>NC_044033.1:28817548-29146509 GCF_901765095.1 Microcaecilia unicolor | reverse complement strand
ACATACGAGCCTCTAAGTGAGGCCCATACACAGAGCATTACAGTAATCTAAACGGACCAGTGCTAAGAATGGGTTCAATTCCCAATGTGTCTCCTTTGGGCTCATTTTCGAAAAAGGACGTCCATCTTTTGACATAAATCGGAAGATCAGTATAATCGAAACCCGATTTTGGACATCTCCAACTGCAGTCCGTCACAAGGATGGCCGAAGTTCAAAGGGGCGCGTTGGATGCGTAGCGAAGGCTGTTACTTCTGTGGACGAAACAGCGAGCCCTCCAAAACCCACTGTACCCACATGTAGGTGCCCCCCTTCACCTGTAAGGGCTATGGTAGTGGTGTACAGTTGGGGGTAGTGGGGTTTGGGGGGGTTTGGGGGGCTAAGCACACAAGATAATGGAGCTAAGTACCTGGGAGCAATTTATGAAGTCCACTGCAGTGACCCCTAGGACACCTTTTTTCCTACAAAAAAAGCACTGCTTAAAACACACTGTTTCTTCACAGTGGCCATTAAAGAACAATATGGAAATGCAGACATTTTATTGCCGCACTAAAAGTGGCTGCAGAGCATGGGAAACCCATGTGCCGACAACGGTGCTGGCCACATTTTAGCGCGTCTTAGTAAAAGGGCCCCTATATTAGTTGATGGATATAGTTTTAACTTTTTATATTATAAACTGCCTTGAGTGACTTTGGAGCTAATTTTCAAAAGAGTTTGGACGATTTTATCACAAGAACGTCCAAACTGGTATTTTCAAAACCAATTTTTAGACGTTTTGCTATGAAGTCCATAAGAAGTGCATTTAAATCACAAGGGGGCGTGTCAAAGGTGGGATCTGGGCGTTCTTAACACTTGGATATTTTTCAGCCATAATGGAACAAAACAAAACTGTCCAGGACTAAAACTATGATATTTTGCGCTAGACCTGTTTTTTTTTATAATGAATAAGGCACAAAAGGGCGCCCTAAATGACCAGATGACCACTGGAGGGATTCAGGGGTAACCCCCTACCACCCCGCACAAATGTGAATACAAATATGATTTAGCAACTTCTATGACAGCCTCAGATGTTAGAGCCAAGTCTATTAGAGTAGCATGCAGGTCCCTGGAGTAGTGTAGTGGTCAGTGCAGTGCACCATGGTGTGGGAGACTGTGGTCTCTATCTCCCTCTACCTGTCACATTTGTGGGGGAAACTGTGAGCCCTCCAAAACTCACTGGTGCCAGCAGGGTTCCCACGCCTGTTGGTCAACATTTTACAGGACCAGGACACTGTACCAGTGACTTCACAGTGAGAATCCTGAAAGGTAACTTTAAAACCATACAAGAACGTAAGACCTTTGAAGTCAGAATGATTGAATATTTTAACACCCAACAGAAAGGACTTAACAAGGACCTGGGGTTCCTAGCCCATTATAAACCATAAAGCTGTATTTCTCTGTTGATCACCCCACCCCTCAATTATCCACACCCATCCTGTTAGAATATCAATGATATGCTTTGATGTCCCCATGCATACCTCGGACCCACCCCCATCCTCCCACCCTGTCAGACTGTCATAGTAATGCTTGAATATTTTCACTTATATACACTGTCAGCTAGCACATTTGCTTATTTCCGATCTGACGAAGGGTAACCTTCGAAAGCTAATCAAGAAATGTATTAAGTTATGTCCAATAAAAAAGGTATCATCTTATTTTCTTTTCCATGTTTTATTTTGTTTGATTTCTATTGATATTCAAAACACACCAGAAACCTACTGTACCCACATATAGGTGCCTCCTTCACCCTTTCATCCATAAGGGCTATTGTGCACAATTGTGGGCAGTGGGTTTTGGGGGGCTCAGCAGACAAGATAAGGGAGCAGTGGTGAGATGTGTACCTGGGAGCATGTTTTTGAAGTTCACTAGGGTGCCCATTTATCTCCTGGGATGTTTGGGAGACCTCTACTAAACATGCTGGCCCCTCCTACATCCCAATGGCTTGCTTTTCTACGTCTTTCACTTGACGTTTTTGTTTTGAAAATGGACCAAAAAAAACAAAACGTCCAAAGCATAAAACTTTGTTAGAAACAGTATTTTCTAAAACAAAAGATAGACGTTTTCCTTTTTGGTAAATGAACCTTTCTTATTCAGATTTTGAACGTTTTTTTGCATGTGCCGAGCCGACGATGGCCAGCGTTTCGCAAGGCTGCTTCAGGGTCTCGGGAAGAGCATTGTGAAGCCATGCTGTTCATTCTCCCCTGTGACACCGAGACCCTGCCAGCCTTGCGAAACGCTGGCCATCGTTGGCTCGGCACATGAATTGAAGAGAGTACAGTACAGTACCAGTGTGGGCAACGTGGTCCATAGCACCACCGTGAAAGATAAGTGATGGTGCCTATAAAGCTATTATAGATTTTGAAAGAGTAATATATACGTACAATATAATAGTCAATTTGAGACCTACAACAACTGCAGGAAAAATTGAACATCATAAGGTTTTGGCCGATGATGAAGGCAGGATCCCTGTGATCCGTTCTAGCTCTGATAGGTTTATCATGATCTTTGAGCTCTTTGTGGCCTTTTTTCCTGCTAAGTGCAATACTGTTGTATATAGAGTTTAAATTACTGCCATTTCTTGGCAGCGGATTATTTTGTGAGTTTGACATATAGCCTAGCATATTAACCCGAGTGTTAATTTATTTTTAGTGGATTTAAAAAAAAAAGAAAGACGTACCTTTTACCAGTTGCAGTAAAAGGGGGCTTCAGCGCATGCCAAAAACACGTGTCGATGCCAGCACAGGCCCCCTTTTGCCGCAGCTTGGTAAAAGAGACCCTAAATGTTGTCAGGGACTACATACAAAGGGTAACCTCACAGGCATAAAAACCTCCCACAAAAGTTTAAAAATTTTTACATAATCTCTCTATATAAAAGGCAAGACCAACGTTCTATGAAGCCTCCAGCCGGAAGTGTGAAGGGGGCAAGATATCCGGTTTCCCTACGAGTGTCTGCCCCGCCCTCTCTGTAACACAGTCAGTGAAGGAAAACAGCAGAGCACGAAATCAAATCGCTGGCTCTGTAACAGTGAAGGATTCAGAGGGGGGAGGGGACAGCAAAGCACGAAATCAAATCGCTGGCTCTGTAACAGTGAAGGACTCAGAGGGGGGAGGGGAGAGAGGCCACAGGGCAGGGACACACACACTCCCACATGCACCCAGAAGAAAACATTGCTAGCCCCCGTTTCATTTGCATCAGAAACGGGGCTTTTTTTACTAGTTTTCAATAATTTAAATCTTCAGCTTTTAAACTCATGACTTTCAAAGATTTGTATTCTGAAAAAAAAAATCTCCTCCTTATAAAGAATAAATCATTGGGAACAGCAGCTCTATATAGTATGTTGGCGGGTCCCACTGAAGGTGGCCAGCGTTTCACCAAACAAAAGGCTGCCTCGGATTATTTGGGACCATACTGTTTTCTCAGCGTTCAAGCTCACAGACTTCTGCTCTCTCAAACATGGGTCATGGGATTCCCAGGATTTAGACACAGAGTTATAGAATACTTCCATTTCTGCTCCTGACAGTAGTTAGATGCGAGTATTTACACCAGGTTTTGGCAGGTGCAAAAATGACAAGCTAGTATGCTATAAAGATAGTTCTGCGTGGAACTGCCTTTATAGAATTCCCTCTTAGCGTGCATCATCCCACCGCCATTTACTGAATCTGCCTCTCAGTGTATTATGAAAAGAATAACGTTCAACAAAGAGAAAGCCATTAAGTAAACGTGTTTCATGCTGTCCCCTGATGAAGATGACTACAGCATTTATAACATCAAGATATGTTATGAATGTTATGCACCAATCTGGCTATTAATACTCCAGTTTGGAAGGATTCAGCTAATATAATCCACTATATTTTGGATCTACTTACATGCCCAAAACACCTGGGCACATCTAGGGGTCCTTTTACTAAGGTGCACTGCAAAATGGCTTGCGGTAGTGTAGGCGCGTGTTTTGGAAATGCGCAGAATCATTTTTCAGCACACCTGTAAAAACATTCATTTTTGGTTTTGGGGCTGAAAATAGACATGCGGCAAAATGAAAATTGGCGTGCGTCCATTTTGGGTCTGAGACCTTACCGCCAGTCATTGACTTAGCGGTAAAGCTTCACGCTTTAACCGGGCAGTAATGGTCAATGCGTGTCCAAATGCCAATTACCGCCTGTGCGCCAGAAAATAAAAACTTCCCTGTTTCCCCGAAAGTAAGACATCCCCCGAAAATAAGACCTAGTAGAGGTTTTCCTGAATTGGTAGATATAAGGCCTCCCCCGAAAGTAAGAACTAGCAAATTTTTGTCCCTCCACCCACCCTCCGTTGCTCCCGGAACAAACCTTAAATGCCTCCTTTCACCTTCACAGCAAGCAGCAGCAGGGCAGACCTCTCCTTCCTTCCGTGCCCCGCCCTCGTGGACGTTACGTCAGGAGAGGGCGGGACACGGAAGGAAGGAGTGACCTGCCCTGCTGCTGCTTGCTGCGAAGGTGGAAGGAGGCGTTTAAGGTTAGTTCTGGGAGCGACGGAGGGCGGGCGGGCCAACCCCGATCCAACCCCGATGTTTCCCCGAAAAATAAGACAGCCCATGAAAATAAGACCTAGCGCATTTTTTTTTTTGGGGGGGGGGGAAATTAATATAAGACAGTGTGTTATTTTCGGGGAAACAGGTTTTTTTCTGATGCGCGTCAGAAATGAAATTACCGCCCGGGTCACGCAGTTGCCGGGCGCTAATTCCGAATTGGAGTGAGTTGGGCACACGTAGGCGATTACGCGGCTTAGTAACCCCCCCCCCCCTAGTTTCTTGTTAATTTTCTTAAGGACTAAGGCAAATATTGGGGGCAAATAGACAATGGAAGTCTTATTCTAAATTTCTTCCAATTGCATAATTATTCATGTTTGACTACTCAGTGACTTACATGACAGCAGCTACAAACCGGTGGAATAACAGGCTGGAAGGATAGTCTGATAGCTGTTAAATGCCATGTCATCAACAGAGCTTATAGCCCTGCAGGGCACTCTTACTCCTTCAAAGCACTTATCTGAAGGAAAGTTACACTGTTTCAAGTGGACTCTTAAGGCTTTTAGCTTCTCCGTCAATCAGAATGGCATAGCACACTACCTCTTCCCCCCAAACAATCCTGTTCCTCCCTTGCAGCGAGGACTAGACCTATATGGCTAACAGTCCTCTAAAAGCAGCTACAGGGTTGTACCGGGCTCTTTTTTTCTTTCTTCCAAGACACATCACTGCTACTACTTCAGGACGGTGAAGGACAGCGAGAGCAATTATACCACATTTAAAATGTGTCTTAAGAATAGTCAGCTCCCCCTCCCCTAGAACCTACTTTTGCAATGATGTGTTTAATACACCTGTGCCTCACGCACACTAGAGGGAGCAGACTCCACAGGACGGACAAGAGGATTCCCACAGTCTCACGGAAGCATCTCTCATATCCCCTGCAGGTTCAAGGAGCAAAAGAGCAATCAGGTGTGTATCGGATTCAGGTCTCTTGCGTGGCAGCGAAGAGCCTTCCCAACTAAATGGCTCGACACAGCATTGTTTGTGCACCGCACTTGTTGCAGAGATGTTTGTTCACGTAAAAATAACGGACGTAATAACACCATTAAAAAGCTGCCGAATAGATTAGAAGTAATAGCATTTTTGGCATTCATGAACGGCATACGAGTAACAGAAAACAGAGACATGTTAATTGTATTAAAAGTAAAGCATCACTTGCTGAAAGTAATAAGTACATTTCTCTCAAAGTAATAAAAGAATGATCTGCATTAAGGGAATTTATACTCTTCCTTCATTGTTTTTTCCCCATTTTAATTGATAAAATTTGTAAGTTGTACAACATACAAAATTCGGGTAATAACAACCATCTGGCTACTAGTAACAAATTAAGGACAAAAAGCTAACATTTTTAAACAAGTGTAATAAGAAATAGATACTGGTGAAGAAAATAAAACAACTCATTCTTGTCTGTATGGTGATCGTTATATTTATTTATTGCATTTGTATCCCACATTTTCCCACCTATTTGCGGGCTCAGTGTGGCTTACAATAA
This sequence comes from Microcaecilia unicolor, assembly GCF_901765095.1. NCBI lineage: Eukaryota > Metazoa > Chordata > Amphibia > Gymnophiona > Siphonopidae > Microcaecilia > Microcaecilia unicolor. The sequence goes on along the minus strand of NC_044033.1, from coordinate 29,140,419 downwards.
GACTTGAATAATAGAAATACATTTGTTACGACTAGGTTATGGATTACATTGAACAGAGTTGTGCGAGACATTCGAATATCATTGGTAGTATAACAATGGGACAACAACATAGAAACATTAGAGACGACAATGGGAAAAAAGGGCATTATTAGGCACCTAGACATATAGTGTACATAGTTCCGTGAATAAATGTATAATTGACTGGATAAAGGGATGATGGATCAGATGTGGATGTGTATTGCATTGTGAACAGTGAGTGGTCTCTATGTGTTTTGGCTCTTTCCATAAGTTTGTTCAAACAGGTGTGTCTTCAGTAGTTTACGGAAGGAGGCTTGTTCGTTAATCATTCTTAGGTTGCGTGGTAATGTATTCCAAGACTTCGTGCTCTTGTAGGAAAAGGTTGACGCGTGTATCGTCTTGTACTTCAAGCCCTTGCAGGTTGGGTAGTGGAGGTTGAGGTGAGTTCGGGATGATCTTTTGGCGTTTCTAGGTGGTAGGTTTATTAAATCAGACATGTACGCTGGGGCTTCACCGTAAATGATCTTATGGACTAGTGTGCAAGTTTTAAAAGTAACGCGGTCCTTGAGTGGAAGCCAATGTAGTTTCTCTCGTAGTGGTTTTGCCCTTTCATATTTAGGTTTTCCGAAGATGAGCCTGGCTGCTGTGTTCTGGGCTGTTTGAAGTTTCCTCAGTATTTGCAGTATAATGAGTTGCAGTAATCCAAGTGGCTAAGGACGAGGGATTGCACTAGGCTGCGGAAGACGAATCTTGGGAAGAATGGTCTAATCCTTTTCAATTTCCACATGCTGAAGAACATAAGTTATAAGTTAAATACTTGCACTTAATTTAGTATATTTTATTTATTTATTCAGAACATTTATACCCCGCTTTATACCACTGAAAGCAGCCTCAAAGCGGCTTACAAAGAACTGAATTACAATGTCAGTAGAGAAAAAGGCACAGAGGAAGAAGGGAGGGGAAGAGACAGAAAAAATAGAGATAAAGATGGTCCGCAAAAAGGCATTATGATGAAGCTCAGGAATAGGCTGAATCTCTGAGTCTGCCTGTACAAACTCCGACGATGAGAAGGCCAAGACTCTTCGAGTGAGTGACGAGAGCTGCCGAGTCAAAACAGCAGGCTGCAGAAGGAGAAGACGAAAGTTGATCATCAACCGACCACATCAGCTCCCCAGACGTCGGGCACAGCAACCAGGAGACGCAGGTCCAAAAGGCCCAACGGCCCAGCCGCCGCGATCAACGATCGAAGAGCGGATCAATGGATTAGCACCACTATCCTTATAGGTACAATTACTAAAGGGCCCTTTTCCAAAGGCATGGGAGGGCCCCACGCACGTACAGCGCACGCCAAATCAGAAACACCACCCAGCTCGCAAGTGAGCCAGGCAGTAATTCTGAATTTGGAACGTGCCAAATCCTACAGTAGAAAATAATTTTCTGTTTTCTACTGCGGGCTGCTTACCCGGTGGTAAACAGCAGTTGGCATGCACTGCATGCTTACTACACGGGTAGAGCATGAGAACTTATCGCTGGGTCAACGGGTGGAGGTTAAGATCTCAGGCCGAAAATGGACACGCGCTGATTTCAATTTTAGCGCATATCCATTTTCCGGCCCCTTAAATAAAGGTTCTTTTCCTAGACATGGTAAAAAAAAATGGCCCAGTAGGCCCAAAGGACATACTCGCACTATCGCAGGCCACTTTTTACCATGGCTTAGTAAAAGGACCCCTAAATATATGAATAGTATGGATCAGAGGCGTAGCCAGACTTCAGCGGGAGGGGGGTCCAGAGCCCGAGGTGAGGGGGCACACTTTAGGTCCCCCCAGGCGCTGCCGACCCCCCCACCACCATTGCCGACACCCCCCGCCGCCGCTGCCGCCGCCAGCACCACCACCACCAACCTTGACCCCCCCCTGCCGACGACCATCTCGACCCCCCCCCCCCCTGCCCTCCCGCCGTTGCCTACCTTTGCTGGCGGGGGACTCCAACCCCTGCCAGCCGAGGTCCTCTTCTTCCTTCATTTTGTTTCTGAGTCTGATGTCCTGCACAAATCTACAGGGGCCCAGGCCCCCGTGGTCCCATAGTAGCTACGCCCCTGGTATGGATAGTGTGGTCACCGTGCTGGTGCCATCCATTTTGTTTATAAACATATAAGACCTAACAGATAAATATATATTCAGCACATTTGTAAAAGTCCAGTGGCATTATACATAACGGGAGAATTCCGCATATGGTGTCCAAAGTTAGGTACTGGGAAGATCTGCACGTGGCAACCCGGAACTACCAGTGGCCCAAAGTGGGTGCTAGCAAAAATATTGAAAAAATATTTCCGCAGGGGGTTACCCATTGCTGCCTGGTTATTGCTAGGATAGCACGGGACCCCTTACCACCACCACAATGGGTGGCGGTAAGTGCTCCCCGCCCCCCCCCCCCCCCCCCCAAAATGGCTGTGCGGCAAGTACAAACTTACAGCATGGCTATTTCATTTTTGGTTATTTTTACCCACTGCGGTAAAAGGGGCCACAGAACGTGGTAAAAATGGCTGCTGCAGCTTAGTAAAAGAGCCCCTAAACTAGTATTCTGCAAAGGCAGCTCTGCTTGGAGTGCATTTTATAGAATACTAGTTTAGCACAGATCTCACGCCTAACTTTGGGCACGAGTACTTACGCTCGCTGAAACCTGGTGTAAATGCTGGCGTGCAGATAGTGACAATTGGGTGTGTAAATAACCCTATTCTATAACATTGCGCCTAATATCTAGTAACACCCCCCATCAGGCCATGCCCCTTTCATGGCCATGCCCACTATAAAAGTTAGGCATATGTTTTATAGAATTGTGTGCAGGGTAGATCTGCATGTAAACCCAAATGAGTGCCAATTAACACCAATTATTGATTGTTAACAGCTAATTAAGGAGTAGCCTAGTGGTTAGAGCACCGGTCTTGACATACAGAGGTGGCCGGTTCAAATCTCACTGCTGCTCCTTGTGATCTTGGGCAAGTCACTTAACCCTCCATTGCCTCAGGTAAAAACTTATTGTAAGCTCTTCTGGGAAAGAGAAATATCCAGAGTACCTGAATGTAACTCAGTGGCGATCCTAGGTCGGCTGCCACCCGGGGTGGATCGCCGCTGCGCACCCCCCCCCCCCACGGGTGCAGCGGCGTCCCCCCCCCCCGGCACAATGACACCCCCCTCCATGGCGCATCAAGTCCCCCCCTCGGCACGACACCCTCCTCCCCGGCGCATCAAGCCCCCCCCAGGTGCATTCTTGGCTGCTGGAGGGTGCAAAGAGCAGCCACGCGCCTGTTGGCTCCACTGGCTCCCTGCTCCCTCTGCCCCGGAACAGGAAGTAACCTGTTCTGGGGCAGAGGGAGCAGGGAGCCAGTGGAGCCGACAGGTGCGCGGCTGCTCTCTGCACCCTCCAGCAGCGTGCACCTGGGGTGGACCACTCCCACCACCCCACCCTTGCTACGCCACTGATGTAACTCACCTTGTGCTACTACTGAAAAAGGTGTGAGCAAAATCTAAATACATAATAATTAACAGCCCTGGGATCTGTGCGCAAATGTTAGCGATCTATATAGAATCTAGGGGAAAAAAAGATAATTGTGTAATGGGTGCCAGAATGTACCTAGTTCTACAGGATAAAGGTGTCTACGTTCTGTAGAGAATACCGATGTAATACATCAAATATATCTTAAGCACAAGTACTTAGGCCAGCCAGAGAACTGGGGTAAATATGAGTACTTGCACCTAGGTTGTGAAAATATATGCACAGATTGTAGTATTTTATAATCTATGCATGTAAACGTGTGTCCTGCCCTCCATTTGCCCAGACTTCGCCCATGTGAACATCCACCTGTCACTAATGATGTGTGTAAAGCCAAATAAGGGTCATTTACATGCCAATATGAACAAATATGTGCACGAAAGACAGAATTTCATCATTTATGTGTATACCTTTAAGCAGCTCCTTATAGGGTGTCTATATTTAGTTTTACTGGACTGACTCTTTGGAATACACTATCTTTGGGGCCCTTTTACTAAGCCACGGCAGGTTCTACGCGCGTGCAGCACATGCCCAAATGAGACTACCGTCAGGCCAACACCCCCCCCCGGTGGTAATGTCAGATCTACCCACAGCTCTGAGTAAACTGACTGCCTGCCTGCCTGACCGCAATTCAGGAATGAGCAAACAACAACAAACTACCTGAACCCAAATAAAACAGAGATTCTTTGGGTACAAAACCCAAGTGGGCAAATACCCGACTTCAAAATACAAAGGTAAGGAATCTTGGGATACAGCTAGACTCATCACTCACTCAGATCCCACAAATTCAAAAAAACCTTCAAAAACTGTCTCTTATCATCTACAGCATCTACGAAATCTCTCGCCGTATATTGAAAAGACGAGTCTGACAACAGTCCATGCCATGATAACATCATGACTAAACTACTGTAATGTCCTGTACACTGGCCAAACCAAATAGAGTTTGTATCAGCTCCAACTGGTTCAGAATGCTGCAGCACGACTGCAAATGGCGTGACCCACAGCACACCATTCCTGCAAAAGCTGCACTGGCTACTAGCACCTTACAGGGCTAAATTAAAACTCTATGTTTCATTTTCAAGGTCCACAGACAAAATGGGCCAGAGTACGTAAAGACTAAGCAAGCTCTTTATACACCTTTGAGACCTCTAAGGTCCTCTCAAGGACCATCACTATCTGTACCTTCATCAAAAGAAATTGTACGATGTGATACCTGCCAGCGAGACTTCTCAGAAGTAGCCACCATGCTATGGAATTTACTCCCAGCGGGGCTAAGTATAACTTGAGACTACCTCTACTTCAGGAAGCAGGTGAAAGCCTGGTTCTTCTCCCAAGCCTTTAACACATAGGGTGACTGACTAAGCACCCATTCTGCATCTGGACTAGCTTGCTACACACACTGTAACTTAGATCAGTTCCTTATCTCTTGCTTCACTATACAAAGAGTGTGCCTTGCGTTTAGCTAACCATCAAATTATCCTAACTGACTCTGTACCACACATCTTGTTCCTATCACATACCTGCTCTTGGTCCTTCAGCTATATGGTACACCATATTGTAGAAAATCTTTAGCGTCATATCTATGTTAGTTGAATGTTCTAATGCATGCTTAGTAGGTGTATCATTAGTATTATGCTAACATTGTATTATATCTCTGGGATTTGAATTCTAGAGTTGTTAAATGTGTAAAATTTTGATAGCGTTTCACAGTAGTTCTACTATTAGATTTCAATATACTGTTTTCAAGTTTACCTGTTACTGTATTTATGTTTATTCTTGGTTATTTTATTATTGTTATGCTGTTAACAAAATTGTAAGTTTTATGTTAAACTATATCTGCTGTACACCACCTTGGGTGAATCTCTTCATAAAGGCAATTAATAAATCCCAATAAATAAATAAATAAATGCAAGGGGGCATACACATGGGTGGAGCATGGGTGGGGCTCCCATGTGAGAGCAAAATTTCCAGAATATAGTAACTTATGTGTGTTTCTGACACATTTTTGTGACTGTCTAAAGCTGGTGTTACGCTAGTATTCTATAACGTAATCTGGGTGCTCAGATGCCATTATAGCATAGCCCAGTGATTCCCAAACCTGTCCTGAGGGAACCCCAGCCAATCAGGTTTTTAGGATATCCATAATGAATATTCATGAAATCAATTTGCATGCACTGCCTCCTTTGTATACAAATCTATCTATATTCAAGACCAGATTGAATAAAAAAAAAAAACTAGACGGTCTAGTAGACAAACTCTCAATCAAATTCCAATGGTACTTTTATTAGCAACAGACCTAGAGGGGTAGAAAGCTGTGCCCGACTTGGGCCAAGTTTCGCCTGAACAAAGGGCTGCCTCAGGGGCTTTCAATTCCAATAAGATGTAAAAAACAAACTTGCATTACCTCGGAGTGTAACATGGTTTTGCTAGCTTTGGTGCAAGTTTGTTTTAACAGCTTATTGGAATTGAGAGTCCCTAAGGCAGCCCTTTGTTCGGGCGAAACTTGGCCAAGTTGAGCATAGCTTTCTACCCCTCTGCTTTTGTTGCTAATAAAAGTACCATTGGAATTTGATTGGATCTTGTCTACTGGACTGTCTGGATTTTTATTTGGTCTGCTATTCACTGTGGATATCCTGAACACCCGAATGGCTGAGGTTCCCCAGGACAGGTTTGAGAATCAGTGGAATATGCTCTCACTATGCGGCGTCGGGACACCTAAATGTCATTCCCCAAAACTGAAAATGCAAGCTCTCTATCCTATCCTCTCTTCTGTTGGGAAGAGAGATCCTTACTGCTTATTCAATAAAAATCTGTATATTTCCATCTCAGACCACAGTGGTGTAGCCACAGGGGGTCTAGAGGGCCTTGGGGGCCTGGGCCCCCACAGTTTGTACTCAGGCCCCTCCAAACCTGCAGCATCCGTTAAATGACTGGTGGGGATGCTGAAGACCTGCCAGCCAATGACGTTTGTTGCTGAGTCACTCCCCTTCTCCTTGTGCTGCTGCTGTAAAGAGCAAGCCGGTGGCGTGCCTTCAATTGCAGAAGCTGGGATTCCTCACGTATAAGAACTGAGCATGTGCAAGGAGTCCTGCTGCCGGCAGCTGAAGGCACACCACTGGCTTGCTATATACTGAGGTGGCATGAAGAGGAAGGGATCAGCTCAGAAGTAAATTTCTTTGGCTGTCAGGGCTTCGGCATCCCTGCCAACACATGTAATATTTTTAATGTGAGGGTGGGGAGAAGAAATGCACTGCCCTCCACCCCCCCCCCTGCAGCCCAGCTGAGCATCCCCCAAATCAGAGGGCTGGCTACACCCCTGTCTCAGAGTAATAAGCACCTCAAAATCTTCCTGAGAAAGCGAAAGGAAATGGGAACTCCAACTGAGTGACAGATTCATTTTAGCAACATTTCTAATTTTGCCACATTTCACAGACACTTGACTGTCTCTGTTTTACACAGAGTGTCATAATCAGATCAATGAGAAAAACATATCAGTGCCACACAAAAATGGCCTCAGTCCTCTCCATTTCTCCTCTTCAATCTCATTATTATTCATGAAGCAAAAGGACACACTGTGGGTCGTGATCTGTAAATATCTTTAATGCTCCAAATTTGAGAGCCTCTACTGAGCTCATATGGAACCAATAATAGTAGTAAACCTACAAACCATACAACCCAACTTAGTCAAGATCGGGAGGCGGGGCTGGTGGTTGGGAGGCGGGGATAGGGCTGGGCAGACTTATATGGTCTGTGCCAGAGCCGGTGGTTGGGAGGCGGGACTGGTGGTTGGGAAGCGGGGATAGTGCTGGGCAGACTTATACGGTCTGTGCCAGAGCCGGTGGTTGGGAGGCGGGACTGGTGGTTGGGAGGCGGGGATAGTGCTGGGCAGACTTATACGGTCTGTGCCAGAGCCGGTGGTTGGGAGGCGGGACTGGTGGTTGGGAGGCGGGGATAGTGCTGGGCAGACTTATACGGTCTGTGCCAGAGCCGGTGGTTGGGAGGCGGGACTGGTGGTTGGGAGGCAGGGATAGTGCTGGGCAGACTTATACGGTCTGTGCTAGAGCCGGTGGTTGGGAGGCAGGACTGGTGGTTGGGAGGCGGGGATAGTGCTGGGCAGACTTATACGGTCTGAGCCAGAGCCGGTGGTTGGGAGGCGGGACTGGTGGTTGGGAGGCGGGGATAGTGCTGGGCAGACTTATACGGTCTGTGCTAGAGCCGGTGGTTGAGAGGCAGGACTGGTGGTTGGGAGGCGGGGATAGTGCTGGGCAGACTTATACGGTCTGAGCCAGAGCCGGTGGTGGGAGGCGGGGCTGGTGGTTGGGAGGTGGGAGGTGGGGATAGGGCTGGGCAGACTTATACGGTCTGAGCCAGAGCCGGTGGTGGGAAGCGGGACTGGTGGTTGGGAGGCGGGGATAGTGCTGGACAGACTTGTACGGTCTGTGCCAGAGCCGGGGTTGGGAGGCAGGGCTGGGGAGGTGAGGATAGTGCTGGGCAGACTTATACGGTCTGTGCCTGTGCCCGAGCCGGTGGTTGGGAGGTAGGGCTGGTGGTTGGGAGGCGGGGATAGTGCTGGGCAGACTTATACGGTCTGTGCCCTGAAGAGCATAGGTACAAATCAAAGTAGGGTATACACAAAAAGCAGCAAATATGAGTTATCTTGTTGGGCAGACTGGATGGACCGTGCAGGTCTTTTTCTGCCGTCATCTACTATGTTACTATGTTACTATGTAACTTGCCCAATGATTTTTTTTTTCAAGTGAATGAATAATTTCAGTTTCCTTACCCAATTCTAAAATGCTTATGAGATGGTTTACAATACTGGTTCAGGGTTTTTAGTGATTATTGCCACAGCAAATGAGGTCTAGCAACATAGTAGATGGTAAATTTCAAACTTAGCTTTTCAAACATATTAAAACATCTATTTCACAAAATGATTACCAGTTGTGAAAAGCAGGCAGGCTTATCACTTGCTGTCAGTTGTTCATTTCTGGTTAAGAAATAATATAGTGAAATGGCTCCTTTGTTTTGTGCAAGAATTTTGGCAATAGAAGAAATGAGTGCTCCTTTAATAAAAACTCGGTCTGCTTTTTTTTCCCCTTTGATGGAAGGAAGCAGCTGCCTGTTTTCATTTTCCACAGAGCAGCAAAACCCATCAATATAATAAGCAGCTTAGATGCATCCATCCAAAGCATCTGTAAGGATATGGGGCTATTCGCTCAAAACCAATCCTTGGTTTAATTTTAACAAAGATGTGTCTGACATATTTGAAAATGTATTATCATAATACTGTGTGGAAACACTAACAATTTTTTTTTTCCTTTTAAAATATTTGTCATACATTTGGAGCCACACGTGTACTTATATTTCACTGATAGGAAATGAATCTACAGCCAAGCCTAAAATACAAGAATGGTGCTGTATCCTAAAAAAAAATGTTAAAGGCTGCATAAAAGAGCAGGTTTCCCTCTGCAGATTTTTTTTCCCCATCATTTTCCAGGCAACATGGAATAAAAATACTTAATTCTGTTTAGTGCTCGTTTGTGAACACACTGACAAAAAGAACAGCTGAAACGACATTGCTTGTAGCAAATTAAAAACTGCAAATACTATAATTTACATTATGCAGCCATATTTCAAGAGACATACACCTTTGTTGCCAGGGGATGGAGCATATAATTTCTTATGTACTTCACAGAAGTATTTATCAAACTGTTACCTAATATAGTTATAAAGCAATCACATTCTAGAAAACTATTTGAGTTCCAAGAAAATAAGTTCTATTCAAACGTGCAAGTCAAATATTAAAAGCACCCTGCATTTTCTGCAGTTCTGTATTTAAATGTACTCGGAAATTGTAATGAAATATAGACCTACAAAACAACATGTCAAAAAGCAATCATTAAACTCTTTAGTGCAAATAACACATTTATGCTTTGAAAGGACAGCACTTTCGACTTTAAGATGTGATATTATTTGAAGCTATTAAAAAGTCTAAAGTCATTATTATTAGTGAAGTACAGCATTCTGAGGCCTTTCTAAGCTGAGGGTTTGTTTTTTTTTTTTTTTTTTAGATGATTTGCACATTAACTGAGAAGTAGGATAATTCTTAATCCCCTTCTTTTTTTTAGATCCAATAATAGATAAGGGAGCATCTTAGCATGATCAACTGGCAATCTTCCTAGCCAGAGTGGTTGTATACCTGAATTTAGGATTAGCAATTGGGTTCTCATAATATCTGATTGAAATGAGCACTCGTTTTGGAAGCCTTGAGAAAAATATATTCTATGATAGTCTTGGTGATAGCTCTTCCACTTCAGCATACAGTAATGAGCTTACCAGTTCAAGCACATCTGTTAACCTATAATATGAAGAAGAGACTTTGAAAAGCTATTCACTGGAGAAAGCTGAATAGGCGAGAACTGAAACAGGACAACTTATCTAACGTAATGACAATCATATAGTAACATAGTAACATCGTAGATGACAGCAGAAAAAGACCTGCACGGTCCATCCAGTCTGCCCAACAAGACAAACTCATGTGTGCTACTTTTTCTGTATACCCTACTTTGATTGGTACCTATGCTCTTCAGGGCACAGACCGTATAAGTCTGCCCAGCATTATCCCCGCCTCCCAACCACCAGCCCCGCCTCCCAACCACCGGCTCTGGCACAGACCGTATAAGTCTGCCCAGCACTATCCCTGCCTCCCACCACCGGCTCTGGCACAGACCGTATAAGTCTGCCCAGCACTATCCCCGCATCCCACCACTGGCTCTGGCACAGACCGTATAAGTCTGCCCCACACTATCCCCGCCTCCCAACCTCCAGCCCCGCCTCTCATTACCGGCTCTGCTATCCAATCTCGGTTAAGCTCCCGAGGATCCATTCCTTCTGAACAGGATTCCTTTATGTTTATCCCACGCATGTTTGAATTGGTGTCACCAGTAAACGGAAGAGAGATCTTTACATTGGTTAAGTCCATGATTGTCATTACGTTAGATAAAGACAGCTTATCTAACGTAATGACAATCATGGACTTAACCGATGTAAAGATCTATCTTCCGTTTACTGGTGACACCAGCATTGACTTCACTCAGTCCTGGCCAGTTCAAATACACTAAATGAGCCTTTTTTTCATATTAGTAAGTATGCATTCCCATTTCAGGAAATGCTCACTGTTGTTGTCATAGCAGTAAAGCACGACATGTCAAGCAACTACATTTATAGGTTTCCTTCCATTGTGCAACAATAGAAAACAGTCTTAAAAACATTAGGCTCATGATCTCTCGGGTCAATATTCAAAGCCATTTAACCGGCCAGAAATAGCTCCTGGACGATTAAATCGCTTGTCCGGGCCTAGTTGATCATTTTCAGGGGCACTTAACTGGTTAGCACTTATCTCAAAACCGGCTATTTTGGGGACATTCTGGAGGCAAAGTAAGAACTTGGCCAGTTAAGTACCGATATTCAGCCCTTAACTGGCCAAGGTAACCATATAAAAGTCAGTCCTATTTTGATACGGTAACCCATTGCTAGTTAAGTGCTGAATATATAGATTCTTTCCTCAGTCGATTTGTCTTTTAGAGCAATCATTGATATTGTCCCAATTAAATTACTGTAATGCAGTTTATGTAGGATGCAAAGAAAACTTACTAAAATCACTGCAGACCACTCAAAACACTGCAGCGAGACTAATATTAAAAAAAAAACAACTAAATATGAAAGTAACTCCATTGCTTGTAACGTTGCACTGGCTCCCAATCAAAGCCAGATTATTCTTCAAAACTAGAATTCTTATTTTCAATATACTATTCGGAATGTCTCCTGAATACATGCTAGATCTGACTGAATTATCGACAAGAAACAAGTCCAGAAACTAGAGATTATTTACTATTTCACTTACCTAAGTGTAAAAATTTATAAGACTATCTACACTGCTGGACTCAGCTATTTGGGCTCTAAATGGTGGGATTCAATACCAAGGGACATAAGAAGTATTGAAAATTACCTTCATTTCAGAAAGGACCTGAAAACCTACCTTTTCAAGAAGTCTTAAGGGGCCATTTTACTGAGATACCAAAGGCGCCCCCAGCCTTTGGTATCTCACTGCAAAGAATTTCAGCATGGTTTTGACTCGCTCAAGTGTTGGGCCCCCAGTTTGGTATCTCAGTGCAAAGAATTTCAGCATGGTTTTGATTCGCCCAAGTGTTGGGCGATTGACAGTGTAAAAGACCATATACGTGGGGGAGACCGCAGTAGGAGGTTATTGCAAGTGGAACAGCGGTGGATCTATCGTCTAAAATCGCTGGAACCTTATGGTCTTAATTCCACAATGCATTGGGCTGCTTTCCTATAATTCAATAACGATTTTATTTGTTGTGGTTGCATACGTGAACACTTTTTTGATTGACACCCACCGCAGAGTTGTGTGGTTGCTGCACGATTGGTTATCTCGTCATCAGCTGAGGATGACGTGATCATCTCTGATTGGATGACTAACGTCTTAAAGCTAGCTTTCTTCCCTGCCCCGATGTTTGCAAGAGGGGCAGTAGGAAGCTTACACTCCAGCGCTTTAGAAGTTAGCATGAATTATAGTGACTGTTTGTTGCAATTGAAGGTTTTTGGAATTCATGCATTGTTATGTGTTTTTGTTTCTATAGCTTCAAGGTTTTGCTGTGTGGTTCCCTGAAGAAGCAGTGCGAAACGGGACCGCTGGCACCGCACTTTAACCCTTTTACAAGCTGGAACCTACCACTCTGCACATAACTGGACAAACGAGTCTAAGATAAGTCCAAAAATGTTCCTTCACTTGAAGTACGTTGTTATATAAAGAATATTAAACAGAGAAGTTGGTTTTTTTATGTATATATTTTTTCTTGTTTTTGGCTTAAATTCAAATGAAAAACATTTTAAAACAATTTTTGCATTTTTTTTGTCTATGATTACTTTTTGCACTGTGTGCATTGAATAATTGATCCTTGCCACAGATTGATGAGACAAGTTCCCCTTATTGACCAGTCACTTTTCACTGTGTGTGGTTTTTGATATTCATCAGTACTAGTGAACAGTGAAATTGATCTGTGTGGACATTTAGTAAAAGGGTCCCCTAGTGTTTTAGAAGAGGCTATGCAACCACAGAGATTTTTCTAAAATAGGTATAGTGACCAAAGAAGCATAAGTATTTCGCAAAACACACATCAGAAGAAGCCGTTTTACAAAAGAAAAACACGGAAAAGAAAAAAAAAGTAGCTACTTACATGTATAGGGACAATTTTATAAATGGGTGCCATTGAAAATCTATTCTCTGCATCTGGGCACCTAGAATACATTCTAGAATACTAGCGTAACCTGGTATCAATGCACCATAAATAGACCTGGAGGGGCATTTTCAAAAGAAACGTCCAATGATGTCCAAATTCCGAAGTGGTGAGAAGGTCATTTTTGAAAAAGATGGACGTCCATCTTTTGTGTTTGAAAATACCATGGATGTCCCGTGATTTGGACGTTTTGCAATTTGGACATCTTTGATTTTTGGCCATTTTGGAAAAAAAAACGTCCAAGTCTAAAATGTCCAAAGTGAAGCCATTGGGACATGGGAGGAGCCAACATTTTTAGTAGACTGGTCCCCCTGACATGCCAGGACAGCAATCGGGCACCCTAGGGGGCACTGCAGTGGACTTAATAAAATGCTCCCAGGTATATAGCTCCCTTACCTTGTGTGCTGAGCCCCCCAAAACCCACTAACCCCAACTGTACACCACTACCATAGCCCTTAAAGGGTAACGGGGGGCACCTAGATGTGGGTACAGTGGGTTTCTGGTAGGTTTTGGAGGGCTCACAGTTTCCTGTACAAGTGTAACAGGTAGTGGGAGGAGGGGCCTGGGTCCACCTATCTGAAGTGCACTAAACTACTCCAGGGACCTGCAAGTTGCTGTCATGGACATGAATATGATATCTGAGGCTGGCAAGTAATGTTCTTCAACACACTTTTTGAGGGTAGGAGGGGGTTAGTGACCACTGGGGGAGTAAGGGGAGGTCATCCAGTGGTCATCTGGTCATTTGGGGCACCTTTTGTGCCTTATTCGTAAGAAAAACAGGTCTAGCTCAAAAGATCCATGTTTTAGTGCTGGACGTTTTTGCTTTGTTCCATTATGGCTCAAAGATGTCCAAGTCTTAGTAACACCCAAGTGCTGCCTTGAACACGCCCCAAATACGTCCCCTTGAGATTTGGACGTCCTTCCAACGGACTTCTGAGAAAGACGTCCAAAATGCGGTTTTGATTATACAAGCTGATGCATGCCACTACCTTCTCTTACATGAGCACGCAGTTATGGAATGCACTACCTACAGACCTGAAAACAATCAAAGAAACAACTATCTTTCGCAAATCTCTGAAGACATATTTCTTCAACAAGACAATGAGAACCTATAGCCTCACTAATCCACCTCACCAACCCACTCAGTTATGAAAGCCCACCTTCCATAATTACCCTAATCACTCCCTTCCTTCTTCTTTCTTCCCTTACTTAATCTCTGCACAATACTAACTGTTTCTGATATCCTGGAATGACAATGTTAACAAAACTATGTAAGCCACATTGAGCCTGCAAATAGGTGGGAAAATGTGGGATACAAATGCAATAAAATAAATAAATAAATACTGATTTGGACGTTTCTGTGAGATGGACGTCTAAATGCTGATTTATGTCACTTTTTGGACGTCCATCTCTTCCGAAAATGAGCCTGCTTGTATAACTGTGGTTACTTACAAGAAACAGAGATGCATATAACTGACAGTATTCTTCAAGTTACATGCAGGGCAGAGCTCTGTCCACATTCTAGAAAACAGTAACGGAATTAAAAAATGCGTGGGATAAACATAAAGGAATCCTGTTCAGAAGGAATGGATCCTCAGAAGCTTAGCAGAGATTGGGTGGCAGTACTTGTGGTTGGGAGGTGGGGCTAGTGCTGGACAGACTTCTGCGATCTGTGCCATGAAAATGGCAGATACAAATTAAGGTCAGGTATACATATAAAGTAGCACATATGAGTTTATCTTGTTGGGCAGACTGGATGGACCGTACAGGTCTTTCTCTGCCGTCAACTACTATGTTACTATCAGGCTTATTTTTGAAAGAGAAGGACGCCCATCTTTTGACACAAATCGGAAGATGGGCATCCTTCTCCCAGGGTCGCCCAAATCGGCATAATCAAAAGCCGATTTTGTGCATCCCCAACTGCTTTCCATCGCGCGGACAACCAAAGTTCACGGGGGCGTGTCGGAGGCATAGTGAAGGCGGGACTTGGGCATGCCTAACACATGGGCGTCCTCGACCCATAATGGAAAAAAAAGGGCGTCCCTGATGAGCACTTGGACGATTTTACTTGGTCCTTTTTTTGTTAAGACCAAGCCACGAAAAGGTGCCCGGACTGACCAGATGACCACCGGAGGAAATCCGGGATGACTTCCCCTTACTCCCCCAGTGGTCACCAACCACCTCCCACCCTCAAAAAAATTAGTTTAAAAATCTTTTGTGCCAGTCTCTATGCCAGCCTCAAATGTCATACTCAAGTCCATCGCAGCAGTGTGCAGGTCCCTGGAGCAGTTTTAGTGGGTGCAGTGCACTTCAGGCAAGCGGACCCAGGCCAATCTCTCCCTACCTGTTACACTTGTGGTGGTAAATACTTGCCCTCCAAAACCCACCACAAACCCACTGTACCCACATGTAGGTGCCCCCCTTCACCTGAAAGGGCTATGGTAGTGCTGTACAGTTGTGGGTAGTGGGTTTGGGGGGGGGGGGGTTGGGGGGCTCAGCACACAAGGTAAGGGAGCTATGTACCTGGGAGCTTTTTCTGAAGTTCACTGCAGTGCCCCCTAGGGTGCCCGGTTGGTGTCCTGGCATGTCAGGGGGACCAGTACACTACAAGTGCTTTCTCCTCCCATGACCAAAGGGCTTGCATTTGGTCGTTTCTGAGTTGGGCGTCCTTAGTTTCCATTATCGCTGAAAATCAGAAACGACCAAGTCTAAGGACGACCATCTCTAGGGACCACCTAAATGTCAAGATTTGGGTGTCCCCGACCGTGTTATCGAAACGAAAGATGGACACCCATCTTGTTTCGATAATACGGGTTTCCCCGCCCCTTCGTCGGGACGTCCTGCGAGGACATCCTCAGGAAAACTTGGGTGCCCCTTTTGATTATGCCCCTCCATGTGACTTTTATGCTCCACCTATGTCTATGCTCCCTTGCATTTACATGCTATGTAGGTTACACACAACCTTGTAAAGTTTATTGATTCATTGGGATTTATGAGCTGCCTTTCCAGATGAAGAGATTCAACCAAGGTGGTATATAGCAGGTAGTGCTTGGCATAAAATTTACAATTTACAGTATAAACAATAGTAAAATAATCAAATATAAGCATGAATACAACCAATGATGTAAACTTGGAGAAGGCACATTGAATCCTAGTAACACAGCTAACATAAAACAGTATCAGAAATAAACTTTTAACAGCACCATAAAACAATCATATAACAGAAATATGATAAAGGTCATCAGAATATGAATGATATCACAATAGGCAGAACAGTTCATATAATATAGATATGATTCAGGATGTCAGCACAATACATATGAAATATCTCAAATGGCATTTAGAACATTCAAGTAACGTTGATATGATGCTGACGCTGTTCATTCATTAACATACAATGATGCATCTTAATAGGTTGACGAGGGGGCAAGAGCAGTTGAGATAAGTACATAAGTACATAAGTACATAAGTACATAAGTAGTGCCATACTGGGAAAGACCAAAGGTCCATCTAGCCCAGCATCCTGTCACCGACAGTGGCCAATCCAGGTCAAGGGCACCTGGCACGCTCCCCAAACGTAAAAACATTCCAGACAAGTTATACCTAAAAATGCGGAATTTTTCCAAGTCCATTTAATAGCGGTCTATGGACTTATCCTTTAGGAATCTATCTAACCCCTTTTTAAACTCCGTCAAGCTAACCGCCCGTACCATGTTCTCCGGCAACGAATTCCAGAGTCTAATTACACGTTGGGTGAAGAAAAATTTTCTCCGATTCGTTTTAAATTTACCACACTGTAGCTTCAACTCATGCCCTCTAGTCCTAGTATTTTTGGATAGCGTGAACAGTCGCTTCACATCCACCCGATCCATTCCACTCATTATTTTATACACTTCTATCATATCTCCCCTCAGCCGTCTCTTCTCCAAGCTGAAAAGCCCTAGCCTTCTCAGCCTCTCTTCATAGGAAAGTCGTCCCATCCCCACTATCATTTTCGTCGCCCTTCGCTGTACCTTTTCCAATTCTACTATATCTTTTTTGAGATACGGAGACCAGTACTGAACACAATACTCCAGGTGCGGTCGCACCATGGAGCGATACAACGGCATTATAACATCCGCACACCTGGACTCCATACCCTTCCTAATAACACCCAACATTCTATTCGCTTTCCTAGCCGCAGCAGCACACTGAGCAGAAGGTTTCAGCGTATCATCGACGACGACACCCAGATCCCTTTCTTGATCCGTAACTCCTAACGCGGAACCTTGCAAGACGTAGCTATAATTCGGGTTCCTCTTACCCACATGCATCACTTTGCACTTGTCAACATTGAACTTCATCTGCCACTTGCACGCCCATTCTCCCAGTCTCGCAAGGTCCTCCTGTAATCGTTCACATTCCTCCTGCGACTTGACGACCCTGAATAATTTTGTGTCATCGGCGAATTTAATTACCTCACTAGTTATTCCCATCTCTAGGTTATTTATAAATACATTAAAAAGCAACGGACCCAGCACAGACCCCTGCGGGACCCCACTAACTACCCTCCTCCACTGAGAATACTGGCCACGCAATCCTACTCTCTGCTTCCTATCTTTCAACCAGTTCTTAATCCATAATAATACCCTACCTCCGATTCCATGACTCTGCAATTTCTTCAGGAGTCTTTCGTGCGGCACTTTGTCAAACGCCTTCTGAAAATCCAGATATACAATATCAACCGGCTCCCCATTGTCCACATGTTTGCTTACCCCCTCAAAAAAATGCATTAGATTGGTGAGGCAAGACTTCCCTTCACTAAATCCGTGCTGACTTTGTCTCATCAGTCCATGTTTTTGTATATGCTCTGCAATTTTATTCTTAATAATAGCCTCCACCATCTTGCCCGGCACCGACGTCAGACTCACCGGTCTATAATTTCCCGGATCTCCTCTGGAACCTTTCTTAAAAATCGGAGTAACATTGGCTACCCTCCAGTCTTCCGGTATTACACTCGATTTTAGGGACAGATTGCATATTTCTAACAGTAGCTCCGCAAGTTCATTTTTTAGTTCTATTAATACTCTGGGATGAATACCATCAGGTCCCGGTGATTTACTACTCTTCAGCTTGCTGAACTGACCCATTACATCCTCCAAGGTTACAGAGAATTTGTTTAGTTTCTCCGACTCCCCCGCTTCAAATATTCTTTCCGGCACCGGTGTCCCCCCCAAATCCTCCTCGGTGAAGACCGAAGCAAAGAATTCATTTAATTTCTCCGCTACGGCTTTGTCCTCCTTGATCGCCCCTTTAACACCATTTTCGTCCAGCGGCCCAACCGACTCTTTGGCCGGTTTCCTGCTTTTAATGTATCTAAAAAAATTTTTACTATGTATTTTTGCTTCCAACGCTAATTTCTTCTCAAAGTCCTTTTTTGCCCTCCTTATCTCCGCTTTGCATTTGGCTTGGCATTCCTTATGATCTATCCTGTTACTTTCAGTTGGTTCTCTTCTCCACTTTCTGAAGGATTGTTTTTTGGAGGGGCATTTTCAATATGACATTTAAGTCCGACTTTGGACGCTTTGCTCATAACATCCAGAATCTGAATAGCGAATATAGCTATTTTCTAAACAGTAAAACGTCTATTTTTTTTTTAATGGCCACTTGCTAGATGTTATTGTGCTCTGTGAGTTTATCGTTTTGGTCCATTTTTGAAAAAAAAAAAAAAAACTCCAAGTGAAAAACGCACAAAATCAAGCTATTGGGTTGTAAGAGGAGCCAGCAGTCTTAGTAGACTGGCCACACAGACATCCCAGTAGAGCAGTGGGGCACTCTAGAGGGCACTGGATGTCACATAAAAGGTCCTAGGTACACATCTCATCGTTAACCCCTTATATTGTATGGAGAGCCCTCCAAAACCCACCAAAAGCTTACTGTATCTAACTATACACCACTGCAATAGCCTTTAACTTATTTATTTTATTTTTATTTATTTATTATTATACTTGTACCCTGCACTTTCCCACTCAAAGCAGGTTCAATGCGGCTTACATAGTAATAGGGAATACAGAGTATTGATAGAGAAAATATAAGTTGACTATAGCAGAGTAGTAAAAGAGATAGGTAGGTTGAGAAGGGCAAGGGAGAAAGTAGTAGGGGAGGTGTGAGCAAGGGGTGAGTATTGGAAAAGGGGTAAAGGAGTTGGGAGAGAATGATCAAGGGTAGGTGAGCATGAAAGAAGGGGTAGAGGGGGCGGGAGGGGGATGGGATACGAGATAAGCATAGGGAAGTTTGTTGGGAGATGTAGTCTGGAACTTTGTAGCTGTCTTCTGGATATGTGTTGGGTAGATGGGTTCGTAGGATTTGTTTGGGACATTTGGGTAGGCTTGCTGGAACAGGTGGGTTTTTACGGCTTTAGGTGTCACTTATATGTTGGTACAGTAGGTTTTTTGTGGGTTATGGGAGCTGATACTTTCTACCACAAGTATAACAAGTTAGAGTGGATTATGGGTCTGGGTCCCCTTCTCCACAAGTGCACTGCACAGACCACTAGGCTATTCCAGGAACCTGCTTGTTTCTCTATGTTCTAATAACATCTGAAGTTCTCATAGAGGCTGGTATGTACTGTTTCTTTCACATATCTGGGGGGGGGGGGGAGTGGGTAAGTGACCACTGGGGGAGTAAGGGGGGGGGAGTCATTCCTTTATTCCTCTATTCCTCTAGGGCTCTTTTTGTGGTTTAGTTGTTATTTAAAGGCATAAGAGAAAAAAAAAACCTCTCTTGTATGAACTGCAAGATTACTTGATATAAAATATACTTATGATAAAATGAGAACATTGAAAAAAAAACTTAGGGGAGCAGCTGCGAAGGTCAAAAATTTATATCAGGCATGGATACTGTTCAAAAACACCATCCTGGAAGCCCAGGCCAAATATATTCCGCATATTAAAAAAGGAGGATGGAAGACCAAACGACAGCCGGCGTTGTTAAAAAGTGAGGTGAAGGAAGCTATTAGAGCTAAAAGAAAATCCTTCAGAAAATGGAAGAAGGAACCAACTGAAAATAATAAGAAACAGCATAAGGAATGTAAAGTCAAATGCAAAGCGCTGATAAGGAAGGCTAAGAGGGACTGCGAAAAAAAGATTGCGTCAGAGACAAAAACACATAGTAAATTTTTTTTAGGTATATTAAAAGCAGGAAGCCGGCAAAAAAATCAGTTGGACCGCTAGATGACCGAGGAGTAAAAGGGGCGATCAGAGAAGACAAGACCGTAGCAGAGAGATTAAATGAATTCTTTGCTTCGGTCTTCACTGAGGAACATTTGGGTGGGATACCAGTGCCAGAAATGGTATCCAAAGCTGCTCTTTATTTAAAGACTAAATATCAAGGATCAATATATCATCAATAAAAACGAGCTTCTCTCAAGTGAACAATGGTATATGCAATGTACTATAGAAGTGCAGGCAGAAAATAGAGTTCTTTAAAGAATAATCTTTCAAAAATAGGGAGGAAAAGACCTCGTAACAACCTGAATCCGCACTCACTCCTGTTGAGTTACAACCATTTTAACATGTGGTCGGTCCATAAATAATCATAGGTCAGAAAAACCTCCCAAAGTAATATATCATTTAGTAGGTCCAAAAAAAACTTAACAACTTTATTTTCTAAATTGACATCCACTAAACGGGCAAATAGAGAGTACTTAACTTAATAAGCAGTGCACAGTTGCTTGACTCGCTGGTTTGCTGAGTCATCTATTAGACTGAGGTCCGGAGGGCTTCTTCTGGATAATGCAGGCACCTCTGGTTAACACATGCTTAGTGTGTGAAAACAGGCAAAATTCCACCAAATGCTTTAACACATTTTGCAGTAGCCTGTTTTCTCGTTCTAAAGCCAAGTTAAAAGCTTAGGACCTCTTTTACTAAACTTCGCTAGCGATTCCCGCATGGTAAATGCGATGCAGCTTATTCACAAGTCCCAAAAAAGTGCCCCAACTGACCAGATGACCATCGGAGGGAATCGGGGATCAACTCCCCTGACTCCCACAGTGGTCACTAACCCCCTCCCACCCTCAAAAAAACAACTTTAAAAACTTTTTTTGCCAGCTTCTATGCCAGTCTCAAATGTCATACTCAGGTCCATCGCAGCAGTATACAGGTCCCTGAAGCAGTTTTAGTGGATGCAGTGGACTTCAGGCAGGCGGACCCAGGCCCATCCCCCCCTACCTGTTACACTTGTGGTGGTAAATGTTAAGCCCTCCCAAACTCCCCAAAACCCACTGTACCCACATGTAGGTGCTCCCCTTCACCCCTTAAGGCTATGGTAGTGGTGTATAGTTGTGGGGAGTGGGTTTGGGGTTTTTTTTTTGGGGGGGGGGGGGCTCAGCACCCAAGGTAAGGGAGCTATGCACCTGGGAGCTATTTTAATTTTGTTTTTTACTTTTTAGATGACCACTGGAGGGAATCGGGGATGACCTCCCCTTACTCCCCCAGTGGTCACCAACCCCCTCCCACCCAAAAAAAACCCAACTTTTTTTTGCCAGCCTCTATGCCAGCCTCAAATGTCATATCCAGCCCCATGACAGCAGTATGCAGGTCCCTGGAGCAGTTTTTTTGTGGGTGCAGTGCACTTCAGGCAGGCGGACCCAGGCCCACCCCCCTACCTGTTACACTTGTGGTGGTAAATGGGAGCCCTCCAAACCCCCCTCAACACCCACTGTACCCACATCTAGGTGCCCCCTTCACCCATATGGGCTATGGTAATGGTGTAGAGTTGTGGGGAGTGGGTTTTGGGGGGGATTTCGGGGGGTTCAGCACCCAAGGTAAGGGAGGTATGCACCTGGGAACAATTTTTGAAGTCCACTGCAGTGTCCTCTAGGGTGCCCGGTTGGTGTCCTGGCATGTGAGGGGAACCAGTGCACTACGAATCCTGGCCCCTCCCATGACCAAATGCCTTGGATTTGGCCGGGTTTCAGATGGCTGGCTTCGGTTTCTATTATCCCTCCAAACCGATGCTGACTATCTCAAACCCAGCCATCTCTGACATTTGGCCAGCCCCAACTGTATTATCGAAAAAAAAGGATGGCCAGCCATCTTTTTCGAAAATACGAGTGGCTCTGCCCCTTCGCGGCGCCGGCCATGGAGATGGCCGGCACCTTTCGATTATGCCCCTCCATATTGCCTAAATGAAATAGGCATCTCTGAGACCTGGTGGAAGGAAGATAACCAATGGGACACTGTCATACCAGGGAACAATTTATATCGCAGTGATAGGGTAGATCGAATTGGTGGAGGGTTAGCATTGTAGGTTAAGAAGGGCCTTGAATCAAATAAACTAAAACTTCTGCAGGACACAAAACACATCTTGGAATCCATATGGATAGAAATTCCAAGTGTAAAGGGGAAAAGGACAGGAGTGTATGTCCGCCCACCTGGCCAGGATGAACAGACAGATGTAGAAATGTTATCAGAAATTAGGGAGGCTAACAAACTGGGGAACACAATAATAATGGGTGATTACAACTAACCCGATATTCATGGGGTAAATGTAACATCAGGGCATGCTAGGGAGGTAAAATTCCTTGACGAAATCAAGGATTGCTTTATGGAGCAGCTGATACAGAAGCCAACAAGAGAAGGAAAATGTCCGGCACATGCCAAAAACACGCATCCACACTACCGCAGGCCACGGTTTGCCGCAGTTTAGTAAAAGGACCCCCCCAAAAAAGGAGAAAGGAAAGCCAAATGATAGCTGGCATGGATAAAAATTGAGATGAAGGAAGCCATTAGAGCTAAAAGAAAATCGTACAAAAAATGGAAGAAGGATCCAACTGAAAATAATAGGAAACAGCGTAAGTAATGGCAAGTCATATGCAAAGCACTGATATGGAAGGTAAACAGAGATTTTGAAAAGAAGATTGCATTGGAGGCAAACACACATAGTAAAATCTTTTTTTTAGGTATATTACAAGCAGGAAGCCAGTAAAAGAATCAGTTAGACCGCTAGATGACTGAGGAGTAAAAGGGGCACTCAGGGAAGACAAGGTCACAGTGGAGAGATTAAATGAATTATTTGCTTCGATCTTCACAAAGGTATGGGAGAGATACTAGTGCCAGAAATAGTATTCAATGCTGAGTTAGAGAAACTGAACAAATCTCTGTAAACCTGGAAGATATAATGGGGCAATTTAACAAATTGACGAGTAGCAAATCGCCAGGACTGGATGGTATACATACCAGAATATTGACAGAATTGAGAAATGAACTTGCAGAGCTATTCTACTTTGTATTACTAGCTATTGTTAGTAATACAAAGTTTATCTTTAAAATCAAGGACGGTACGAGAAGATTGGAGGGTGGCTAATGTAACACCAATTTTTTAAAAGGGTTCCAATGGTGATCCAGGAAATTATAGAACAGTGAGCCTGATGTCGGTTCTGGGCAAAATGGTAGAGACTATTATAAAGTGCAAAATTATAAGCACATACTGTATTTTTCAGACTATAAGACGCACCGGACCATAAGACGCACCTAGGTTTTAGAGGAGGGAAATAGGAAAAAAAAATTTCCTTTTTCCCTCCTCTAAAACCTAGGTGCTCCGGTGCGTCTTGTCCGAGTCCGGGATCGCCCTCCCCTACTCACGTCACGCGATGTTCTCTGGTGGTCTAGTGACGTCGGGGCAGGAAAGAACCCCTTCTTTCCTGCCCAGCGCGCTGCTCTCCGTCCTCCTGTATGTTGTCTGACGGTCTCGGCGAGATTCAAAATGGCCGCCAAGAATTGAAGTCTCGGCGGCCATTTTGAATCTCGCCGAGACCGTCAGGCAACATACAGGAGGACGGAGAGCAGCGCGTTGGGCAGGAAAGAGGGGGCTCTTTCCTGCCCCGACGTCACTAGACCACCAGGGAACATCGCGTGACGTGAGTAGGGGAGGGCGATCCCGAACTCGGGGGGAGGGCGATCCCAAACTCGGGGGGAGGGCGATCCCGAAATCGGACCTCGCTACCTTCGGACTATAAGACGCACCCCCCATTTTCCTCCCAAATTTGGGGGGAAAAAAGTGCATCTTATAGTCCGAAAAATACGGTATATAATCATTGATTAATGAGACAAATCCAACATGGATTTAGTCAAGGGAAATCTTGCCTCACCAATCTACTACATTTCTTTGAATAAAAATATGTGGATAAAATCGAGCTGGATATTATGTATATGGATTTTCAAAGGGCATTTGACAAAGTACCTCATGAAAGATCCCTGAGGAAATTAGAAAGTCATGGCTTGGAGATAATGTCCTATTGTTGATTACAAACTGGTTAAAAGATAGAAAACAGAGAGTAGGGTTAAATGGTCAGTATTCTCAATGGAGAAGGGTAGACAGTGGGGTTCCTCAGGGGTCTGTGCTGGGACTGCTGCCTTTTAACATATTTATAAATGATCTAGAGATGGGAATAATTAGTGAGGTAATTTACCCCCCCCCCCCTATCTTTACAAAGCTGCCACGCAGCAATGTCGACACAGCCCATTCAAAAAAGATATAGCAGAATTAGAGAAGACACAGAGAAGGGTGACAAAAACGATAAGGGGGATGGGACAACTTCCCTATGAGGAAAGGCTAAAACAGCTAGGGCTCTTCAGCTTGTACAAGAGATGGCTGAGGGGAGATATGATAGAGATCTATAAAACACTGAGTGGAATGGAACGGGTAGACGTGAATCGCTCGTTTACTCTTTCCAAAAATGCTAGGAGTAGGGGGCATGCAAACAAGCTACTAAGTAGTAAATTTAAAAGAAACCAGAGAAAATATTTCTTTGTTCAACGTGTAATTAAACTCTGGAATTTGTTGCCAGAGAATGTGGTAAAAGCAGTTAGCTTAGTAGGGTTTTTAAAGGCTTAGATAATTTCCTAAAAGAAAAGTCCATAAGCCATTATTACGATGAACTTAGGAAAATCTACTGCATATTCCAGGATAAGCAGAATAAAATCTCACTGTTTTGGGATTTTGCCAGGTATTTGTGACCTGGATTGGTCACTGTTGGAAACAGGATACTGGGCTCGATGGACCTTTGGTCTGTCCCAGTATGGCAACGCTTATGATCTTATGTCTTAATGGTGGGGGGGTGGGTTCAGATCAGAGGGGGATCTCATTTGGAAGGACTGGATCATAGGGGGAGCAGAATGGAAGATCCGCCGCCATAGTGGTCTCATTGCCTTTACTGAGGCAACTGCACTACCAGACTGCTGATAGTCTGGCTGCATCTATCACCTCTATCTCTAGAGGTTGCGGTAAGTGCAGCAGTGCTATCGACTGTCATGACAGCTAGCGTACAATAATGACCCCCGTGACAGTTGTCACAGCAAGCCACTCTTCCTCTCCGTCTTGTCATGCCCATACAACACACCTATTCCCATGCTAAGCAGCTAGCGTGGATTTCTTACTACACTGGCTATTTTAATGTGTGTTAGCCTTTATCACGGCTCATGCAAAAGTTTAACAAGCAGTAAAACTCAGGCTAACTGCTTAATGCAGCTTAATAAAAGGACGGCTAAATTTAACGAGTTCCTATGTTTTCATAAGGTGATATGCTCTTTTAATAGAAACACTGTTTACCATTTCTTTAGCCAACTGATTTGTGTCTTATTTCAGGACCAGCAGGCTAACAACAAATCCTAATTATTTTCTTCACATACTCTATACACATGGGGAAAAGAATAGCAGTTCATATAGATTATTTTCTGAGAATATTTTCAATATTCTTGGATTGCCAGTGCTTTCAGACAGGATTGAAATTTCTACTTTGGTATTTATCCAAGCTGTGATAGCTCTGTTTTCTGTCTCCAAATGCCAAGATAGGAAGAAATCTCATCATCCAGAGACCAGCTGCATGATGGGCAGTTAATAGATATATCAAACCTTAGGATATATGCTAAGCTGAGGAGATGATTGGTTGGTTGATATTACTGATTGATTAGCATAGGGAGAATGGGTTTCTTCTTGACAACCTAAGATTATGCTTCAGCTAAGCTCAAATTGCTTACTCCTCTTCCATTGGGTTTAAAATTACAGTCCTGTCATCTAAAATCTCTCTTCAATGAAATTTTTTTACCATATATAAAAATTAAAGGGGGGAAGAAAAAGAAAGTTGGCGCACTGAATAAGAGTAAATGAAGTAGATATATTTCATATCGCTGTTCATGGTGCCACTAGAAAAAGCTGATAGGTAAATCCATTTAAAAATGCTGTTTGTTCAGCTAGTGCAGAACAGTCTCCATTCATTCATTTCTTTCTTTCTTTTTTTTTCTTTCAACTTCAACATATGAAGAAGCGTAGCAATAACTTTCAAGAAACTGGTAGCTTTATAAGACAGACTGGTTTTCATTATTATTTTTAGTCATTATGGACTACATTTTTTAGAGGATGAATGGAAGTTAGACATTTTACTCCGATATTTATCCGTTTCAATTCTACGTCTAACTTCTGGGCCTTTTTACTAAAGCTTAGTGGATGTAAACTTCTCGTACTGACCTTTAAATGCATCCACTCTGCAGCCCCCCATTACCTCTCCGCTCTCATCTCTCCCTACATTCCTCCCCGTGAACTCCGCTCGCTGGACAAATCTCTCTTGTCGTCCCCCTTCTCCTCCACTGCTAACTCCAGGCTTCGCTCCTTTTCTCTCGCGGCACCTTATGCCTGGAATAGACTTCCTGGACCTATACGTCTAGCTCCATCTCTACCTGTTTTCAAATCTATGCTGAAAACCCACCTTTTCACTGCTGCTTTTTAGCTCCTAGCCATTAGTCAATTGCCCTCCCCTTGTCCCTTTCTTCCTTCTCACCCATTACTTCCCTCAACCTTAACTTGTCTTGTCTGTCTGTATTATTTAGATTGTAAGCTCTTTTGAGCAGGGACTGTCTCTTTGTATCAGATGTTCAGTGCTGCGTGCGTCTGGTAGCGCTATACAAATGCTAACAATAATAATAATGTAAATGGACATTAGCCTGCGCTGCCACATGGCAAGTAGGTCTAAAATAGGTCATGCAGCATTTAGCACACACTAAGCTTTAGTAAAAGGGGCCCTTTGGTATCTAAAACTTAGGGTTACTTTTGCTAAAGGGTGTTAAGCCCATAGGCTACTGCAAAATGCTTTAGGGGCTCATTTTTGAAACAGAAAAATACCCCAAAAGTGGCGCAAATGGCATTTGGACTCCCCCCCCCCCCCCCAAAATGTCAAAATCGCTATTTTCAAAACCTATTCCCCCCCCCCCCAAGTCAAACTCGCTATTTTCAAAGCCTATTTTAAGACCTTTCTTTGTATGCAGTTCATCTGAAGTGCATCCAAATTACAAGAGGGCGTGTTGGGGGGGGGGGGGGGCAGGATTTAGGTGTCCCTAACACTTGGACATTTTTCCGTCATAATGGAACAAAGCAAAAACGTCCAGGACTAAAACCTAGATGTTTTGAGCTAGACCTGTTTTAATAATGCCTAAATCATAAAAAGGTGCCCCAAATGACCGCTGGAGGGATTAAGGCATGATCTCCCCTTACTCCCCCCACTGGTCACCGATCCCCTCCCACCCTCTAAAGATGTAAAAGAAACAGTATATACCAGGCTCTATGTCAGCATTAGATGTTATGGTCAGTCCTATCAGAGAAGGAAGCAGGTCCCCAGAGTAGCCTAGTGGTTGGTGCAGTGCACTGTAGAGAAGGGGACCCAGGCCCATAGCCTACTCTAACTTGTTACACTTGTGGTGGAAACTGGGAGTCCTCCAAAAACCAACAAGTAAGTGGCACCTGCAGTCATAAGGGCTATTGTAGCAGTGTACAGTTGGGTACAGTAGGTTTTTGGTTGGTTTGGGAGAGCTCACCATACAATACAAGGGGGTAAGGGTGAGATGTGTACCTGGGACCTTTGGTGTGAAGTCCATGGCAGCTGCCCCCTAGGGTGCCCCATGGCTCTGCTGGGATGTCTATGTGGCCATGAATGATGACTCTTCTACATCTCAATGGATTGATTGTGTGCGTTTTTCACTTGGGACTTTTTTTTTTTTTAATGGTACAAAAAGATAGACACACCGAGCACAGCAAAGTCTAGCAAATGAGCATTTTCAAAAAAGAAAAAAAGATTTTTTTTCAGTTCGAAAATAGCTATGTTCACTACTGGATTTTTGAACGTTTTCCACAAAACATCCAAAGTCGGATTTAGACATCATATTGGTTATCAATAGAAATCAAACAAAATAAAACATGGAAAAGAAAATAAGATGATACCTTTTTTATTGGACATAACTTAATACATTTCTTGATTAGCTTTCGAAGGTTGCCCTTCTTCGTCAGATCGGAAATATACCTCCTACCCACCCCCACCCTGTTAGACTATCAATGAAATGCTTGGATGTTTCACTTATATAAACTGTCATCTACCACATTTGTTTATTTCCGATCTGATGAAGAAGGGCAACCTTCGAAAGCTAATCAAGAAATGTATTAAGTTATGTCCAATAAAAAAGGTATCATCTTATTTTCTTTTCCATGTTTTATTTTGTTTGATTTCTATTGATAACCTTTAAGAGTGGACTAACACGGCTACCACACCTCTCTACTTAAGACGTCATATTGAAAATGCGCCTCCACGTGCATTTTGCCCATTTTCCAATGCTAAGCACACATTGACTATTTTTTTTTTCATATTTTTTGAGGGCATGTCATGGGCGTTCCTGCATTATCCAGCTAGCACATTATAATTAGCGTGCACTAATAGGATAACACAGAGATAAAGTGGGAGAGCTTAGCGCTTCCTATTTAATTTTATTTGCAGGATAATGGGAATATTAGTACATGACGGGGTCCTGGGCGTGGAATGGGTGGACAGTGGGCATTCTGAAAATCTATAAAGTTATAGAATACACCTGCTCTGTGCCTAACTTAGATACCGGTATTTAAACCAAGTTTTACATGGCATAAATGAATGCGCCTAGAGTTGGCCGTAGGCATGGTCACCAGGTGTATTCTATAAACCGGATAGGAGTATTCTATAAACCATTCCTAAAACTAGGGGGGTCCTTTTACAAAAGTGCGCTAAAAAATGGCTTGTGGTAGTGTAGGCACGGGGTTTGGGTCCTCGCCAATCCATTTTTAGCGCACCTGTAAAAAAGGCTTTTTTAAAACTTTTGCCGAAAATGGATGTGCGGCAAAATGAAAATTGCCTCGTGTCCATTTTGTGTCTGAGACCTTACTGCCAGCCATTGACCTAGCGAGGCCACTTCAACTCTCGGTGGCCATTTTGAATCCCGAGCTGAGACTGAGAAGGATGCAGGGCAAGGACAGGCAGCGCTCTGGGCAGGAAAGAGGGGGCTCTTTCCCGCCCCAAAGAGGTCACTAGACCACCAGGGCAGATAGTAAGTAAGGGGAGTGGAGACCCACGGCGCCGCTTGCCTGCCCGCCCGTTTGTCCAGAAATCCGGACAAACAGGCAGGCGGGCAAAACCCGCCAGACGCCCCGGACATGTCCTCAAAAAGAGGACATGTCCGGGGAAATCTGGACATATGGTAACCCTAACCAGAGGCAAGTCTCTTACAATTGCAAGTTAGCTCTGAATTGACAGGGGATAGGATGAACGTGAAAGGGGACAGACTCAGGAGTAATTCGAGGAAACGTAGTAGTCTAGTGGTTAGTGCAGCGA
Source organism: Microcaecilia unicolor (assembly GCF_901765095.1). NCBI lineage: Eukaryota > Metazoa > Chordata > Amphibia > Gymnophiona > Siphonopidae > Microcaecilia > Microcaecilia unicolor. Next base: position 29,110,878 of record NC_044033.1, on the reverse strand, counting down.
ACTTTGATCCTGGGGAACTGGGTTTGAGTCCCACTGCAGCTCATTGTGACTTTGGGCAACTCACTTAACCCTCCACTGCCCCAGGTACAAATAAGTACCTGTATATGTTATGTAAACTGCTTTGAATGTAGTTGCAAAACCCACAGAAAGGTGGTATAGTATATCAGGTCCATTTCCCTTTCCCTTCAAGGACAGGGTGGTAATTTGAGGACTGACTTCCTGGTAGAGATGAAGTCTGTATCAGAATTCAAGCAAACTTAAGACAGTACATGGGATCTCTAAGGGAGTAGAGGGGGTAGTAAATGGCATGGATGGACAGACTGGATAGGCCATATGGTCTTTATTTGCCTTCATTTTTCTACATTTACTGTTTATTATACTGCTTTTCCTGAGAGCAACAGAAGCCGGTTTACATTAAAATATAACATGAAACAAAGAACCACTCATACAACACACACAATCAAAGTACAGGTTACTAAATCTGAGAGCCATTTCCAAATTTAATTTTGTGTTGACAGCTTATTTATTGTAAAATTTGTACATAAGACATGAAACTGATTTGTTAAATATAATATCTAAATTCTAAACATTCTGAGACTATGCCTTTGGCCCATTTTATTATGAGTAGTAGTAGAAGTATTATTACACATTTGTGCTTTCCAATTTGATTATAAAGCGAAGATACTTACCTGTGGCAGGTATTCTCCGAGGACAGCAGGCTGATTGTTCTCACAATTGGGTCGATGTCCGCGTCGTCGTCGACCCAATTGTGAGAACAAGCAGCCTGCTTGTCCTCGGAGAAAGCGAAGATACTTACCTGTAGCAGGTATTCTCTGAGGACAGCAGGCTGATTGTTCTCACAATTGGGTCGATGTCTGCGTCGTCGTCGACCCAATTGTGAGAACAAGCAGCCTGCTTGTCCTCGGAGAAAGCGAAGATACTTACCTGTAGCAGGTATTCTCCGAGGACAGCAGGCTGATTGTTCTCACAATTGGGTCGATGTCTGCGTCGTCGTCGACCCAATTGTGAGAACAAGCAGCCTGCTTGTCCTCGGAGAAAGCAAAGATTCTTACCTGTAGCAGGTATTCTCCGAGGACAGCAGGCTGATTGTTCTCACAATTGGGTCGATGTCCGCGTCGTCGTCGACCCAATTGTGAGAACAAGCAGCCTGCTTGTCCTCGGAGAAAGCGAAGATACTTACCTGTAGCAGGTATTCTCCGAGGACAGCAGGCTGATTGTTCTCACAATTGGGTCGATGTCCGCGTCGTCGTCAACCCAATTGTGAGAACAAGCAGCCTGCTTGTCCTCGGAGAAAGCGAAGATACTTACCTGTAGCAGGTATTCTCCGAGGACAGCAGGCTGATTGTTCTCACAATTGGGTCGATGTCCGCGTCGTCGTCGACCCAATTGTGAGAACAAGCAGCCTGCTTGTCCTCGGAGAAAGCGAAGATACTTACCTGTAGCAGGTATTCTCCGAGGACAGCAGGCTGATTGTTCTCACAATTGGGTCGATGTCCGCGTCGTCGTCGACCCAATTGTGAGAACAAGCAGCCTGCTTGTCCTCGGAGAAAGCGAAGATACTTACCTGTAGCAGGTATTCTCTGAGGACAGCAGGTTGATTGTTCTCACAATTGGGTCGACCCAATTGTGAGAACAAGCAGCCTGCTTGTCCTCAGAGAATTTATGTTTCTTTTCCCACAAATGTTATTCATTTTCCCTTTTTTATAATATCCATTACCCTTTTAATGCAAATTTGTCTGTTGGTACTAGCAAAAATGCACCATTATTTTTTTTCTAAGTAATGATGACAACATTTTAACATGGATAACAGCTGGTAGAAATATCTATTTATTTATTACATTTTTAAATACCACTTACAGATTAACAAACACTATTGAAGCAGTGTACAATTATAAAAAAAATACATATGTATTTTCAACTAGACGTACGCAGCGCTGTACACTTGAACATGAAGAGACAGTCCCTGCTCAACAGAGCTTACAATCTAATTAGGACAAACAGGACAAATAAGGGATAAGGACAAAGGGTAGCAAGATTCTGGAATCCTAAAGAGTAGCAACATTCCGGAACCCAAAGAATAGCAAGAATCCGGAATCCTAAAGACTACTACATACTACTTATCATTTCTAAAGCGCTACTAGACGTACATAGTGCTGTACACTTGAACATGAAGAGACAGTCCCTGCTCGAAAGATCTTACAATCTAATCAGGACAGCCAAACAGGACAAATAAAGGATAAGGGAATTACTAAGGTGCAAATGATAAAACAGATGTGGGTACCTCACATGAACTTGTAAAAATTAGTTGATTTTGACAGGTGGCATGCCCACTTCTGGATTTTCAGCCAATCAGAAGTGAGGACACGCACAAGCCATGCCTGCCCCCACCCCTTTGATGACATCACTGGACAAGCCATGCCTACTCCCCCACCCCTTGAATGACATCACTGGATATGACATTTGCCCCCTCCCAAGCACTGCCCATTTTGCATAGTCCTGCCTATTGCCCTGCCTTATTTGCATAGCCCTACAGCAAACTCAACTCGTTCTTCCACAGCCCTGCCCCCAAACCCCACCCCTTTTGGTGTTGTCACAGGAAATGACATCACAGCCATGCCCCTTTTTCAAGAAGACGGCCACTACTGTATGCAAGGAGGTTGAAGAAAACAGAAGACAGGATGATGTCAAAACGTTGAAGCCACTTACAGTTTTCTCTCTATCTCCTCCCTACGCAGCCATCACTCAAGTACACTCAAAACAAAGCAAACAAAAGTATGAGCTGCTGCTGTAGTAATTTGTTTTAAAAATTGTAATCAGTGTGTCATTTGTAGGGGCTGGTTATAGGGATACAATAGCACGTGTTATATTCGTGCAGAGATTGTTTTCTCCTGGTAAAGAGCCATTAAAACAGGCATCATGTTATGAGAATCAGGTGCTCCGCATTCAGATGGCCCTGTTTACTAAGACTCGTTAGTATTTTTAATGCGCCTACAATTAGCGCATGCACTAACAGTGTAGGCGTCTGTAGGGTTATTGCAGCATGTGGGAACTTGCTCCGTTTGTTTTGTGCATTGCAGTGATATATTATAAAATTGAACTTGATATTTTCTATTACAACTATTTAAAAGACAGATGGTGAATAATGAGAGCAGAGCTACCATCATGCAGAAGTCCAGAGTCAGTCTAAATGTGCCAACATTGTCCAGTTTAGCACACTAATAGCAGGCTGTTTGTTATGTGAATATTCCATCATTGTTTCATTATTGCTACCAAGTATTACTTATTAAGGGCATTTGCTTTAAACTTTGTTTTAATTTGTTTATCCAGACCTTACATGCACATGGTTTTACTTTTTAAACCCAAAGGTGAATCCTAAGGATGGTGGAACAATTAGGTATAAACTGTGTTGTTTCTGACTACTTGTTTTGGACTGCTTTGGGTCCTGCTGATCTGTACATCTGCTGTCTGGAATTCTGGAAGATGGAAATGAGAAAATAAAAATGTTTGGGATATACTCTGTAGAAGTTGTTAACTTTTGCAATGTGTGTATGGATACCTGTTCTGCTGTATGCATGTAATAATATTTGAATAACTATCTATACTTATGGCTATGATTTCTGAACATGTGGAATCATTAAAGCACAGATGTTAAATGTTTCAGACATATTCATCTATTTGCTCCCATGATATAACTCAATTCTATTATTCAGTCTCACTGTAAAAAGGGCCTCTACGAGAAGAACAGAGGACTATTTACCATTTAAATTCACTGAGTCCACAGGGTTTGAATACAGAACTGGAACGGATACATTTTTTTGTAACTATGTTATGTGCATCATCTGTGCCCTGCTCCTGTACATGAATCTTAGTTCTCATCTGTTTTTTTTTTGTTTTTATATTTTTATTCTCTGTGTCTGATATGCCACACTTTTATGTTACAGTTTTTATATAGCCTTCTTGTTTACCAAATTGCATTTTTCGTATATTATATTATTTTCTTTTATTATTATTGCTTTGTTGTGTTTTTTATCTGCTGTTCTCTAGCCAGCTTTAGTCACCTACCGACTTTGTTTTTCTCTTCTTTTTATCCGGTTTTAGTCTCCTACCAGCTATGTTCTTATTTATTTATTTATTTTGCTGCATTTATATCCCACATTTTCCCACCTATTTGCAGGCTCAATGTGGCTTACAATATAATACAACTACAATCACACTGATGTAATAGAGAATCAGAGTATATATAACAGATAAGGTGCATAGGAATATTATGGCAATCATATTATCAGGTTTTACATTTGTTTTTTCACATAGCAGTGCCATTTTAATAGGCACATATTTAAGTGTATGATGTCATTTCCATGGCATTTTTAATTTTATACAATGACTGCCCTCGGGCTGCTATACTTGACCAGCATCTCTTCTTGGAATGTGTTTTTCAGTTTTATTTACCTAGACAGTACTCCTCTGTGTCAATCTTATTCCCTTTCATTTACTTGTGTGTAGATACTTTAGCCGGCATTTCCTCAATCATACCCTTTTAGTATCCGGACAGATGACACTTTATTATTTTTTACACGGTTGCCTTTATATAGTTGTCTTCTTCTATACTTTCTCTTTTGATAACATTTTTTCTTTTACCTAGTTTTTAGTGTCATATGTTTAATTACTATTTTTAAACCCATGTTTTGGCGCCTTTTTATCGGTTATGTGCCAGATCCAGTTTTTATGCTTGACCGGCTTTCTTTAACAGGCTTCTTTTTATTCTGTTTCATTTCTTTTTTTTTTTTTTTTTAGTAATCTTTTTATTGGTAACAGGCAGGACATTCCAATACAAACACATCTTTTTTTTTTTTCATATTTTTATTAAGGTTTTACAAGTATAACACAAAACAACCAAAAAGAAACAGTAACAATAATCCATGGCAAAGTTAATAACAAAAATAAAAAGGCAGAACAACATACCATGACAATACCCATAGCAAATCAGCAATTATACAATTATCAGGTAGTGCTATTAGGAGTCTGACAAAATGAATCCAAACGAGCCCAGGTCTTCAAGACAGATTGAACACAACGGTGCTTATGGGCTAGAATAGTTTCATATTTCCTAATCACACACACGTTACTCCACCATTCATTATAATTGAGATGTACATTATTTTTCCAGTTTAAAACAATTAAATGTAAAGCAACCGCTAACAAAATATTAAACAATTTCTTATCGGATTCTAAAAGAGAGAGGTTAGGAGAAGAGGCCCTTAAAAGCACAATATCATAAGAGATCACGGTTAATGCAGGCAACTGAAAAATAAGGCGCAACTTAGCCCAAATGAGTCGCCAGTATGCTCTTACGTTCTTACAGTAAAAAACCATATGGGAAAGGGATCCATCTGATTCTTGACAGGACCAGCATTTGTAATCAAGACTTTTAGTGATCCTGGCCACTCTAGCAGGTGTCCAATAAGCCCTGTGAAAAAGAAAATAGGAGGATTGGGAAATTGCTGCTGATTTAGTTGGACGCATCGAATGGACCCAAAAAGTGTACCAGTCAAAATCAGACGCATCAAGACTGAGATCCCTTTCCCAAGACAGCCGTAATGGAGCAACAGCATCAACACACGAATCCTGAAGTTTTTTTATAAAGCACAGATGCTTTTTTCTTACCATCTGCAATACTGAGACAGAGGGCAACAAAATCTGAAGGAGTAGTGAGCAGAGAATTAGAGACCTGAAACACATCTTAAGTTCCTTCCAATGAGATGCATTGAAACTAACATATTAACAATCTAGAAAATACAATACACAACCGGCGCACTCTATTGGGTGGTTGTCCAACTGCGCCCAGTTAGGCATTCCCCCACACCCTTTTAAACTATACATGTCTGCCTGTTAATTTTCTCTTTATTCTCCCCTTCCCAACCCCCCCCCGTCCTTCCCCCCCCCCCCCCCAAGTAAGCGGAGCTGTGGCCAAGTGGTTAGAGCACCAGTCTTATAATCCAGATGTGGCAGGTTCAAATCCCACTGGTACTACTGAAAAAGTTGAGCAAAAATAGTTTTGATTTAGGACGTCACTGACGAGCACTTCAATTTTTTATTTTTATTGGGTGGGAGGGGATTGGTGACCACTGGGGGAGTAAAGGGAGGTCATTCCTGATTACCTCCGGAGGTCATTTGATCAGTTGGGGATCCTTTTTGAAGCTTGGTCGTGAAAAAAAAGGGACCAAGTAAAACCGGCGAAATGTTCGTCAAGGCCGGCTTTCTTTTTTCCATTATCGGGTGAAGCCAGCCATCTCGTGAGCACGCTGCCATCCTGCCCCTGTCCCGCCTTCACTACCCTACTGACACGCCCCCTTGAAATTTCGCCGGCTCCACAACGGAAAGCAGTTGAAGCCGACCAAAATCGGCTTTTGATTATACTGATTTGGCCGGATTCAGGAGATCGCCGGCCATCTTCCGATTTGTGTCAGAAGATGGCCGGAGATCTCTTTCGAAAATGAGCTGGATAGTGTCCAAAGTCTCTACTGATAAATGCGCTGTTCAAATAAACTTGAAATGATTAAAAACAAAATGGCATCTTGTATCACCAATCTTGTAATGTCCACCTTCAAAGACAAAGTTGTTGAATGTGATAACACACTCTCTCTCAGTCTTGAGCATAAGAAGAAAGCAGTGTCGGTCCTGTTACTCAACAGCAACAGCAGCAACAATCAATAAGTCCCAACAGGCACACTTTCAAATGGACCAGGTCCAAGACAGAATGCAGCTTTTCAGTTAATCAGGGATTAATTCAAAAGTACTTACTCGGATCTTTATTTGCCATCATATACTATGTTACTCACCCATATCCCTTCCATGAACACATTCCAAATCAATGCGAAAGGTTTGATTCTTATACCTTCCACGTATGTACGGATACCAGGTCACATCAAATTCTTTTTTTTCCCATTCTTTTTTTATTGGTATAGATTTATCTTACATTACGCAAAGCTAGATAATAAAACAACATTACACATCATGTCTGGTTTACTTGTCTAACATCTGAAACTATCCCTATACCTTCCCGTCCCAACCTCCCCCTCCCCCCTCCCCCCCTCCCGTATCATGGTGGTGCTGCTTGCTGTTCCTTAAATTGTTCATAGGACTGCCATAATTTGCCAAAGGGTCCCATTCTTCCTCTTCTGATAGCTGTCAGTTTAGCCATTTGATACAGAAAGTCCACTCTCTGCAACACTTTTTGCATATCCGGCGACTGTTGTTTTTTCCAATTTCTTGCTATAGCAATTTTTGCCGCGACCAGATATTGTGTCGCCAGTCTATGCTGCACCCCCGTCGTTGAGCTCGGCTTGATATGGAGCAAACAATTTTCGGGCTTGCATGGGTAGGGTTGCTGGATCACTTTAGAAATTATTGTGATAATTGCCTTCCAATAATCCAGTATTCTGGGGCATTCCCACCAGATGTGCATAAATGTTCCCTTCTCTCCACAGTTTCGCCAACAGTCTGCTGATACCTCTGGATATATACGATGCAATCTCTCTGGCGTATAATACCACCAGTAATATATCTTATATCCATTCTCGATTGCACTCTGAGCCAAAGATGGTTTAAAGAGATACCTATATCCTCTCTTCCAACAGTCTTTAGTTATTGTGGTTTGCAATGCTGTTTCCCATCTATTCACATACATTGTTTGGGGGTCAGTATGACTTAACAGAGCTAGATATAGACGCGATATGCTCCCTCTACCCCCGCCCTTCTCTAATGCATTTTCTAGAGATGTTTTCCCCAGTTCCAACTCTTCTCGTGCCTTGCTAAGGATATAATTACGGATACAACAGTAATATACTTGATCTCTGGCTTGCAGCCCGTATTCCTCCTGCAATATTGGAAAGTCTACCACTTTGTCCTCATCCCATAATTGACCTAAATTGTAGAGCCCTGCGCGTGCCCATTGTTTGTAGCTAATTTCTGACCCTCCAAGCGGAAACCCAGGAGCCCTACCTATTCCTGTCTTGTGAAAGTATTTTCTTTCAGGAAACCATTTCCTCCTAATTTGATGCCATGTGGTTAAAATGTGCCTAATTCCTATGGGCGCCCTTCTACCTAAACTCCCAAGCTCCTTGTCCAAAGACCATAGAATGTCTCCTATTTCTCTCATTCCCAACCATGCTCTCTCCCAATGCAGCCATTTCTTGGTAACCGCCGGGTGCCAATCGGCTAGAATTCTTAGTTGGGCAGCCTGATAGTATAATAGGAAATTGGGCACTCCCATCCCTCCTCTCTCTTTTGGTTGGTACATAATATTGCGTTTCACCCTCGGTGGTCTCTTTCGCCATATAAAAGCGAACATTTTTCTGTTTAAATGCTTAAAAAAGCTTCGAGGGATAGGGATGGGTAGTGCCATAAAAAGATATAGGATCTTTGGTAGAATAATCATTTTTATCGCATTAATGCGCCCCGTCCAGGATATATTTAAACCTTCCCATCTATCCAGTTCACCAAATAGTTCTTTCACTTTTTGAGGATAATTGGCCTCATATAATTCCTCCAACTTAGGAGTAACCTGTATCCCGAGATACCTTATAGACTTAGTGGCCCATATAAAGGGGAGATCAGCTTTGAGCCGTACTACCTCCTGATTCGGGACTGTGAGATTTAGAATCTCTGTTTTATTAATATTTACCTTGAAGCCCGATTGCGCCCCATATTGTTTCATTATCTCTATGGCCTGTTTTATGGAAGTTTCTGGGCTTGTCAGCGTCAAAAGGATGTCGTCTGCAAATAACATCAGTTTATGTTCCCTTTTCCCACGCACTATCCCCTTAACTCCTTCCTTCCTTCTGATAGTGCATGCTAATGGCTCCATTGTTAGTGCGAACAGCAATGGTGACACTGCACATCCTTGTCTAGTACCTCTCTTAAGATGTATTAGCTCAGAATAAGACCCATTTACTTTCAGGATCGCCAGGGGAGCCTGATATAAGAGCTGCAGCCATTTTAGATACCTCCCCCCCACTCCGATCTTCTCAAGTGTCGCAAAAAGAAAAGGCCATTCTACTCGGTCGAACGCCTTTTCAGCGTCAACCGAGAGAACCACTGCCGGTACCTGTTCATCCCCGACCTGCTGAATGAGATGTTGTAGGCACCTAGTATTGTCAAATGCCTGGCGCCCTGTAATAAATCCCACTTGATCCTCATGTACCAGTCTGGGCATCATCACCTGTAGTCTGCTGGCTAATATTTTTGTAAATATTTTATAATCTACATTTAGTAGGGAGATAGGTCTATATGACCCACATTCTTGCGGGTCCTTCCCCGGTTTAAGCAGAAGGGTGATTGCCGCCAGCCGCCACGTATAGGGCAACTCTTGTGCCTGATCATATGCCAAAAACAGTCTCCGCAAAAGTGGGGCCAGCAGCGATGCATATAGCTTATAAAATCTTGCGGGATACCCATCAGGCCCTGGAGCCTTGGCATGTGGCAAATTCTTAATTGCTTCCTTTATCTCGTCTATTCCTATTGGCTCCGATAAGCGCTCTCTTTCTCCCTGTGTCAATTGTGGTAGCTCTACCCCCTGTAGATATGTAGTTATCTCCCCAGCTGTAGCGTCCACCTCTGATTTATAGAGACTTGTGTAAAAATTATGGAATGTCTCTTGTATATCCCCTGTTTCCGTGACTGCCTGGCCTTGTTGTGTTTTGATACTATGAATATGGTTTCGTGTCATCTGCTTTTTCAGCTTGTTTGCTAACAATCTACTTGCTTTATCCCCCAGCTCATATTGCTCCTGTTGAACTTGTTGCAATTGACTCGCCATTTCTGCCAACTGCAGTTCATTAAGCTGCATTTTATATTTATGAAGTTCATTCTGGAGATTTATACCTTCAGGGTTCGCCTTATGTTGCTGTTCTAGCTGCGCTATCCCCTTTCTAAGTTCTCTCTCTTTGGCTGCTTTTTGTTTATTTAAGTGGGCCCTGAGGGAGATCAGCTGCCCTCTCAATACCACCTTTAACCCCTCCCATAGGCTCTCTGGGCGGACTTCTGCCACATCATTAAACTCAATGTAATCTTTTATGTATTGTTCTACCTTTCCCACATTCTCCGGGTCATGAAGTAGAGCTTCGTCCAACCTCCAATACTTTCTGCCTCCCTCTGTATGTCCACTCTCAATAGTCAACCGGACTGGAGCATGGTCAGACCATATGCGAATGCCTATTGTTATTTTTTGAGCAGTTCTGGCCACCAGCCCATCCCCAAGCCAGAGATCAATCCGTGAGTATGAATTATGCGGTGCTGAATAGTATGTGTAGTCTTTTTCTTGCATGTGTGACACCCTCCATAAGTCTATTAGACCCCATCTATGCATAAAACTAGAGATCTTTTCTCTATCTTTTCTAGCATATCCCACCTGCCCTTTTGAATTATCCATTATCGGGTTCAGGGTCAGGTTGAAATCCCCACCCATTAATAATTGGCCTTGCATGTTTTCTTGTATCACTGTTTCAAGTTCTTCTATAAATTTACCTTGCCCTTCATTGGGTGCATACACTGTCATAAATGTATATTGAGTATTATACAGTGAGGCTATCACCATAAGATATCTGCCTCCCTTATCTTCTACTGTTTTAATAATGCGCCATGGCAGTTTATCTGAGAAGGCCACCAACACTCCTCCCTTTTTATGATGCTGCCTGTTCGCAGCGTGGTACATTACTGGATATCTTTTGTGGGCTAACATTTTCTCATGACATTTTTTTACATGCGTTTCTTGCAACATAATTATATCACCGTTCATTTTTAACAGTTCTGTATATATGCGCTTACGCTTAATGGGTGAGTTGAGGCCCTTAACATTCCAGGTCACACATTGAAACATGTTATACATTTCTTTCCCCTATAAGCTAGCCTAGTCAGCAACCACCAGATACTCCCCTCTTGACCCCCCCCCCTTCCCTCCCCCCCTTCCCCCCCTTTCACACAAAAGACATGTCCCATTCTCCTTTGGGTACATGCCTCTAGCTGAGAGGAGTGACGTCATCTCCCGTCTCACAGCTCGCTCTAGAGACTTCTCCTTCCCCTCCTATTGATATAGTTCTTTGCCAACCTGTTCCAGTGATCGATCATCCAGTCAGTCTGTTGTCCATATCATTTTCCCGTTCGTAGGTCACATCAAATTCAACAACGTCTGCAGCATGGACACCTGAGTGTGGAGTACCGCAGGGATCACCCCTCTCACCAACTATCTTTAACATGATGATGACACCATTGGCAAAACTTCTATCAAACCATAACCTTAACCCATATATATATGCTGATGATGTAACAATATACATCCCTTTCAAACAAGACATCAAAGAAATCTCCAATGAAATCAACCAAAGCTTACACATCATGAACACCTGGGCAGATGCATTTCGTTTGAAACTGAATGCAGAAAAAACTCAATGCCTGATACTTACCTCCCAATACAACACGAATAAATTCACTGCTATAAACACACCAAAACTAAATCTTCCAATCTCAGAAACTTTAAAAATCCTTGGAGTTACTATTGACCACCACCTAACACTTGAAACCCACGCAAACAACACAACCAAAAAGATGTTCTACTGCATGTGGAAACTGAAAAGAATAAGACCATTCTTCCCAAGATCCGTCTTCCGAAGCCTAGTGCAATCACTCGTACTAAGCCACCTGGATTACTGCAACTCACTGTACGCAGGTTGTAAAGAGCAATTACTGAGGAAATTTCAAACAGCCCAGAACACAGCAGCCAGACTCATCTTCGGGAAACCAAAATACGAAAATGCGAAACCCTTACGAGAGAAGCTACACTGGCTCCCACTCAAGGAACACATCACTTTTAAAGTATGCACACTAGTCCACAAAATCATCCACGGTGAAGCTCCAGCCTACATGTCTGACTTAATAGACCTACCACCCAGAAATGCTAAAAGATCATCCCGAACTTTCCTCAACCTCCACTTCCCTAACTGCAAAGGCATAAAATATAAAGTGCTACACGTGTCAACCTTTTCTTATATGAGCACACAATTCTGGAACAAACTACCACGAAACCTGAAAACGGCCTACGAACTAACCGACTTCCGCAAACTACTAAAGACCCATCTTTTTGAAAAAATATATCGAAAAGATAAAAAAACATGAAGTCCACACACACTGTTAGCAATGCATCAATACATTCTCTTCTGTACGCTTATCCCCCGAAAATTCATCACATTTAAACCTAACTTACAGGTAACAACAGAAAATAGTACACCCGAACGATCTCTTGCTATTGCTCTGTTGCCCTATCAGTATCCGTTGCTCTTCTACTGTTTAGTTGTTCTTTTCCATTGTCTTATTCTCCTTAACGATATTTGGACCTTGTTTTAAATTAACTCCTCACAATGTAACCATAATTATGTTGTAACAGATTGTACTTCCATTACTACAATGAATTGTAAGCCACAATGAGCCCGCAAATAGGTGGGAAAATGTGCAATAAAATAAATAAATAATACCACCCAAGCCCAAAACCACAGCCCCCTCAACCCCAAAGAACGCCCCTAGAAGTTTCAAAAAGCAGAGGCTATTATATGTATCTGAAAACACTATGCACACCTGGTAGCACTATATAAATTGCAACAATAATTATTATTATTATAATTGGTCCACCTTGTATGCCCAGTTTTTCATTACAATGTTCACTAATGATAAAAACTGAAACTAAAAACTTTTACCCTGCTTAAGTGGTGCACTGTCAAGCATGTCCTTCCTCTACTTGAACAAACAAGAATTTGGCTGCCATCTAGCTCTGGTTAAGTTACGTGGTTCCTAGAGAATGCTAAAATCTGCATTAATAAATAGAACTGGCCTTCTCAGATTTTTCTTCTCTTTCTTATCAGGCTACTGGCGGTAGGGGGATCAGCTGCAACTGAAATCCCCAGCTGAACAGCCAAAATGCAAGGAGTGAGCAGACTTAAAACAAGGCCATTTATTGGTGCCTGTTATGCAAACAAAGCATCTGAGTCTCAGAAACAGATGTCAACTGAAGCATATGCTTACTGTAAACTGGAATTTGATTCTCTTTATAAAAATAGATTTAAATAGGCCTTCAGAGACTAGGCTGCCTTTTGTTATACACCACTGCCTAACTTGATTCTGCCTTAAGCTTTTTTAAAAAGATGAATAGAGCGATATCCAAGGGCAAAAGAATTAAACTAAAAAGAAAAAAAAAATAAATTGGAAATAAATGATAACATGTTGGAGCAGTTCCCAGAAGCAATTTTACAGATTTTTCTCTAAAAACAGAAGACAGGAAGTTAAAAGCTTATTGCAGGTCACTGATGGCATATTGAGTTATCATTTTATACCACTCAGGGTGAAAAAGGGACTTTACGTTCAGGTGGCAAGATTAGTACAGTGATTCCCCCACCCCCCACCCCCTTACGTCTTCTCACATCTTGATGCCTTTTAAATGTCACTTATTTTACATGAGGCAGTTGGTGGAGACATAAGTCAACAGCAATCAGAACCATTATCCCCTGCAGCGAGCCCTGGTCCTAATGCATTATGACACCTTAGCTGGCCAGCCACCGATTTACCTTTCTGCTTCTCAGGGAATTAAGTGGCATCATGTGAAAATGATTGTGATATGAACAGCATGGGCATAACTGGTATTAAATTTACCTCTTGGCCTAAGTGAATTTTCCTCACATGTGACTAATCAAAATGAAAGCTGTGGACACAGGCAGATCTGGCCAGCACTCCACCTCCCCTGGGACTGTGGCTATTTTGTTTTTATCTCTTTGTACAATCTGGTAGAAGTTTAAAGTAAAGCGGATAATCCAGTGCTGGTGTCATTATGAAATGACATCCTACACAAAGAGGCTTTTAACTGTCTGTCGCTGTGCTACTAAAAAAAAAAAAAAGAAGTGTGAAAGTGTGACAATCTAATTTTGTTGAGCACCTTCCCATGAAAAGAGACCATTATAACCATCACAGCAATGGTTACTGACCTTTCTTGCTCTACTATCCACTAAGGGGACAATTCTACAGCAAGACACCTCTATTTTGGCCCCCTGATAACATGGGGTGAGAGCCTCTTCTGGACACTTGGGGTACCCACAAAAGAAAGTGGGAAAGAAACCAACTTCAAGAGATCAGTCCAAATTCAGGGTAAGATTCTCCAATAGGCAATTTTATTTCGACCCTACACGGTCCGTGTTTCGGCTTTTAAAAAAGCCTTCATCAGGGGTCGATCAGTGAGTGCGCAGTTGTATACTGATTCACAGTGGAGCATATGAATTGATATCTCTAAATGCAAACGAAGAATACTGTCTTACACCAACAAATTCAAATTCAAATGTTCATACTCATACCGCCTTGCATTATACACCATGGGGGGTCTTTTACAAAGGCGTGGTAACATTTTTAGTGGGCGCTAAATGCTAGGGACGCCCACAGGAATATATAGGCATCTCTAGAGTTTAGTGCATGCTAAAAATGCTAGAGCTGCTTTGTAAAAGGCCCAGTATGTAAGTTACATGTGCTGTTCCAGAATAGTGTTTAGCACTTTGCTGGTACTTTCCTGGGTAAGAGTAATACATTTAATATACCACCTTTCTGTAGTACAACCAAAGCAATTTACTTATACAGGTACTTTCTCTGTCCCTAGTGGGCTCACAATCTAAATCTGTTGTACCTGGGGCAACAGAGGGTTAAGTGGAGGTGTAGCCTAGTGGTTAGTGCAGCGGACTCTGATTCTGGGGAACTGGGTTCAATTCCTACTGCAGCTCCTTGTGACTGTGGGCTAATCACGTAACCCTTCATTGCCCCAGGTACAAAATAAGTACCTGTATATATGTAAACCGCTTTGAATATAGTTGCAAAAACCTCAGAAAGGCAGTATATCAAGTCCCATTTCCCTTTCCCTATTTGAGATTCTGCATGGAATGTTGCTGCTATTGGAGATTCTAGATGAAATGTTGCTACAGACAAACAGATGCGTCCAGCTTCTCATACATGAGCACGCAGTTGTGGAATGCCCTACCACATAACTTAAAAACAATCTACGAACTAACCAACTTTCGCAAATCTCTGAAGACATATCTCTTCAACAAGGCATATCACGATAAAAATCAACTATTGTAAACGCAACACATCATCACTTCACCTTATAGTCTAACTGATCTCCTTCTATGCCTACTATCCTATTCTCTTTACAAATCCAATTGTAACTTTCTACTCTGGAATGGCGAATGCCATAACTGATTATTGTAAGCCACATTGAGCCTGCAAAAAGGTGGGAAAATGTGGGATACAAATGCAACAAATAATAATAATACTATTGAGATTGTGTTGCTACTATTTGAGATTCTACATGGAATGTTAATATTGCTATTCCACTAGCAACATTCCATGTAGAAGCCTGCCCTTGCAGATCAACAATGCGGCCGCGCAGGCTTCTGTTTCTGTGAGTCTGACGTCCTGCACTTACATGCAGGACGTCAGACTCACAGAAACAGAAGCCTGCGCGGCCGCATTGCTGATCTGCAAGGGTAGGCTTCTACGTGGAATGTTGCTAGTGGAGGAGTAGCCTAGTGGTTAGTGCAGTGGACTTTG
Organism: Microcaecilia unicolor; assembly: GCF_901765095.1. NCBI lineage: Eukaryota > Metazoa > Chordata > Amphibia > Gymnophiona > Siphonopidae > Microcaecilia > Microcaecilia unicolor. The sequence continues at coordinate 29,095,230 of NC_044033.1, read as the reverse complement.
ATCCTGGGGAACTGAGTTCAATTCCCACTGCAGCTCCTTGTGGCACTGGGCGAGTCACTTAACCCTCCATTGCCCCAGGTACAAAATAAGTACCTGTATATATGTAAACCGCTTTGAATGTAGTTGCGAAATACCACAGAAAGGCAGTATATCAAGTCCCATTTCCCTTCCCATTCCCAGAGTCATAAGAAGCTGCAATGGAAATTGAATCCAGTCCCCCTGGTTTGTAGCCCGCTGTACTAGCTATTAGGCTACTCCTCCACTCCATAAGTCAGGGGTTCCCTAGTGTGTCCTGGGGAACCCCGACCAGAGATTCAGGATATCCACAATGAATATGAATGAGATAGATCTGCTTACCAAGGTTTATGCATATTCACTGAAGATATCCTGAAACCCTGACTGCCTGGAGTTCCCCCTGGACAGGTTTAGGAATCACTGCCATAAATGCTGCTATTCTGTACATTTATGTGCACAAGAAGCATGAAAAGGCGGGTGCCTAGATTATAGAATAGCCATTAAAAGTCACTCCTTGCGTGAATTGTGGTGGAAAAGAATTGCAAAATTATCACAACTCTGTGTTCACTTTACTGAAATTATATTTCTTGTCTGAAGGGAAATATTCCATCTCCTAATAGTTCATGCTTGGTTGATGCCAATATAATAAATAAATAAATACATAAATAGTTGAAAAGTAATAAAGACTGTTTAAAAAATGAACATATCCCCTCCGAAGGGACACCACCTTGTAAGTGGTGGAGGGGCTTCCGTGTTTCAATGACTCAGAGGGCTATGCTGAAGGGTTACCCATATCAGACAGGCCTCTGAGGAGAAACCAGACAAAGAGTGTCCCAAAATAGGGAGAGGGGAAAGATGGTGACCTGAAGCTCGTACACTCAACGGCCCAGCTGTCCTCTGAAGTTCAGTTTTTGTTCACTTGAAATATCCTCTCTGCATTGCAGTTGCCTTAACAGAGGAAGGGGACAATGGGGGGTCAGCCGCCGATGACCAGCATTTTGTCCCCTGTGCAGCAAGTGTGGGACCGCTGTGTGACGAGCTGCCCATAGATGACTGGGTTGATGAGTCCTTTGATTAGCGCCGACGAAGGAGCGTCGATGCTCTTGGACCTGGAAACAACTTCATCGCTCAAAAATCATTTAACCACCATGCCCAAAGGAGTGGAGGAGTGAGTCAGGAGTGTATGCTGAAACGGAAGTCGTTTACAGCTGAACCCGTGTCGGCGGTGCTACTCCTAAATCCTTAAGAGTTATCAGCTTGGAGTTTTTGGCTCCCATGGAGGTTGCATTGAATGTCATCTGGAGGGTGCTCCAGGACCTGATGGTGGTAGAGAATGACTTTGCTTCAGATATAGTCTTGTTAATGAGCCACATGGATAATCTAATCGAATCCTTTGAGAATATACAGCAAATGAAGTTCTACTGAAGTAGGAAACGGTTAAGATTTGAAAATGATAAAAGACCAAAAAAATTTGAACAAAATGAATATTGTTACAGATGATTAATATCAAGATTGTTGTTTTCCCAGAGTTCCGGGTATGACTCCTAATGTTTTTTTTTCCTCTGAAATGATTCCTCTTAATATATTAATTCAAAAGGAGTGAAGCCTGTGAAACTGGGATTACTTTAATCAGCGGGAATTGGATTGGAGATTCAAGGGTTTGTATTGTTAAACAATTTCTGGTTTTAAAAGGGAAGAAAAATGAAATCAGGTGTATTACTTTCACTAATATTGGACAATAAGTACGTTTCCAATTAAATTGATGGACTATGCACCGTTATGGTCTTGAAGAAACCAACCAGATGATCAATGTGGAATAATGATTTAGATAAATAATAACTGGGGATAATCGGGTTAATACCATGTTTTCTTTGTTTACTGTTGTTTAAATTGATCTCCTTGTCTTGTTTCACTCTCCCTATTTATTTTGTGGTCTAAGAAAGAGAAAGATTGTATAAAATCCATTTATCTTGTTGAGATTGTTTTCTTCTAATTTGTTTTAATGTACAATCATCTCTGTTTTACTGTTTTGCAAGTGATCCTTGTAAAATGAAAAAAAATTATAAATAAATGATTAAAAAAAAAAAAAAAGAAAAAAAAGAACATATATTCTATGGACGTTATTAAAAAAAAAGAATTTTTTTCCCCACTCCATATATAGGGGAACAAAATCTATCTTGACTAAGGATCTACAGGGCCAGATTTACCAAGGCTCTGTGTCTTTAGGGGTGGAATGGGAGGGAGTAACGTGGAGTAGTAGCTTAGTGGTGAGTGCAGCAGACTTTGAGCTTGGGGAACTGGGTTCAATTCCCACTGCAGCTCCTTGTGACTCTGGGCAAGTCGCATAACCCTCCATTGCCCCTGGTACAAATAAGTACCTGATTATAATATGTAAACCGCATTGAATGTAGTTGCAGAAACATTAGAAAGGCAGTATATCAAGTCCCATTTCCCTTCCCTATTTGAGATTCTACATGGAATGTTGCTAATGGAGGAGTAGCCTAGTGGTTAGTGCAGCAGACTTTGAGCTTGGGGAACTGGGTTCAATTCCCACTTCAGCTCCTTGTGACTCTGGGCAAGTCACTTAACCCCCCCCCCCCCCCCCCCATTGCCCCAGGTACAAATAAGTACCTGTATATACTATGTAAACCGCTTTGAATGTACTTGCAAAAACCACAGAAAAGTGGTATAGGTAAGCAATCACTTGGGGAAGTTACAAAGAATTGTGACAGCAAAGAAACTCTGCTTAGAGAAAACAATCCTAAAACTAAGTGAAGAAAAGAACAATCAACTAAGTCCTTCAAAAATCTCAGAAGTGCTTGACATTCATAGGAAAATGTGCTTTACCAACCACTTAGTAGCGATCAGTAGGTGCCAAAGGAAGTGCAGACAGAGCAATTATCATCTTGCACAGTCAGACTGATGTTTATTCACAGGCAAGGGACGATTGCATTCTGCTATGAATCAACTGTGCACGTTGCTGACAATACCCTGTTGGTACAGTGCTGTCTAACAGAAACGGTGCACCCAGTTCAATCCTAATACCTTACCATATTCGCAGTGGGCAATAAATAAGGGCTTGTAGAACTATGGACTATTTCTTGCTTCTGCAAGGAACACCTACTCCCTGACACAAGGAAGAAAGAAGCTTTGTTGTTGGCAATATTAGCTTTCCAACAACGTGTGATTAAAAAAAAATAAAATTAAACTCTCTTAAAATATATTGGTTCCTGTCTAATATAATTCTTACCCTTAGAAATGGATCTGCACGTAAGATTTGCATAGTTTCCTCCAGGAAAAAACTGAAACAGAACTCCTTTGAGTAAGAAATATGTTTTGGCAAATCATTTAGGGGGCAAATGCATTAAGAGCCACATAGTTGTAGGTGACAACAAAACAAGTAAATGGTTGTATTTTAGCCAACTATGCATGTAAATAACCACTCATTGAATACTAACCAGCGGAAAAGTATTCACCGTGATTCAGTGGTGTGCTCTTTGCTGGTGGGCGGACGTACTGTGACGGTCCAATAGTTGTCAGGTTGTGAAAGGGGATTTTTCCTTTAAAAAGGGGGCAGAACTACAGGCCCCATAAGGCCATGTACCAGAGCAGTGGTGCATTTTTGGAATGGCCTCCCAGTGGAAGTGGTAGAGACAAAAATAGTATCTGAATTTAAGACAGCTTGTGCAGTGGGAGGGGGGAGGGCTAGAGGAAAAATGCCAGTAACTGCGGGGAGGGGTATGTGTGTGTGTTTGTGTGGAGGAAGAATTGCCCGTTGTTGGGGGAAAGGGGGAAGTCACCATATACTTGAATATAAACTCCCCCGGTTTATAGGGGGATTTATATTCAATTCAACAGTTAAAACTGTTATCTAAGTTTATAACATCTTGTGGAGGAGTGGCCTAGTGGTTAGGGTGGTGGACTTTGGTCCTGGGGAACTGAGGAACTGAGTTCGATTCCCGGCACAGGCAGCTCCTTGTGACTCTGGGCAAGTCACTTAACCCTCCATTGCCTGCCGCATTGAGCCTGCCATGAGTGGGAACGCGTGGGGTACAAATGTAACTAAACTAAACTTGTTGGCAGCCGTGGAGGGGCATAATCGAACGGAGACGCCCATCTCTAAGGACGCCCCGACGAAGGGGTGGGGAAACTCGTATTATCGAAACAAGATGGGAGTCCATCATTCATTTCGATAATAAGGTCGGGGGCACCGAAATCTCAACATTTAGGTCGACCTTAGAGATGGTCGACCTAAATGTGGAGATGGTTGTCCCCAGTTTTCGGCCATAATGGAAACTGAGGGCGCCCATCTCAAAAACGCCCAAATCCAAGGCATTTGGTCATGGGAGGAGCCAGCATTCGTACTGCACTGGTCCCCCTTACTGATGGGCATTCCTCATAGACTAATAGAAATTAAGTGTTCGTGAATTGTACTGTATTGCATTACAGTTCTTGCAAGTTCCTTCTTGATTAGAAAAGCAACATCAGTTCCTATAGTTCATTTTCAGTATAGTATATCATGTGATCACCAGGTTCAAAGTGCCCAATTCCAGTCCATTTCAGTTCACTGACCGAATCGGTCAAACTATATGAGCTCTATTTCCTTGACTATGTCCAGCTTTCCTTGGTTGATGATTCATATGTTCCATGTCCCAATATGTTAGACATCTTTGCTGCTTAACCTCATTTAATGCACAGCTACATCAACAATCAGACAACTCGATGGCTTTGATCCAACAGATTCACAAACACTGGTTTCACCTGAAGGATCTTCAGTTCTTTTACCAAGTTGCAGGAAAAAGGGACCTGCACTGGCGGCGGCTGCCATTTTTCCCATGCGCCAGGGCACTTTTTACCACAGCGGGTAAAAAAGCCCCCAGCACACATGGCCATGCGGTAATAGAACTCCTACAGCATGGCCTTGAGACGGGGAGCCCTTACCACCACGCAATGAGTTGGTGATAAGGGCTCCCGTGCTAACCTGGCTGTAACCGGGCAGCACGCAGCAATGCCTGATTACTGCTGGGGTTACGGCCGCGCAAGCCAATTCCAGGCGCTTTCTTTTTCTCCCGGAAATGGTGTGCGCTCAGGGCGGGATTACCGCCGGCAGTCACGTTGGGCCAGCAGTAGTCCCAAAAGAGCGAGCGGTTAGCCCGCATTGGGCTTACCGCCGCTCTGTAAAAGGCCCCTAAGTGCCTTCCAATCTGAGGGGCTCATCTTCTGGCGCTATATTGCAACTATCTATTGAGTTTTCTTCCAATGCAGGTATTGCCAGTTTTGTCAATGTGATCCTTCACTGCCAACACTGTATCATACTGCTGCTAATGCCCTGATGTCTTAGTCTAGTACGTCAACTGAGACTTGGTAGGGAAAGATAGAGATAAAGCACGCCAGTATTTAATCATGAAGAAGTGGAACCTGTTTAGAGTGCCAGATACAATTCTGGCCACCTTGTTGGGTAGACTGGATGGACCATGCAGGTCTTTATCTGCCAACATTTACTATGTTACATCAGTTTAAACTCAGTGATCAAACCTTAAATTAAGGCACATTATCAGCCGTTTGCACTAGTCCTATATAATAAAACGCACCTCCAACATTCTGAAGCTGACTGCATGGCTGAGGCATTCCTGCTCTCTGTATCCATCTCCTGAATTGACATCACGTACTTCCGGGTTCGTCACAAGCAGAAGTGACCAACCACACGAGGTTTCTCGGCTTCAGAATGTTGGAGGTGCATTCTATTAAATAGGATTGGTCAGATCCCTTGAAGCACAGCCAGAGCTCTGCGTCCTTCACAGTAACGTTCAGACACCATAGAGAGAGGGGGGGGGGGGGGGGGGGGCTGACACCAGAGAGGGGGGGAGGTATCTCTGTCACACACACATTCTCTCTCTCTCACAGTCAATGTCTTTCTCTCTCTCAGTCTCACACACTGTCTCTCACACACTCTATGTCTCACACTGTATCACATTCACTCTCTATGTGTCACACAGTCACTCACACACTCTCTCTCTCTCGCACACACTGTATCTGTGTGAAACACACACTCTCTCTCTCACACTGTGTCTCACATACGCACTTGCACACACTCTCATTCTCACACACACACACACTCTCTCTCTCACAGACACACTCGCACCCAGACTCACTCTCTCTCTAACACACACTCGCACATTCACTCTCTCTCTCTCACACACAGTCACTCTCACATACACTCTCTCAAACATACACACTCCGAGGAAAACCTTGCTAGCGCCCATTTCATTTGTGTCAGAAACGGGCCTTTTTTTACTAGTACTTTATAAAGAAAGGCAGGCACTTAATTTTCTTGATGGAATAAATTTAAAAATAGGTACCTTAAACACTGTTCTCTCTATGCTGAGTGGGAGTTCTCCAACTGCATTGCTGCCAGTGGAGTGTGGTGCATCTATATTGTGTTTTCAATCTCTAGGTCAGGGTTGCCAGCTGGGAAAAATTTTCCCAGCCCAAAACTAGCCGTAAACCCGCCCAAAAACCGCCCGTAGCCAATCCCCGTCTCCGCGTCACTGAACCCCACCCCTGCATCACTAACCCGCCTCCCACATCACTAGCCCCGCCCCCTATGTCATCCCTGACGTCAACCCCGCCCCTGAAATGCTTCTATTGGTCCAAATTGGACCAATAGAAGCCCCAGAAAAGCTTCTATTGGACCAAATTGGACCAATAGAAGCCCCGGAAAAGCTTCTATTGGACCGAATTGGACCAATAGAAGCCCCGGAAAAAAAATCCGAACTCGCACAGCGGCGACGGGAAAACCGCCCAAAAAACCGCATCCCGCGGCCGGCGAAATTTTCCCACCGCCGCTGGCGAAAACCCGCCCAATTGGCAACAATGCTCTAGGTTCTCCTGCAGAGCTTGCCTGTCCTTCGCTACTGAAAATGTGATAGTAAAACAGCACCCTCTACTGGCAGGACAGTATGTGGAGGACTCCTGATCAGCTTAAAGGGAACAACGACCCTAAATGGGGCTCTGTCAGTCTAGGAAGTGTGAGTGTTTAGTGAACTTATAAAACAGGTTTTTTTTCCTGTCATATCCCTCCAAAATTGCATAAGAAATTAAGTTCTGCTCTCATACTGTAAAATTTATAGACAGCCAGAATGTTCAGTAGTACATTGCTTTATTCAGCTAAGCCATTTCCCTATAAATGACTTTATGCTCTAAAAACCTCAGGCCATCAAAAAGCAGCTTAGACTAGCAGTGAAACAGAAGAAAAGCTGTACTTGGATGAAGATGAAGTAGTATGAAACAGTTTATCATCATACGAACTTCACAAACTTTAATATTAAACCAAATATAAAAAATCCATTATGGGGTAAATTCTGAAAGTCTTTATTTTCTTTAATGTTGATAAAAAGAGACCAGTTGATATTCAAAGCGATTTAACCCAGCAAGAGAACCTTCTGCCCGTTTAATTCGCTTGAGCCTGCCCAGCCACCGATATTTAGCAGCACTTAGAATATCAGCCATATCCCCAAACGGGCAAGTCAGGGATGTTACAGGGGGCGGAGCCGGTTCTCGGACATGCAGGAACATATACAAAGCAGTCCTGACTTTGCCCAATTATCTATGCCAGTGCCAGTAATGAATATTGGCTGGTACCCGCATTTATCTTCTAGTACTGGCTGGCACATATTTCCAATGACCTCCCCTCTAGCCCTCTGAGCAAGGTCTGCCGTGAACTCTAGCGGTAGTCTCACGGTAACAGTGGTAATACCGTGAGACTATAACTAGCAGTTGCAGTGTCAGTTTTACCATGGAATCACTAGGGAAAGTAATGAGTGGGTTTTACGCCTGCCCCCATTGCCTTGAGGTGAGTTCAGGAGGGCAAGAGGGGGGCTATTTTGACTGGAGGGGGATGGGAGGGGGTCTTAATTTGTCAGGGGTGAGTGGTAGGGGGTGTTCACTTGTCAGGGGAGCTGGGAGAGGAGGTCTTTACTTATCGGGGGGGGGGGGGGGGCAGGGAAGGGAGGTCTTTACTTGTCAGGAGGCTGGGAGGGAAGAAATGCACACAAGATTTATGCAGGTCCTGGCTGATATTCTTCCCAATGTGCATAATTTGCACTTGACCACATTAAATTTCATCTGCACAAATCAGCATTGATGCGCCTAATGTTAGATGTGAAAAGTTACACCAGGCAGATGTAAATGTTCACACCTATGTGTACCATGATATGTGCACAACTTTTAGTATCTATAAGCTACATATATAAGGTATAGTAAATATGTATCCCAATACTTTGCCTACGTATACCCCCCCCCCCCCTTTGCAGTTACACACTAATGCATTTACACGCTATTTCACAGCATAGCATGTGATGTACATATGAGCGTTAAGTGCCAATTATCTCTGTACTTATGAATGTATGGCACAAGTGATGCTCCTAGGTCGGCTGCCACACAGGACAGATCGCCACTTCACACCCCCTGATGCATCACCTCCCCCCCCCCCCGGCACATCACTTCCAGGCAGCTCCGCCCCCCAGCACATCACTTCCTGGGCTGCAAACTCCGCCAGTTCCCTGCCCTGGAACAGGAAGTAACATCAGAGGGAGCAGGGAACCTGCACAGCCAACAGCCGCAAGGCTGCTCCCTGCACCCTCTTGCAGCGTGCACCCAGGGTAGACCACCCCCACTGCCCTCGCCCTAGGTGCACCACTGTATGGCACAGGTAACTACACATGCAGAGTAGGGCAACCCGTATTATCGAAACGAAAGATGGACGCCCATCTTGTTTCGATAATACGGGTTGCCCTGCCCCTTTACGGAGCCATCCTTAGAGATGGGCGCCCCATTCGATTATGCCCCTCAATGTTACTATGTAAATGGTGCTTTATGACACATTTTGGACGTTTTTCTCTTGAATAATGGCATTTACCATCCTGATCTTTGAGATCTCAGCACAAATGTGAGTTTGTTGTTCCTGCACTTCAACATATATGACTGGAGGTTACACGGTCTGGTACTTTTTCCATTTACGGACCAATTGAATGGAACAGATTGCCCTGGCGGCTCAAAAGTAAAACCTCTTTGTCTGTTTTTAAGAAAAGTTTGAAGGAAATTTTGCTGTATCAGGCTTACCATGATCCTGCTTGAAAGATGAAACACTGGACAAGTAGTGGACTCCCTGCTGGAACTGTATAGAGTTGATTTTTGTATTTATTGTTTCTTTCTATTTTTGTTGTTTAATTATGTATATTTCTTTTGTACTCCGCCCTGGATAAGGGCAGAGTAGAAATAATACATTCCAATTTCATTTGGACATGCCCATTTATGCCAGCCTTAGATACAGAATAAATGACTCCTAGCGAAACAGTGTAGTTAACTGATATTAGCTGTCTTTGCTTTTCGCTCATCTCCTGGTAGGGTAGTTGAGAGCTCAATCTTCTGTCTGGATTGCAATGTATATCAAATATTAATTAAATGTGAAACTTACATATGTATGCCTACATTTAGGCATGCCAATGCCAGCTTAATTATTCTATAAGGATACTCAGGAATGCAAATATTTCAGAGGCCCTTTTACTAAGCCGTGAAGGCACATACCCGTGTCCTACGTGCATCAATTTTGAGCTACCGCTCGGCTACCACGTGGTCCGAGCAGTAATTTCATTTTTTACGCGCGGCAGAAAGTTTTCTGGCGTGCAGCGGTAACCGGCATTGAACGCGTGCTGACAATTACCACCCGGTTAATGCGTGACACCTTACCGCTAAGTCAATGGGTGGCGGTAAGGTCTCAGGCCCAAAATGGACGCGCATTCATTTTCATTTCGCTGCACGTCCATTTCGGCCAAAAAAAGGCCTTCTTTTGCAGGTGCGCTGAAAAATGGACCTGTGCGCATCCAATACACACATCTACACCAGTGCAGGTCATTTCTTGGCACACCTTAGTAAAAGGAGCCCTTAGAGAAAAGGCTCACTCCCCACTTAAGTTGGGCAGCTAAATTGCAGTGTCCAGTTATTGAATTGCCTTCTAAGTGCTTAATGCATGTTAGTACAAGGACCCCAAAGTTACTTAGGGGCCCTTTTACTAAGCTGCGTGTGCCCAATGCACGCCAATTCAGAACTACTACCCGGCTACCGCGTGGCCTGAGCGGTAATTTCATTTTGTACAAGCGTCCAGTAGGCACACCAGAAATTGACTGGCATGTGGTGCTAACCGGGCAGTAATTGGCATTGTACATGCGCTGACGATTACTGCCCAGTTAAACACATGAGACCTTACTGCTAAGTCAATCGGTGGCGGTAAGGTCTCAGGCCCAAAATGGACGCGTGCCAATTTTCATTTTGCCGCACGTCCATTTTCAGCCCCCATCCCCTAAAAAAGGTCTTTTTTTGCAGGTGTGCTGAAAAATGGACCTGCGCATGTCCAATACACGCGTCTACACCAGCGCAGGCCACTTATCGGTGCACCTTAGTAAAAGGATCCCTTAATTGGCAACAAAGAGGCTTCAAAGGTTATCATGGTAAAGGATAGGCTGATTTATTTGTTATGCTGATTCTTATAAATTTCAGCCTATACCCGAATGTCTTATATCCTGTAAAGCTGTGATTTCTTCTGTTATGTAAAGCCTTAAATGTTTATTATGCATATTTGCGGGTTATAAGCAGTTCAAATAAATAAATAAATTTTACCTTCTTCTACGTTTCTAAAAATAAGTCATAAAGAGATATTGCTGATAATCCAATCCACTTTCACTTGTTACAGTTTCAAAGATTATACACTCTCTGATGCCAACACATCTAAATTAATATTGTATTCTCAGATATTTAAAACCTATCATTTACTGTCAGACCCACAAATTTCTAAAGCAAAGTTGTCCTGGAACGCTTGAAAAGCAAGTGCTGATAAAATTCATGGTAAGAGCTAGTGAAATCAATTCCCTTAATTGCAGTTATCAAATGTGCTGAAGTTGATACAACAAGCAAGAGACATAATAACAGGAACTGCTATAGATTTCAGCCAAGTCAAAAGTCTTTTATTCTCTCTTTTTAAACAATGTTACCACTGAATGGAATAATCAATACTATCATTTTAGTATAAAATACCTATTTAGTATAATTATAGCACTTATTTACCAACACTGTAGCCACTTTCAGTAAAAGTCACAAGAAGGTCTTACATAGTACTGTCTTCTAAGATACCATTTGTAAAGATGATAAACAAAAAGCAGTAGACAACATAAGGAAAGAAAAATCCTACCTAATGTCACAGCTAGCCCAATATTCCATAGACGTTCAAACTTCACTTTAGACACCTTTAGGGACTTTTTACTAAAGGGCATTAAACAGTTAACACAGAAATTAGCACATGCTAATGGCCAATGTTATCAGGTATGAATTCAATTTTTCATTTACCACAGGAAAAAAAACATTTACTTTTTAAGAATTCATTCCTTTAACAGGTTCTAGGGTATTTACAAAAAACAAACAAACCGGTAGACACATTTGGATGGCTAAGTGCATCCCTTAAAATAATCACCCAATCTACCGACAGCAGTTACAAAAAAATGGGTATGACGAAAAAACATTCAAACTGCAATCTGCATCTGAAATTAATAATAATAACAACAAAAAACCAACAACAATCTTCTGTAGAACTAGAAATGAGAAAAAGATGGCCAAAATGTTTCGAAATCCAATAAGTTCCATCATTTTCACAGCAAGTTGTACAAATACAAGACCTATAAAATCCAGAGAAAAAGATGTAAAGATAAGGAATACCACATGAAAACTTGTATGATGAGACATGCCATCTTACCAAAATGCAAATAAATACACATAATTATTCAACAAGAACATTATGCAGGATTTCTATCAAATACTGAAGGGAAAGTCTGACATGAAGCCCAACATAAAGTTGCTCAACGCACATAATTATACCAATTACATCTAAAATATTTATTTACTTGCCACAGGAAGAAGCAATATTAAAGAAGGGTGATTACAGACATTGACACAGAAGGAACACTTTTACTTGAGTTTTGCTTAACACTGTGAAAATAACCTTCAAGCTACTGCTTTTTTTAACATTAGAAGGCCAGGCAACGGCAACATGAAACATTTCAAAATCCCTGCTGTTCACAGATGTAGAAAAGTTTTCTGAAAAGCCATGTTAATTTCTAGGTGTATTTATACAGTCGGGCTATGAAAGAAGCTATTTCTCACAGTACACAGTGTTGAAGAAAAACAAGGGGGGTCTTTTACTAAAGATTAGCTCGAGTTATCTGCAGCAGGGCCCATTTTATTCCTATAGGCCCTGCTGCAGATAACTCGAGCTAACCTTTAGTAAATTAGTTCCCACAAACCCATCTATTCATCACATATCCAGGAGACAATGACAACGACCTAGACTACATCTCCCGCCACATTTTCCCCCGCTTATCCCTTGTTCTATCCCCTTTCGCCTCATCGACCCCTCCCCCAATGCTCACCTACCCTTAACTCACACCTCTCCTACTCCCTTCACTCTTGCCCATCCCCCTCCGCCTCATCTACCCCTCCAATTGCTCACTTACCCTTGCTCATACTTCTCCTACTCCCCTCATCCCTGCATTTCATCATTCTTATTTCTTTTATTACTCCGATAATACTCTACTTATTTCTCTCCACCAATACTTTGTAATCCCAATTACTACGTAAGCCGCATTGAACCTGCTTTGAGTGGGAAAGCGCGGGGCACAAATGTAACAAATAAATAAATAAAAGACCCCCCCCCCCCCCCCCAAGGTAAGCTCTCTGGTAGAAAATCCTCTACTGTCCAATATTTTTTTAAACATTTTGATTTATGCTGGGATCTTATGTCATAGATAACCATGACCTGCCCTACACCCCTTCCTCCCTTGCACATTCCTCTACTCAGACAATCTAGGGCACGAAAACAGGTTCTTGAATGACAAATGTGATACAGGTTTAGTAAAATACATCGTATTAACACATCCCTATAAATGAATTGAAAGAGAAACCCTTTTGTCTGTCCACTAGGGATATGCAGTCATTTGAAACAACATTTGCTATGTACTTTCAAGTCATTTTCTAATGGAAACAACAGTTTAAAAAAAAAAAAGTCAAAATTTCATCACATTTTGGGCTCCTTTTACTAAGCTGCACTAAAAAGAGGCCTTAGGGGCACTTTTAGTAAGCCGCGTAAGCATCTAAGCGCACCCAATGCGTACCAAAATGGAGCCCGGTTACTGCGTGGCTCTTGCGGTAATTTCATTTTTGGTGTGTGTCCAATACGTGCAGCTGAAAAATAATTTTTATTTTCAGACACACGTATCGGACGCGCGCCAAGTGGCAGCTGATTGATGTGATCATACGATGCCCATCCATTGAATGGATGTTTTGACCCTGATTTGGAGGAAGGCATCTCGCTGTTTTTTTTGTTCTGCCTTGAGCCTTATCTCGATTGCAATCCCCTAACACAGCCCTTGTGGGCAAAACACAGTCTATGTCGGGCGATTATCTTATAATAAAGTTGTGAACTATATCATTGATTGATCTGCTCTGTTTGTTTCCACGTTGGATTTTGCGGATCATCTGCCTTCTTGTTTTATGAAATCATTTTTATTTTCAGACACACGTATTGGACGCACGCCAAGTGGCATTTGACGTACATAGGTCATCACCGCTTGGTTACTGCGTGAGACTTTACCGCTAGGTCAATGGCTGGTGGTAAGGTCACAGACCCAAAATGGACACGTAGCAATTTTGATTTTGCCTCACGTCCATTTTTGGTGTGCGGAAAAATGGATCGGTGTGCCCAAAACCTGCGCCTACACTACCGCAAGCCATTTTTCAACGCACCTTAGTAAAAGGATCCCTTAGTGTGCCCTTACGTGGGTCTTTCCCACATGCTAAGGCCATTTTTAGAGCAGTGGGAAAATGGCCGATTTTCCATTTTCCGAATTAATGGCAATGTTGCCATCAGTGCATGGCTATTAACAAAAATTAACACGTAAGCACTTACAGAAACCTATTTTGTAAGCAGTAAAGGCTCACGTGCTAGTCCTGCGCTAAGCAGTTAGCATACGGTAACGTAGATGTGGTAACTGATTAGCACAGAAATGACGACTCTCCACCCCAAGACATGCCCCCTCTGCGAAAAAATACAATTTATTTTTTAGCACGTGGTTTGCTTGCGCATATTGCAAAATTACCGTGGGACACCTCAGCATGTCCTGCAGTAGGTCCTATTAAGCTGTGGTAAGCACGCACTAATGCTCACCATAGCTTGGTAAAAGGACCCCTTTGTCTGTTGTTAATAGTGGGCATGTGGCACTGCTGATGAGGATGGTTGTAAATAAAGGCAAATAATCTTTATTGAAGACTAGTAAAAAAGGCCCGTTTCCGTAACAAATGAAACGGGCGCTAGCATGTGGTTTAGGTTATTATTTTTTTGTTTTTCCTGTTTGATATTAAGGGATATAAGTGTTCTGATTTTTTTTTTGGTGGGGGTTTGAGGGACGTGGTGTGCTTTTGTGTATCGGGGGGTGGGGGGGTTGTGGAGGTTTTTTTTTTTTTCCAGAAATGTAAATGTGTGTCTTGGGGTTATCCTTTCCTGATTGTTGGATAAGTTTTTTTTTTTCTTTGTTTTGCTGAAGAGCATTGTTGGTTTATATTTTTTGAAGGAAGAGGAGCATGTTATTTTGTGTCGGGTAAGGCAGGAAGAGAGAAGTGCTTTGCTTCTGTAAGGTTTTTTGGCATCCTGGATTAGTGAAATGATTTTCCCGAGGTGGAAGGGAGAGGAGCACGTTGTTGGGGCTTTTTGGGGGGGGGGGGGGGGGAGTGAACCGGAATGTCTTCTGTAAGGTTTGTGGTCATCCTACATTTTTTTGACGATTTCCCCGGGGCGGAATGGAGAGGAGCACGTTGTTGGGGCGTCGGGTGGGGGGGGGGGGGGGAGTGAACCGGAATGTCTTCTGGAAGGTTTGTGGGCATCCTGGATTTTTTTGACAATTTCCCCGGGTGAGAAGGGAGAGGAGCACATTGTTGGGGCGTGGGGGAGGGGGGGGAGTGAACAGGAACGTCTTGTGGAAGGTTTGTTGGCATCGTGGATTTGTGAAACGACTTGCCGGAGTTGGAAGGGAGAGGAGCACGTTGTTGGGGCGTCGGGGGGGGGGGGGGTGAACCGGAACATTTTGTCCTTTGCAGTCCGCTGGAGGGAAACGCTTGAAGGGGGGTGCGTCGGTGTGAGAATTGGGGGGGGGGGGGTGTGTCGGTGTGGGGTTGGTTTTGCAGGTTTGCAGCCAGTCTCCAGTGATTCCGAGGCAGGGGAGGAGTACTCCTCCCCCTGTGTCAGTCGCTGTTTGCTATTGGCTGGCTCATGGCTAATCATTCCAGCTGGGCGACAGGTTTCTGTTAGCAGCAGCTTTTTGTGGGCGGCGACGTCCCTGATGGTGAGGGGCATGCTTTTGTTTTTCTGCTCCACCTAGTCCACGTGAATGGAACGCAAGTATTTCGCACATACCCACAGGTAGCGATGGTCCTCTACTCTCTGTTCAGATCCGCTCTTCAATGCCCACAGTAGGAATATTGTGCTATCGTTCTAGCGTTGCTCCTCTGTTCTCTGTACTGCACAATAATGTGGCGTTCTGCTGTTGAATGCTCCTCCCTTCTTGCCTTGTACTTTCCTGTGACTGGTCCGCCTAACGTCGCATTGCGTTGCCTGGTAACGGTTCACATTGTGTGTGGTATTTTCTGATTGGTCCTTCATGCCTCCTACGTGATTACCGTTGCATGGCAACGTGAATGTTTTCTTCCATCGACGTTTGACGCGAGGGCGGGGCATAGGCTGGCTGGCTTCACCACCATGAATCCACGAACCCTTCAGGGAGTGATTGAGTGACTTCAGAACGTTGTCTTCAGAACGTTGAGGGTGAGTTTTATTATAGTAGACTAGGAAAAAATGCCCGTTTCTGAGCGGAATGAAACGGGCGCTAGCAAGGGGCCCCCTCCCTCCGTCCCTCCAAGCTACTTGTCTTGTTCGCTGTGGCGTTTCCATTTCGGCCCTCGTCGAGTGTCAAAGCTCCGCCCTCGACGTCATGACGCGAGGGCGGTGCAGACACTCCAGTGCACACCGGATATCTCGGGCGCCTCAACTTCCGTGGAGGCTTCAGAACGTTGGGGTTGCCTTTTATATAGAGAGATGTTGGGCAACGGGTCCTGTTCAATTCACAAGAAGGAAAAAGGCAAACTCAAAGCAAAATTCTTGAACGTGACAATGGTCTTGAGTGGCCTGCTCCTGCAGGGCCACAGTATACATTCCTGTCTATTGGAACAATAGCACACTCTACTTATCTCTGGCCTGGCTCTCCAGTTACCACTGCAGTCTCTATCAAGTATTCTGGTCAAAATACAAAGTCTGTGAGGTTCCAAGTTGGACTTGGCCTACCTGACTGTAGTTGTTGTAGTTTATACATACATGGTGGAGTCATATGCCATGGGGTGTTGCTGCTTCCATCTGGGCCTCTTTAACCCAACACCGGCCCTGCCTTTAATACTTCCTGGCAGCTGTCCTCCTGGTTCCACCATTTCCGTGTCACTTCCTCTTTGGGCGGGACTGTGGGGCTTAAAGTGGTTCAGACTCTGTGAGGGAGTATTCTTAAGGGAAAGGGGCAGGATCCTAAAGATTCCCTCACAGGGCAATATTTGCAAAGACTGTACCCTATTTGCGAACAGCTTGTACTCTTCATGAAGGATATGCACTATTTTTCAATAATACGCACATAGATGAAATACTGCAAAATAGTGCACACGCATCACAAATAGGACACAGTATGAACAACATTACTCCCGAAATGAAAAATTCAGTAAATGAAACCCCTAATTCCACCATGAAGATGTCTAGAAAGGCTCTATGCCTGCCATATTAAGCTCAAGTTCTGCTAGCCCAATGGGAAAATTTCATCTGGGATTCCATCAGGTTTACTAGAAGGTGGCCCTTACCCAAGTTTGTCTACACATATTGCCTTCCAAAACCTGCCTCCAATCCACATCAACAGTAAGGGCTCTGCACTGCCACCCCAGTAACAATTCCCACCCCTCTCCTCTAGATTAGAGAATTGCATGGGAGTGGGGATAGCGGGGGTCCCGTGGATACCGTGGGAATCCGGTGGGGATCCCCTCCATGTCTGCGGGGATCCCACAGGGATGGACCCAGGTCAGTCCTGCGGGATCCCCACGGAAGTACCTTCCCTCCACCGAGCGCAGGATGCCCTCCCAGGGCATACCTCGCGGTACCCTGGTAGTCTAGTGGCTTCTTCGGGGCAGGAAAGATCCCCTACTCTTTCCTGCCCTCTGCCACGGCACTGATCCTCTCCTCGCTGCTCTTTTAAAATGACTGCTGAGACTTCAAGCAGCAGCCCCGTGAGACTGTCCCGAAGAAGCCATTAGATTACCAGGGTGCCTTGAACTATGTGCCGGGATGGCACCCAGGGTCGGAGGGGAGGAGGATGGATGTAGTCGGGATTCGGGATGGTAAAAAGGGTGAGTCTCTGTTTCCCCTTCCTAGCGTCACCATCATCGCTATACACTCAAGACAAAGTTAGCAAACCTATGAGCTGATGCACCCACATTGTCGTTCTTTATTGTTGGAGGCATTTTTATTTAATCTTCCTTATATTTTCAAACATGCCGACTTATGAAGCATACGGATGTACACAGAAGAAGTATAATGGCGGAATAACTTTTCATTGTAGAGTAGTCATTTGTTATAAATCGTAATCAGTCTGTCATTTGGAGGGGCTGGTTATAGGCACCCTAGCACTGTTATATTCGTGCAGAAAATTTTTTTCCTCCTGGTAAAGGGCCACTAAAACACACAACATGTTATGAGAATCAGGTGCTCAACATTCAGAGTTTCAATCTATTTACTTATTTGTGACATGTATAGCCCACATTAAATATGAATTAGGTTGAAACTTGAGAGTATTTAAAATCTTTTTTTTTCCTTGTGCCTACATCAAAAGAAAAAGATGGCATGTGGGAACTTGCTTCTTTTGTTTTGTGAATTGCAGTGGTACACTATAAAAATGCATTTGCCTTTTTTATTACTACTTTTTCACAGAAAGGTATTGAATAACTAGGGAAGGGCTTCCCTTCATGCAGAAGTTTTTTTTAGACTGATGCTGGACAAAACTTCTGCATGAAGGGAAGCCCTTCCCTAGTTGTCCAGTTCAGCAGATTATTAGCCGCCAAGTTCATACAAAGTTAATTATGTTCACTAGAAAACAAATCTGTTGCCTCAGACTGCTTGCTGTGTGAATATTCCATCACTGTTTCATTATTGTTACCAAGTATTACATCTTAAGGGCATTTGCTTTGAACTTTGTTTTAATTAATTTATCCAGTCCTTATAAGCACATGGTTTTGCTTTTTAATCCCAAAGGTGAAGTCCTAAGGGTGGTTGAACAATTAGGTATAAACTGTGTTGTTTCTGACTTTACTTGTTTTGGAATTTGGAATGCTTTGGGTCCTGTGCTGATCCGTACATCTGCTGTCTTAGCAGAGTACAGACGAAAATGATTTATGTTACTTTTACTAGTATTTTTACTGCTTATAAAATCTGGCTTTCTTGGGGGGGGGGGGGGGGGGGGGGGGCAAGGTGACTGCGGCCTGGCAAGGGCTTGGCGGCTGGGAGCTGGGCTGGAGATTACTTGCAGTGAGGCTAGGCTAGTTTCCCGCCGGGACAGGCGGGACGGACTAGATTCTGCAAGGGGGTGCATGGAGATGGGTTACATTCCGGTGGGGAAGGGTTGGATTTCTTTCCCCGTGCAACTCTCTACTCTGGATCCAGCACTTGAGAGATTGGGTTGTTCCTCTTCTCTTAGATAACTGTTCTCCCTTGGATATGCTTTCATGCTGTTGGAATTTTTTTTTCTGCCATTGAAGCCCATTTTAAATCCTTGGCTCGAGTACCCTGTTACAGGTATTGAGCAGTACTCTGCCTTGCCTTGTGCTCTCCAACCTAAATCCTACTGTTGAAGGGTATGAATAAATATTCTGTTAATTGCCTTCTCTAAAGTCTCAAGTAAACAGAGTAAAACCCCATATCTAACAGATACCTATCATCTAGCCTGTAGATGCCAATGTATTTAACACAGTGAATCTGTTGGTCACGCAGCAAGCAGGTTTATCAGAAGGTCAGCCTGCCAATTAGCTTAAATTCCACAATTTCAAATGATGTGAATGAAGACAATGCAATAGTATTGGACATAAGATGACTGCTCTCTCCAGTATGACCACAAGCTCTTTGTAAATATGTAGAGAATTTTTTATGATCCCGTATTTAATACATAATTTAATTGACATTTCAATACCTTAGAGAATTATTTGGAGGACTAGCCTAGTGGTTCAAGCATCGGGCTGGCTGACACCCAAGGAAGCTCAGTTGAAATTCCACTGCTGCTCCATATGATTTTGAACAAGTCACTTAACCATCCATTCCCTCAGGTACAAAATTAGATTGTGAGCCATCCAGGGCCAGAAGAATCCCTACTATACCGGAATGTAAATCAACTTGAGCTACTACTGAAAAAGGTAGGCAAGAAAAACATTTTTCTTGGCTAGAAAGGTAAGGAGGGGGGGACAAAAATTTCTTCAGGTATATTAGTGAAAGGAAAATGACTAAAAAGGGAATTGTGAGACTGAAAGATGCTGCAAACCGCTATGTAGATAATGATGAAGAAAAAGATAATTTGCTAAATAGATACTTTTGTTCTGTTTTCACAGAAGAAAATCCTGGAGAAGGACTGCAATTGACTGGCAAAAGTACATATGAGAATGGAGTGGCTATAGCACCGTTCACGGAAGAGAGTGTGTGTGAACAACTAGGAAACCTAAAGGTGAACAAAGCCATGGGACCGGACGGGATCAACCCCAGGATATTGAGGGAGCTCAGAGAGGTTCTGGCGGGTCCTCTTAAAGATTTGTTTAATAAATCCTTGGAGATGGGAGAGGTTCCGTGGGATTGGAGAATGGCGGATGTGGGCCCTCTTCACAAAAGTGGTGATAGGGAGGAAGCTGGAAACTACGGGCCGGTAAGCCTCACTTCGGTTATTGGAAAAGTAATGGAAGCGATGCTGAAGGAAAGGATAGTGAATTTCCTGGAAGCCAATAAGTTGCAAGATCCGAGACAACATGGTTTTACCAAAGAGAAATCGTGCCAAACGAATCTCATTGAATTCGTTGACTGGGTGACCGGAGAATTAAATCAGGGACGTGCTATAGACGTAATCTACTTAGATTTCTGCATAGCTTTTGACACGGTTCCCCACAGGAGGCTCTTAAATAAACTGGACAGGCTGAAGATAGGACCTGACGTGGTGAAGTGGATTAAGAACTGGTTGACGGACAGACATCAGAGGGTGGTGCTTAATGGAATTTGCTTGGATGAGGGAAAAGTGAGTAGTGGAGTGCCTCAGGGATTGGTGCTGGGGCCGATTCTGTTCAATATATTTGTGAGTGACATTGCCGAACGGTTAGAAGGTAAAGTTTGCCTTTTTACGGACAATACTAAGATTTGTAACAGAGTGGACACCCGGGAGGGAGTGGAAAACATGAAAAAGGATCTGCAGAAGCTAGAAGAATGGTCTAAGGTTTGGCAATTAAAATTCAATGCGAATAAATGCAAAGTGATGCACTTAGGGAGTAGAAATCCACGGGAGACATATGTGTTAGGCGGGGAGAGTCTGATATGTACGGACGGGGAGAGGGATCTTGGGGTGATAGTATCTGAGGATCTGAAGGCGACGAAACAGTGCGACAAGGCAGTGGCCTTAGCTAGAAGGTTGTTAGGCTGTATAGAGAGAGGTGTGACCAGCAGAAGAAAGGAAGTGTTGATGCCCTTGTATAAATCGTTGGTGAGGCCCCACCTGGAGTATTGTGTTCAGTTCTGGAGGCCGTATCTTGCTAAGAATGTAATAAGAATTGAAGCGTTGCAAAGAAAAGCTATGAGAATGGTATGGGATTTGCGTTACAAGACGTATGAGGAGAGACTTGCTGACCTGAACATGTATACCCTGGAGGAAAGGAGAAACAGGGGTGATATGATACAGATGTTCAAATATTTGAAAGGTATTAATCCGCAAATGAACCTTTTCTGGAGATGGGAAGGTGGTAGAACTAGAGGACATGAAATGAGATTGAAGGGGGGCAGACTCAAGAAAAATATCAGGAAGTACTTTTTCACGGAGAGAGTGGTGGATGCTTGAAATGCCCTCCTACGGGAGGTGGTGGAGATGAAAATGGTAACAGAATTCAAAAATGTGTTGGATAAACATAAAGGAATCCTGCTCAGAAGGAAGGGATCCTCAGAAGTTTAACGGAGATTGGGTGGCAGAGCCGGGGGGGGGGGGGGGGGGGGGGGGGGTGGGGGCTCAGTGCTGGGCAGACTTCTACGGTCTATGCCCTGAAAATGGCAGATACAAATCAAGGTAAGGTATACACAAGAAGTAGCACATACGAGTTTATCTTGTTGGGCAGACTGGATGGACCGTGCAGGTCTTTCTCTGCCGTCATCTAGTATGTTTACCCATAATATATCACTACATGTGACAAAACTGGTCATATTTGACCAGCAAAGAAACTACAGTCGAGCCTAGAAACTAAACTTTTAGATACTGACAACAGATACATGTCGCAACACAGCACTTTTATTCTCCTGAGATTGTTCATGACTTATTATTTATCCACAGATTATAAAATCATAACACTGCTTCAAAGGGCATATTTCTTCCCAATGGGGAATACAGAGCAGGTTGTACAGTAGAACCCCAATATAACGTTATGATTGGAATTTATATCCCCATTAAATGCGGGTTGCATTAAAACGGGTTAATAGAACACAAACATAATTGAACCAAAAATTGATCTGTTGCAAAAGGAGCTGTATGTAAAAAAAAGTGGAGCCAAGACAGAATTGTATTATATGCAGATTCGTGTTAGTTTGGGGCACGTTACATCAGGGTTCCACTGTATTTTGTCCCCCTGGACATTTTAACAGAGTAGGTTGGGTTCCTTGGGGTAGTGGAAGTCAGATATTGTTGAGATTGGAAGGGGGGGGGGGGGGGGGGGTCGAATTTCAGCTGCCTGTTATTATTATTTTCTATTAGTGATTTATAAACAACAGTTGTACAGAATATGGTTCTATTCTCTTCAAAACATGACATTAATGATAAACATTGTAAAGGCAATTTTCATTTTTACATTCAAGTATACATTATTCAGTACGTTATTTATCTATTATGCAAATTTTTAATTTCTCCCTCATATAACATTACAGTGTTTATATCATCCTCATCAGCAGCACACTTAGTCATAGTTAATGGAAGCTGACATACAGGATTGTAAAAGTTTAACAAATCTGCAGATGAATATACATCTATACCAGGAGCATTAAATAGTTTAAGAACACCTGATGCTTTTACAGGTTTAATGACACACCAAAGTTTAACTCCTTTGTTTCCCTTTTTTTCCAGTGACATGACAGCAAATGTCTGCACTGTAGAGAGACTTGTAGCCCACATGTGCACCTTCATGTCAAAACTTTGGTCTTGGATAACTTAAAGCCTAGGGTGTCCTTTTACTAAACTGCGGTCAGCGTTAACGTGTGCTTACCGCAGCAAAAAAGGCCTAACTGCGGGTCACAATCAGGTATCTCATGGTAATTTTGTGATTGGTGCATGCTTTCCATGCGCTAGGGGTGGGTCTGGAGGCACAGAGTAGGTATGTTATGTGCTAATCAGTTAGCACGGCTACATTGCCGCACGCTAACTGATTAGCTCGTGAGCCCTCCTTCCCTCCTACAAAATGGTAGGGGCTCACATGCTAATGGCCACACACTAATGGGAAAATTGGAGTGTGGCCATTAATTAAAAAAATAGAATAGGCGGCCATTTTACCCATGTGGTAAAAATGGCATTATTTATTTATTTGTTGCATTTGTACCCCACATTTTCCCACCTATTTGCAAGCTCTATGTAGCTTACATAGTACCGTCAAAGGCAAACTTTGCCCAGTCAGTTGATAACAAATACAAAGTTGAATAGTGATCGAATGAGGTATATGTGGAGAGGTCGGAAGGGATGAGATTTGCGTGTTGTCCAGTACGATCATAGTCATGCTGTGTTTCCGGGTGAAGAGATTTATGTGGGGTCATTGGAGTAGGCCTTTTTGAAGAGGTTGGTTTTTAGTGATTACCTGAAGTGCAGGTGGTCATGGATTGTTTTCACAGCTTTTGGGAGGCCATTCCATAGTTGTGCGCTTATGTAGGAGAAGCCGGATGCGTAAGTTGATTTGTATTTCAGTTCTTTGCAGTTCGGGTAGTGTAGGTTTAGGTATAATCTTGATGATCTGACGCTGTTTCTTATTGGTAGATCTATAAGGTTTGTCATGTATCCTGGGACTATGCCGTATATGATTTTGTGGATTAAGGTGCAGATTTTAAAGATAGTTCGTTCTTTGTTTGGGAGCCAATGCAACTTTTCTCGAAGGGGTTTAGCACTTTCGAAGCGTGTTTTGCAGAATATCAGCCTGGCTTCTGTATTTTGGGCGGTCCGGAGTTTTTTTATGAGTTGTTCTTTGCAACCCGCGTAGATTCCGTTGCAGTAGTCTGCATGACTTAGGACCATTGATTGTATTAGGTTTCGAAAGGATGCTCTTGGGAAGAAAGGTTTTAATTGTTTGAGCTTCCACACTGAATAGAACATTTTCTTTGTTACAGAATTTACTTGGCTCTCGAGAGTAAGGTTACAGTTGAGTGTGACACCGAGTATTTTCAGGCTGTCTGAGGTAGGGAGGGTGTGACCTGGGGTGTTTATGGTTGAGGGTTTGTACTTGTTATGTTGGGAGGAGAGGATGAGGCAATGTGTTTTTTCCGTGTTCAGTTTCAGTTGGAATGAGTTTGCCCAGGAGTCCATGATGTTCAGGCCATCGTTGATTTTATTGGTTATTTCTGTCAGGTCGTGTCTGAAGGGGATTTAGATTGTAACATCATCTACATAGATGAACGGGTTAAGGCCTCGATTTGATAAGGACTGTGCCAGTGGAATCATCATCATATTGAAGAGTATTGGTGATAATGGTGATCCCTAAGGTACTCTGCAGACTGCTTTCCATGGTGGTATGTTTGAATTTGATTTTACTTGATAAGTTCTGGTGGTTAGAAAACCTTTGATCCAGTTCAGTACATTTCCTTCAATCCCGAAGTGGCCAAGTAGTCTTATTAGTATGTTGTGGTTTACCATGTCGAATGCGCTCGACGTGTCGAACTGGAGGAGGACTATGCTTTTACCTACGGCTATCTCCTGCTTGAATTTGGCCAGGAGGGTGACTAGGACAGTTTCAGTACTATGGTGGGATCGAAATCCTGATTGTGAATTATGTATTATTGAGAACTTGTCCAGGTATTCTGTAAGCTGTTTAGTCACCAAGCTCTCAATCATTTTTACTACTAGTGGGATAGACGCAATTGGGTGGTGGTTGGTGAGATCGTTTGTGCTTTTCTTGGTGTTTTTCGGTATTGGGGTGAGTAGGATGTTGCCATATTCCTCAGGGAAGAGACCCTGTTGTAACATGAAGTTTAGGTGGGATGTGACGCCTGCTAGGAATTGGTTAGGGGCGGATTTGAGTAGATGACTGGGACACGTATCCAGTTTGCAGTGGGTCTTGGCGAACCTGTGAGTCGC
Source organism: Microcaecilia unicolor (assembly GCF_901765095.1). Classification (NCBI taxonomy): domain Eukaryota; kingdom Metazoa; phylum Chordata; class Amphibia; order Gymnophiona; family Siphonopidae; genus Microcaecilia; species Microcaecilia unicolor. The sequence goes on along the minus strand of NC_044033.1, from coordinate 29,070,490 downwards.
TTGTGCAACTGATTCGGTGTTGAGGAGATTAAATGTTGTCCAGATATGGTCAGCTGGGTATTCATTGGAGGTTGGGTCCAGGTCATTGAAGAAGTTTTCGATGTCAGTGTTATGATGAGGAAGTGTGCTACGTAGTTTTATTATTTTTTCGTTAAAGTAGTTAGCAAGTTTGTCTGCGGGTGGAATGTCTGTACTGGTTGTGGTGATAGGGGTGGTGTCTAGTAACTTATTTACAAGTTGGAATAGTTTCTTCATATCTTTGTAATCCGGTTCTAGTTTGGTTTTGTAATAGGACCTTTTGGTTTCTTTTATTGCATATTTGTATTTTCTATGTATTTGTTTCCATGCGTTGAGTGTTTGTTCATCTTTTATCTTTCTCCATGCTCATTCAAGTTTTCTGGATTGTGTTTTGAGTTTTCTTAGTTTGTCATTGAACCATGGTATAGTGTTCTGTCTTTTTGATATTCTTGTTTTTAAGTACACTGTTGCAGCTGTCATCCCAGCAGTTGAGATAAAGTATGGAATCAGTACATGTTGTCCAGTCGTATATCTGTTACCAGAATGCTTGTGGGTCGATTTGCCCTCTTGTAGTATACGTTTTGTGTTCTGGTGTGCGGTTTGAACCCTTCTTCCGCCAGTTTAAAGTTAGGTTCAGTTTGTAGTGGTCGGTCCAAGGTGCTGCTGTCCATTTGATGTCTGTTATTAATAGGTTATTATCTGTGGACAGTTTATGTGCTAGGAGGTCCAATGTGTGTCCCTTGATATGGGTGGTTTGCATGTGAGGCCATTTGAGATCCCAGGACTGTAGGAAGTCTATGCATTCGCGTGCATCAGTGGAGTTGGGGTCTTCTAGGTGAAGGTTAATGTCGCCTGGAGTTGTTTAAACAGTTGTTTGATATGAAATCCGTGAAGATGGGCTGGCTTTCCTTCCAGTTGCCAGGTGGTCTGTAGAACAGTACGCAATTCAGGTGATCGGTCAGGGAGTTGTTATGGACTCTAAATGAGGCAATTTCTAGTTGGGGTGTTATGGAGTCAGCAGTGTTTTCAGTGGTGAATTGTTCTCGGTAGATTAGTGCTATGCCTCCACCTCTCTTTTCTGATCTGGTCTGATGGGTGATTTTGTAGCCTGGAGGGCATAGTTCAAGGATTATGGGATCATTTTGGTTGTGGATCCATGTTTCATTGATAAAGATAAGATCAAGGTTTTCTGAGGTGATCCAATCTGATATTGTTGTGGTTTTGTTAATTACTGACCTGGCATTCATGTAGCCCACCTGGATGTTTCGGTATGGGGCTGCTAGGTTTGGTGTTATGTGGATTTTTGTTAGTTGTCGTTCCTTGGGTGTTGTGGGTTTGTTGTGGTTAGTCCTCCCGTTTTGTTGGTGGTGTCCATATTTAAATAGTTTTCCTTTAGTGTGGTGAGTGTCAGTTTGCTGGAGTGTGGAATGTTTGATCAGTCTTTGGCAGATGACGTTTAATGTGAGCAAGTGCAAGGTGATGCATGTGGGAAAAAAGAACCTGAATTATAGCTACATCATGCAAGGTTCCACGTTAGGAGTTACGGACCAAGAAAGGGATCTGGGTGTCGTCGTCGATAATACACTGAAACCTTCTGCTCAGTGTGCTGCTGTGGCTAGGAAAGCAAATAGAATGTTGGGTATTATTAGGAAAGGTATGGAAAACAGGTATGAGGATGTTATAATGCCGTTGTATCGCCCCATGGTGCGACCGCACCTTGAGTATTGTGTTCAATTCTGGTCGCCGCATCTCAAGAAAGATATAGTAGAATTGGAAAAGGTGTAGCGAAGGGCGACTAAAATGATAGCGGGAATGGGACAACTTCCCTATGAAGAAAGACTAAGGAGGTTAGGACTTTTCAGCTTGGAGAAGAGACGGCTGAAGGGAGACATGATAGAGGTATATAAAATAATGGGTGGAGTGGAACAGGTGGATGTGAAGCGTCTGTTCACGCTTTCCAAAAATATTAGGACTAGGGGGCATGCGATGAAACTACAGTGTAGTAAATTTAAAACAAATCGGAGAAAATTTTTCTTCACCCAACGCATAATTAAACTCTGGAATTCGTTGCCGGAGAACGTGGTGAAGGTGGTTAGCTTAGCAGAGTTTAAAAAGGGGTTAGTTTCCTAAAGAACAAATCCATAAACCACTACTAAATGGACTTGGGAAAAATCCACAATTCCAGGAATAACATGTATAGAATGTTTGTATGTTTGGGAAGCTCACCAGGTGCCCTTGGCCTGGATTGACCGCTGTCATGGACAGGATGCTGGGCTCGATGGACCCTTGGTCTTTTCCCAGTGTGGCACTACTTATGTACTTATGGTTTTGTAGGATGGGTATGAAGTAATGTTCAGTGAGTGGGATGGATAGTGCTAGGTGGATCAGTGAAAGGGAGTAGATTATCAGAAGTATTTTGATTATGTTCATTTTGGTGTCAGTTTAGGATAGATAGGTTACTCACAGTCAGATGCTCGGAAGTGAAGTCCTGGGCAACAGCACTATGGTTCTAGACACCATCACTTTCTGAGCCCTGTTTTTAAACCATATAGGTTACATAAAATGTCATTCCTTAGTGTGCAACCAATAGTTACCTAAATGTTACAGCTAAAAATTCCTGCATCTCCAGGCTTTTCGAAATTCCAGAGTCACGGCTCATTCATGAGCCAGCAAGCAATGCTAAGTCCTTTCAGCACTCTCAGGTTAGCTGCACATGTACAGGAGAAAGAGTGGGAATGACCCAAGGATGCACTAAGGACACTTTTTACCACAGTTTGGTAAAAGGGTATCTAAGTTTGCATTAAATGAGGCTTTGCTTTGAAATCCTGAAATGCCAGAGCCCACTAGGATAAAAGGGGCCGCTGCAGAGGACACATATCAGCCTTTGCCCAAGGCACCACCTCTATACCTCTAGAGTAGCTACCATGGAGTACAGGAGCTGCAAACAATCCCAGACCATGGGCCGTGGAAACTTGACGCTTCTGCACCCACAGCTTCTCTGCTTGCTCTTCCAGGAGAAACACCATTCCCTGACTCATATCTAAGTGAACTTCCAGGTACTCCAGAACCTGAGACAGAAACAGATGACTCTTAGGATGAATCATGACTACTACTACTTATCATTTCTAAAGCGCTACTAGACGTACGAGGCGCTGTACACTTGAACATGAAGAGACAGTCCCTTCTCGACAGAGCTTACAATCTAATTAGGACAGTCAAACAGGACAAACATGACCGAACCCAAGAACTCCAGGAGGGAGATGACCTCATTGGTGGCCTGACTAACCTCCACTGCTGAATCCGCCCGAATCAGTCAGTCATCCAGGTGCAGGTGAACCCAAACCCCCTAGCGTCGAAGATGGGCTGCCCACCTCCACCACCATCATCACCTTGTAAAAAGTGCACAATGCCGTAGCCGGGCCAAAGGCAAGGTCCGAAACTGAAAATATCTGCTCAGCACACAAAAGTGCAAACATCTCCTGTGATGATCTACTATGGGGACATGTAGATAAGGCTCTGTGAGGTCCAGGGAAGTCAGGAATTCCCTCAGCTACACCAATGCTATGACTGAGCACAACGTTTCCATCTGAAACTGTTGGACCTAAGACAAGTGTTGACCTCTTTAAGATCCATGATGGGATGGAAGGAGCCACCTTTCTTTGGTGAAATGTATGGAGTACCGTCCCAGTCCGGGCTTCACTGAAGGCTCCAGATTGTATTGCATTTTTTCACTGAGGTCTTTTTCTCCACTAAATTTTCTGATGCTCTGATTGTATTACAAGTGTATACTTGTTTTGTTTGAAGGTGGATTTTGATATAAGTTGTTTGGTTAGTCCATCTTTTCCCTTCATTTGCTTTGGTCCTTGCAGAAATTGCCTCATCCCCTGTTTTAGCAGAACTGAACTTTGTGAGATAACGTTATTAGCAAAACTGAAATAATACCAGTCAAGCAGCTTTAGAATTAAAGGAAAATCTTTCTGCTATATACCAGACAAAGCAGTTTAGGCAGGAGGAAAAGTACAGCAAATAATAGGTAATTTAAAAAGGGAAAAATTACTGCAAATACCAAGCAGAGTTTTAAAAGAAAATACACTACAAAATTACCAGGCAATTCATGTGAACCCACCACATTTTTATATGAATTGGCAGCCTTAGTTTTGAAGAAGAAATATTTTTCACTTAATGAATTCTTTTTGCAACAGGTGACAGGGGCCTCTATGGCCCTTTATATCTCATCAGTTTGAGCATGTCTGACTTTTCTATTCACTTTTTCAGGAACAAACAGAGTAATCTTGCTTTATTTTTATTTTTATTACATTTGTACCCCGCGCTTTCCCACTCATGGCAGGCTCAATGCAGCTTACATGGGGCAATGGAGGGTTAAGTGACTTGCCCAGAGTCACAAGGAGCTGCCTGTGCCTGAAGTGGGAATCAAACTCAGTTCCTCAGTTCCCCAGGACAAAAGTCCACCACCCTAACCACTAGGCCACTCCCTCCTCTGTTGCTACTATTTGAGATTCTACATGGAATGTTGCTATTCCACTAGCAACATTCCATGTAGAAGTTGGCCCTTGCAGATCACCAATGTGGCCGCGCAGGTTTCTGCTTCTGTGAGTCTGACTTCTGACGTCAGACTTACAGAAACAGAAGCCTGCGCAGCCTTCTACATGGAATGTTGCTAGTGGAATAGCAACATTCCATGTAGAATCTCCAATAGTAGCAACATTCCATGTAGAGTGTCCAATAGTAGCAACATTCCATGTAGAATCTCCAATAGTATCTATTTTTTTTTGTTACATTTGTACCCTGCACTTTCCCACTCATGACAGGCTCAATGCGGCTTACATGGGGCAATGGAGGGTTACGTGACTTGCCCAGAGTCACAAGGAGCTGCCTGTGCCTGAAGTGGGACTCAAACTCAGTTCCTCAGTCCCCCAGGACCAAAGTCCTTGTCAACACCATGATTTCTTTAGCTTTGAAGGTAGTTTTTTTCACATTGGAAAGCTCTGCATCTAGCTACTCAAGTTTACAAATTTGAAATGTATTTTGCTAAAAACTCACCTCGCTTTGTCTTGTATAAGGAAAAATGGTTTCCACTAGTGTCATATTTCTCAACAGCAAGATGAGCAGTGTTTCTATTGCAGACTATCTTGTATTTGTGACATATGCATGAATTATTCTGTGTGTTAAATAAATCCTCAGTTTTTGTTTCTCTCTTTCTCCTCTCTTTTTCTCCTATAAGCTCCTGTTATTGAACCTGAAGATCTGTATCTTACTACAATATGTTACTCGTTGTTACTTTCTCTTCTATAACAAAACCAATAAAAATATTTAGACCAAAATGGCGCATGAAGAACCTTCACTTCTTCTAGTGGATTAATGGTTGTGATGAAAATTTGAAATTTGCTCTGCCTGTTGATTGTTTTCAGGTTCCTTCCTTTTTTTTTTTTTAAACTGTGATCTCTATTCATGATAGCATGTTTCATCTTCCCATCTTTCCCAAATATATAGACAGAGGAGTGGCCTAGTGGTTAGGGTGGTGGACTTTAGTCCTGAGGAACTGAGTTTGATTCCCACTTCAGGCACAGGCAGCTCCTTGTGACTCTGGGCAAGTCACTTAACCCTCCATTGCCCCATGTAAGCCGCATTGAGCCTGCCATGAGTGGGAAAAGCGGGGTACAAATGTAACAAAAATAAAATAGATACTATTGGAGATTCTACATGGAATGTTGCTATTCCACTAGCAACATTCCATGTAGAAGGCTGCGCAGGCTTCTGTTTCTGTGAGTCTGACGTCCTGCACGTACGTACGTGCAGGACGTCAGACTCACAGAAGCAGAAGCCTGCGCCGCCACATTGGTGATCTGCAAGGGCCGACTTCTACATGGAATGTTGCTAGTGGAATAGCAACATTCCATGTAGAATCTCAAATAGTAGCAACAGTGGAGGAGTGGCCTAGTGGTTAGGGTGGTGGACTTTGGTCCTGGGGAACTGAGGAACTGAGTTCAATTCCCACTTCAGGCACAGGCAGCTCCTTGTGACTCTGGGCAAGTCACATAACCCTCCATTGTCCCATGTAAGCCGCATTGAGCCTGCCATGAGTTGGAAAGCGCGGGGTACAAATGTAACAAAAACAAAAACTTTTGCTGTAATTTGACAGCTGTCACCCACCTCCACAGGCATTCTAAAACATAATTGTCTGTGAGGAAGTACCTAAGCAAATCCATTACCTTTAAGGGCTTAAAAGACCCAAACCTTAGAAGCCTAGGCAGGAGGGTGTGGCCCACATTAGGAAGAATAAATAATCTGAGCATGAATCAGAGAGGCCGGGATGGGGGGGGGGGGGGGGGGGGGGGGGGGGGGAGTTGAGGGAAAATTCCCTTGCTCTGCCAATGGTGGCCAAATGTTACTTCTGTTACGTGTTAGCAGTAGCTGAGGCAAGCCTCCAAACCTGGTCAGCAGTAGCCAAAGGAATTGCTGAGTAGGAGTCTGAGTACTACAGCCATAGGCACCCAGAATAAGAGGCTTGGGGAGGCTATGCCTCCCCAGCCACAGCAGGATAGATCAGCTGTTTCTATAGAAATGCTAAATAGTAGTAGTAGTAGTTCTCCCGCCAGTCCCGCTGCTCTGGGGGGTTTAAATAGCAGCAGCTGCAGTGAAAGCCGTCTCTAGCCTTGTGTATAACCAGTTGTAATTTGATTACCTTACTGCTGGGAGAGCACACCAGGGGGTTGGCTGGAGGTGTCCTGGGTTGCCAGGGAGATATTTAACTAGAATGAATTCCTGCACATGAGCAGTTCATACCAAAGAGACTTGCACTGACCCCTGAAATTTTAAAAGTGTTAAAAATAAGTTTTAAAAGTATTTGCATTAAATCTAATTGCAGAATTTAGGTGCTAGGAAGTGGGACTGGTATGCCATGTACTCAAATCTGCTCAAGCCATATGCAAATTAGTCCGTTTTGGGGAGGTTCTCCTTTGCATATTTATGGGTAAAAATTGTTGGAAATGTTTACAGCCTTAATGTTAGGGCATGGCTCTGATCAAAAATGTGAACTCTGATCCAAAAACGAAGGGTTTAGCTAGTGTTTTTGATTAAAAATTCCCATTAGAGTGTCTGTATGTTAAGCTGCATTCAAATAGAGCTCTCTGATTGGATGAGCAGCTCCTGTTAGAAAATCTGCCTGGGAACAGGGAGGAGAGGAGAGAATCAATGGGTGGGTGGGTGTGGATGGCTGGGGGGGGGGGCAGGGGAGAGGAGAGAATCAATGGGTGGGTATGGATGGCTGGAGGGGGGGCAGGGGAGCGAGGACAAGAAATGAAGAAGACAGGCAGAAAGTAAAGAAATAAATGGAAAGGAAGCCCTGAAAACGTAGTTAAGAGGACAGATAGCAGCAGAATCGGATACTGGGCCAGCATAATCAGAAAAACAAAGTCACCAGACAACAAAGGTAGAAAAGATCATTTTATTTTCATTATAGTGTTTGGAAAATGTCCACTTTGAGAATCAGGTGCTCAACATTAAATGTTTATATTTATTTACTTATGTATGGCATTTTATCCCACATTAAACATGAATTAGGATGTTTTGTGGCTCTACATGAGAATTGTGATATTACGATCCTTGTTTCATATTGTTGACGGTCTGCATTTTCCGTATGGGTGTCACGTTTTCAAAACTGGAAACTAGGTTGTGAGCCCTTGGGCCACTGTGGCAGGCAAAACCACCCCACACCGGAGACTAGGCAAATGTCAGGCAAGCAGTTAGGCTTCACCTGCACTTGGCCACTTTTCACCCAGAGTTGAGCTCTGGGCTTCAGGTGGCTGGCAGGACTTGCTGGACAGGGCAGGACTGGGTAACAGCAAGGCAGCACAGGGACTGAGGGTCAGAGGGGGAGAGGGAGGAACATGGACAGCAAGGCAGGAGACTGGGCAAGGAAGGGAAAGCTAAAGGGCAGAACAGAAAGCTGCAGAACAGCCACTAAACCGGGAACAAACACTGACTAACAAGACACAGAACTAAAAGCTGCAAGCAGCCCCAAAGCCAGAACACAGACAAAACAGAAACTAAACACAGAATTACAAACAAGAAACCAGGCAAGGAAAGCAAGTAAAACCTAAACTAAACTAAACTAAACACAGACTAACTAGAAACAGGCAAGAATCTCAGGCAAACAACTGGACTAGCAGAAGTGCAACAAGTACCAACATACCAGGGCCTTAGATGCAATGCAAAGGCAAAGGCAGAGAGGTTCCAAATGGCTAATAAGCCCAGCAGGCAGCTGAGACTCAGGTGCAACAATCACCAGGCAACTAAGGGTCGGGCAGCCTGGAAGATCCGGACTGGACTGAGCTGAAATCTGGAATGGGTGACAGCACACCGACAATCTAATACAGCCAGCACACAGAGACAGAGACAGAACTAACTCACAAAGAACAGACAGAAGCCAGCTCAGAAGCTGACCGCAGGAAATAAGATGAGTCTGAGAGGGGTCACGGCCACAGATGTGACAATGGGTGGTATATTGGTGTATTAGGTTCTGCCCAGTGTAATATTTATGGTACAGTAAGGTTCTGAGTGTGTTTTTGCACAAAGTTGTGCATAGTGTCAGTGGCATACCAAGGGGGGGGCGGTCCGCCCCGGGTGCACGCCGCGGCGCGCACCTGCTCTGAGTTCGCTGACTTCGCGCGTTCGCTGCAGCTCCCCCTGCCCTGGAACAGGTTACTTCCTGTTCCGGGTCAGAGGGAGCTCCAGCGAACGCGCGAAGTCAGGGAACTCTGAGCAGGCGCGCGCTGCGGCACCCCCCCCCCCCCAGCGGTGTGCACCTGGCGGGGGGGGTTCCGCGCTGCATCGGGGGGGGGGGCGGGGCGCCACCCCGGGTGTCTGCCCCCCTAGGAACGCCACTGCATAGTGTTTTGCAGTTGAGCGATTATGGTTAGTATATGCTTTGAGCAACCACTTTATTCTTTGACATATGATACATATCTAATATCTAAATTTAATAAAAGGTATTAATTGTGACTTTTATTTTTATTTATTTTTTCTGTGTGTTATCAGACCATTATGGATTTAAGCTCCACCTCTGGCCCCACCCCTGGCCTCACCCCCTTTAGCCTCCCCAAACAGTTGGGCCACCGACCGCCTATGACTACAGCCTGCAGGTAGGCCACGCCTTTATATACAAGGACACATACTGCTAGTGAAGTGGCAGAAACTACTAGAATCCTTCTTGAGTCTGCCAGGCCTATTAGAGATCGGCCTTTGTGGTGGTTACATTGAAGGATTACTTATGTTAAACTGAATTGCCTACCTGAGAGAGAAGAAAGGCTTATGTTATGTAGTAAACCCAACTCCATGAATAAAAAGCATAATAAAAGTTTTTTCTTCAGGTTTATACTGTCTGCTGCCAGTACATGTGAGGGACCCATGCCCGCTGCCCATGCTGTCACACCTTCACATAAACCAATGTTTGTACCTTTGGGGCTTGTGCTCTTCAAAGGACAAGTAAGGAAATCAAGTTAGATCATGTTATGTCATTTTATACAATGAGAACATACAATGAGAATTACAATTGCATATGAAAATGAATAGACCTATGGACAATCAGACTTTTCATAAGCTTTAATTATATCTATGTATGCCTTCTGAGGATCCATTTCTTTATATAAAAAAATGTGTTCAGTAGTGGATTTAGTTTTTCAGTGTGTTTTATAGAGGCACATAAGTGCTTCTGTTGTATTTATAAAATAACGATAACATACCTTTTTGAACTTTCAACATAGGGTGTAATTTTAAAATGAGAACCTATCTCCCTCATTCTGTAACAAGTCACCTAAATGTAAGTGCCTGTTGCACTCTTAAGTTTAAAGAATATTAGCATTTATGCACATAATTGTACACTCAACCGCTATTCTGTAATTATAGCTAAAATGGAGGGTGTTCACAGGGAGGGGCATGTGTGGGGCAGAGACAAGGATGGCATTCATGTGCATAGCTTATCAAATATTATAAATTACGCGTTTAAATGTAGGGGTCAATATTCAATGTGATTTAACTGGTCCGAAATGGCTGCTGACCAGTTAAATCGACTGTTCGGGGCCAACTGGTCATTTTCAGCGGCACTTAACTGGTTAGCGCTGCTGAAAATAACCACTTAGCAGCGAACTCAAAACTGGCTATTTTGGGGGTGGAGTAATACTTGGTCGGAACGTAACCAGCCAGGTTAACCACATATATATGACCGCAGTACGTGCAGCTGCACTATCAGCAGTTGTGATAGCTTGTCACAACTGTGAGGAATGATCCGGAGTAGTGAGCCCTTGGGTCACTGCTGGAGACCGGCAGCAGTAGGTGAACCACCCAACAGGAAGCAACTAAACACAGAGAGGCTGGTACAAGATTCAGGACTCTTAAACAGGCTTGGCAGGACAGAATTCTGGAATGGACTTTGCTTGGCTGGAGCCGGATGCTGGAACGGACTTGGCTTGGCTGCAGCCGGATGCTGGAACGGACTTGGCTTGTTCGGCTGGAAGCGGATGCAGGAACGGACTTGGCTTGGCTGGAATCAGATGCTGGAACAGACTTGGCTTGGCTGTAGCCAGATGCTGGAACGGACTTGGCTTGGCTTGGCTGGAGCTGGATGCTGGAACGGACTTGGCTTGGCTGGAGCTGGATGGTGGAACGGAATTAGGATACTGGAACAAAATTCAGGCTAAGACGAAAGTTCATCTGAAGACCTCTGTTGCAAAGGCAAGTCTGAAAGTTCCCAGGTGCTTAATAAAGGCAATTACAGATGAGGTCACAGTTGAGGCTTGGCAGCAGAAACACAAGGGCAAGTCTGGAGTGCTGGAACATCAGGACTGGAATGAACTCTGGAACATGTCTGGGAAACAAGAAGAAGACAGTCCACAGCAGCCACAGGGCCTGGTCACCCGGAGGCGAGGTGAGTGTAGGCATGGAATACAGTCACAATCGTGACACAGCTAGCAGGTGGTACAACTCTACATGCTAGCTGTCAGCGTTGGCCACTCCTCCTCACCACCCCGGTAATGCCCACGCACTGCCCACTACCAGATTTAGCAACTAGTGTGTTTTGTTTCTTTTAAATCATGCTGGCGGTTTTAATGCTCAATAGACATATGTTTAACATATGACAAAACAAATGTTATCTGATTAATGTAGTTTAGTAAAAGGGCCCCTAAGTTTTGCTTTTTCAAGGTGACTTTTAATGCCAGGGAGGTAAGCACAATTGTCTGGACTCCCCCCCCCCCCCCCCCCCCCCCACCAACAACTCTTCCAAACTTCACATCCAAAGAATATTTAGCTGACATTTACATGTGCTTTGGAGCCGATGTAAACACCAGCATCTAGATTTTATGAACAACACATGTATTTCCATTGCTAAATAGGAAATATACACATGCTATTCAGGCCTGCTTTTGATATATGTAGTGACTTTTCTAAAATCGTTACTGAGAAGCATAGGAGCCAACTTTTCAAAATTATTGGGGGTGCTAAGCCTAGTGGAAATAACCCCTCCCTGGACACATACAAGGAATTTTCTCAATACTGGGGGTGCTCAAGCACCCACAGCGCCCACAGAGTCGGCTGCTATACTGAGAAGCACTGTTCTATTCGTACATTTAAACCCAATGCTGAGATTTGAAAATACCACAGAAGCCTGCTAAAATGACCTCTATAACATATAAGAAAAGACCATATTGCAGTAAACGGCCACTAGTTTTGTTTCCTTTTTCAGAGTATTAATATACCACTTCTCCTTCTGCCAGTCCCCTTGTACTTTAGTCTTCTTTTAGAGAAGAGCTATTTTTTGATATTTTTTTAAAATCATGTACTCAGATTGTTCAGCAGATGACATGTGCTACTTGAGTATCAATCTATGTGAAATGAAATCCACCCACTATACACAGCAATATTTGAAATGTCTCTATAATAGTAAAAAGTAGCATTCAACTTGTTTAAAACTGAATACAAAAGTTGTTTGTGAAATCAGTCATACGTAAGATATTAAATCCCTTTCTCTATTTCTCCTAGGTACAATCTTAGCCTGTGTAGACAGCACCAAGCACCCTCTTTTTCAACCCCACTCCCTCCGCTTTGTTACCCCTTGCCCCCCCCTGCCCTCTTTCCCCTTTTCTCCTCCACTGTAATTCAACAAGGCTCGTGACAAAAATGACCAAAGAAATGGTTTTATTATGGCCATAACCCTGGAAACTTATCTTACAATTAAGGATGTGAGACAATACAGCTTGCAATCTACTACTACTACTTGACATTTCTAAAACGCTACTAGGGTTACGCAGCGCTGTACAATTTAACATAGAAGGACAGTCCCTGCTCAAAGGAGCTTACAATCTAATAGATAAGAGTGAGACAAATATAGGACAATCAAGCCATTGTGACATCACTGATGAGGTTGGCTCAGGCATTGGTGGAATGAGGCATTATGACATCACAATCTCAGCTCTGGTTAAATCACTGCTATATGTAATACTACTACTACTACTTAACATTTCTAGAGCACTACTAGGGTTACGCAGCGCTGTACAGTTTAACAAAGAAGGACAGTCCCTGCTCAAAGGAGCTTACAATCTAATAGATAAGAGTGAGACAAATATAGGACAATCAAGCCATTGTGACATCACTGATGAGGTTGGCTCAGGCATTGGTGGAATGAGGCATTATGACATCACAATCTCAGCTCTGGTTAAATCACTGCTATATGTAATACTACTACTACTACTTAACATTTCTAGAGCACTACTAGGGTTACGCAGCGCTGTACAGTTTAACAAAGAAGGACAGTCCCTGCTCAAAGGAGCTTACAATCTAAGGGAGAAATGTACAGTCAGTCAAATAGGGGCAGTCTAGATTTCCTGAAAGGTATAAAGGTTAGGTGCCGAAAGCAACATTGAAGAGGTGGGCTTTGAGTAAGGATTTGAAGATGGGTAGGGAGGGGGCTTGGCATAAGGGCTCAGGAAGTTTATTCCAAGCATAGGGTGAGGCGAGGCAGAATGAGCGGAGCCTGGAGTTGGCGGTGGTGGAGAAGGGTACTGAGAGGAGGGATTTGTCCTGTGAGCGGAGGTTACGGGCGGGAACGTAAGGGGAGATGAGGGTAGAGAGGTAATGAGGGGCTGCAGACTGAGTGCATTTGTAGGTAAGAAGGAGAAGCTTGAACTGTATGCGGTACCTGATCGGAAGCCAGTGAAGTGACCTGAGGAGAGGGGTGATATGAGTATATCGGTTCAGGCGGAATATAAGACAGCTTGCAATCATTTCCTATCCTTATTCTATCATGAGGTAGCTAGCTTTATATAGCTTTTAACCTTTTCTATCATGTACTGTTTTTTAATTAGAATATTCAAAAGGTTACAAACCAAGCAGGGGCATAGACATTGTTAGGCCCAGGCCCAACCAATTTCACTCAAGGCCCACCCAGAAATGGTGCACGCCAGCAATGCAGGATTTAGCATCCCTCAATTGATCCTCCCCCTCCTCACAGGTCCGGCAGTGATGCTCTTCCTTTCCCTCTCTCAACCCCACCATGTTTTAAATTTTACAATATCGGCGCTGCCCGGAGCTATTCAAACAGGCCTGCTCTAGGGCCTGCCGTGTCCCACCCTGTGTAAACAGAGGGGCTGGAGGTGGGGTTGGAGAGAGGTGCTGGACCTGAAGGTAGGGGGGCTGGAGGTCACAGGGAAGGGAGGGAGGTGCTGGACCTGCAAGGGGGTAGTGAAGGGAGAGAGGTGCTTGGCCTGAAGGAGGAAGCTGGAGGGAAAGGAGAGAGGTGCTCGACCTGCAAGGGAAGGCTGAAGGTGGGAGGAAAGGGAGAGAGGTGCTGGACCTGCAGAAAGAAAAGGGAGAGAGGTGCCATACTAAGGGGATGAAGGAAGAGGGAGTCAAATGCTGAACCCACAGTGGGCGAAAGAAGAAGATGGTGGATGGGGGAGGGAAGAGAGAAGCTAGATGGGGTGGGGTCAGAGGGGCAAGGGACACATTGGTGTGGAGGGAGGAGAGAAACTGGACACAGCGGCATACTGAGGGTGGGGGCGGTCCGCCCCGAGTGCACACTGCAGGAGGGGTGCAGGGAGCAGCCGCACGGCTGTTGGCTCCACCAGTTATCTGCTCCCTCTGCTGTTACTTCCTGTTCTGGGGCAGAGGGAGCAGGGGAGCGGCAGAGCTGACAGCCGCATGGCTGCTCCCTGCATCCAAGCAGGTAAGAAGAATGCACCGGAGGGGGGGGGGGGGGGGGGCTTGGAGGTGATGCACCGGGGGACAACAATGCTGCACTCGGGGGTTGTGTGCAGTGGTGATCCGCATTGGGTGGCAGCCGACCAAGGAACACCACAGGCTGGACACAGGCTGCTATATTTATTTATTTGTAACATTTGTATCCCACATTTTCCCACCCATTAGCAGGCTCAATGTGGCTTACAAAATACCGTAAAGGCAAATGCCAAGTCCAGTAGGGTAAACAAATAATGATTGAAATAGGGGTCAGGTAAGGTTAGGGTATAAGGTACAATAAGGGTCAACGATAATAAGGAATATATAATGTCCAATACGATCTAAGGTTATGTTGTGTTGCAGAAGAGTTGATGCATTGAAGTAGGGTAAGTGGGATAGGCCTTGCAAAACAGGTAAGTCTTTAATGATCTCCTGAAGTTAAGATGGTCGTAAATCGTTTTCACAGTCTTTGGTAGTGCATTCCATATTTGTGTGCCTAAATAGGAGAAATTGGATGCATAGGTTGATTTATATAGAAACAGAGGGGAGATGATAGGCATTGGGTGGGAGCATAGGGACTGAGACACAAAGGGGAGATTGCTGTATAAAGATGGCATATGAACATGGGAGGCAATGCCTGATATGGGGGAGGGGAAATACGGGAAAAAAAGATAATGCTGAACATTAACCAGTGCCCGCCACAGTCCTTGAGCAACAACACAGACACTGCTGTCTAGCTGACATCAATCGGCGCCTATTTTATAAAAGTCTGCTCCCCCTGAGACCAGAACCTGGCTACGCCTCTGGTGCAGACAGTGCCCTGAGAGCGGGGCCCAAAGACCCTTACTGCCTGAGGGCCCAGAGTACTGTCAATCCACCCCTGCTGTTGATCATCTGAGTCACTGAACTGCTACTCCGGTGCACACTGAATGGAGCATTCTTTTAGGTCTCAACACCATTCTCAGATCTGTAATGCAGCTTAGCTCCCTCCCTTTTCATTCAGAGCCTCACTTACTAGCCTATGTTCTGGTAAATACACATTAAATAATGCAAGCACCATAAATGATAAACAATTTACTAATTAGGGGGACAATTCTATAAGTGAGCACCTCCTTTTAGGTACCTGATAACATGTGAAAGGAGTACATTCTATAACAAAAACTGAAGAACCAAGTTCCATTACAGAATACGGTGACCCAGTATTCTGTACGTGATGTAAATGGAAGCCCTGCCAATGCTCCGCATGCTTGCATTTATGCATTACCCCTCAGATTCTATATAGCGCAAATTAAGTTGAATGTGCATATCCAGTCATATTCCAGATTTGCCTGCGCAACTTAATTAGTTAACAAGCCAATCAGCGCTGATAATTGCCATTTAACAAGCAATTATCGACACTAATTGGGACTGATTAGAATTTACACGAACTATGCGTATTCTGCAATGCACAAATTCTAAGTGGCATTGTTGAAAAGGGGGCAAGGTAATGGCCGTCGACTGGACGGGTCATGGGCTTTTCTCAAATCTATGCGCATTGTTATAGAATACATCCAGTTTGCGCCTAACTTAGGCGTCAGCATTTACACCAAGTTTTACTTGGTGTAACTGCCTATGACTAAATTTAGTCACATAAAGGGTGCTCAGAGTATTCTATAAACCACATGGAAATTTAGGCCTATTCTATAAAATACACCTAAATCTAGGCGTACTTTATAGAATACGTCTAGGCATATTATGGAAAAAGATATGCCTAGGCGTATTCTATAAAGTATGTCAAGATTTAGGCGTACTTTCTCGGGGTCTATGTATAGAATCTAGCCCTATAGCACTTACACAACTGTGAAAATAGCACTTATGGTCTAAGAACTCATATGCTCATTTTTTGCTATATTTATGCATGCACGGGGCATTTCAATCAGGGGCGTAGCCAGACTTCGGCGGGAGGGGGGTTCAGAGCCCAAGGTGAGGGGGGCACATTTTAGCCCCTCCCCGGTGCCGCCGACCCCCCCCCTCCCGCTGCCGCCACCGCCACCAACTTTGCCCCCCCCCCCCCCTGCAGACAGCCCTCTCGACCCCCCCCCCTCCCATGCCGCCATCGCCTACCTTTGCTGGTGGGGGACCCCAACCCCCGCCAGCCAAGGTCCTCTTCTTCCGGCGCAAGGCTTCGTTCAGGTTCTGAGTCTGACGTCCTGCACATCAGACTCAGAATCTTTTTTTTTTTGTTCCAATATTTTTATTGTGTTTTGTAGTCAATAACAAATGGCTAAAATAAAAGCAAATAACCAGCATAACAGATTAACAATAACAAAGCATCAGCATACATGTTCAGACTAAGATTATACAAGAATTATTGCTATAACAAGTCATGATCATACATAAATTCAACTCTACGAGAGGTTATTATGTAGTTGATCTAGTAAAGAAGTCCATATTTTATTGTATTTAACAAATGAGTTATGTTTTTCAGCCGCAGCATATTCATATTTAGCTAATATACACACAGAATTCCACCAAGTTAAATACGTTACTTTGGTAAGGTCTTTCCAACAAAAGATGGTTCTTAAGGCTTGATGTAACATTATGTCTATAATTGTGCTTGATATTTGTCTAGTGGTGATTGTATTAGGGATCCAAATATGACTATGTTATATGTTAAAACATCTTGAATATTCAAGGTAGATGATATTGTGTTCCATACAGAGTTCCAATAATCTTGAACAAATGAACAAGAATAAATAATATGTTTGAGATTTCCAACATCCTTTTCACATGTCCAACATTCAGAAACTGAACGAAGCCTTGTGCCAGAAGAAGAGGACCTCGGCTGGCGGGGGTTGGGGTCCCCCGCCAGCAAAGGTAGATGACGTTGGCGGCGGGAGGGGGGTGGAGAGGGTGGTCAGCAGGGGGGTCCAGGGCCAAATCTACGGGGGCCCAGGCTCCCGTGGCCCCACGTAGCTACGCCATTGATTTCAATGTGGGAACCCTGTTATGGAATTGCCTTTCATGTGCTTAACTCAAATTAATGTAACATAACACAGGTTAACTGGTTAATGCATATTAGTAAAAGCGATTATGGAGCCTGGAAAATAGAGATCAGGAGTATGCTCCTTACCCTAGAAATAGAAACTGTGGTTCCACAATAAATTCAAATTAAAAAAAAAACACCGTGACAAGAAAACAATCATATAGTCACTGAAAACCAACTTTCAGTGACTATATGATTAAAGATGGGGAAGGAAAAGTCTCAGACCCTAGTCCGGAACCAGCAATGTTCCTATATCTGGTTTGAAGATCAGTTAGATCCATGGGAACACTACTAGTTATGGACTAGGGTCTGAGGCTTTTCCTTCCCAATTTTTAATTTATTTTGTAAAGTTGGTTTTCAGTAATTACATGATTGACTTTTTGTCATAGTGGTTTGCTTTCTATCTTTTTTTTTTTGATCTGTATGTTCCTCACTTCTCAACCCTCAGCTTTGCACCTTGGAGTAAAACCTAAAAAGACTACAAGTCAGACTAGGAGTATTTTAAAACAAATCGGAGAACGTATTTCTTCACTCAATGGAATTAAACTCTGGAATTCGTTGCCAGAGAATGTGGTAAAAGCAGTTAGATTAGCGGGGTTTAAAAAGGTTTGGATAACTTCCTAAAAGAAAAGTCCATAAGCCATTATTAAGATGAACTTTGGGAAAAATCCACTGCTTATTTCTAGGACAATCAGCATAAAATGTATTATATGTTTTGGGATCTTGCCAGGTACTTGTGACCTAGATTGGCTACTTTTGGAAACAGGTTGTTGGGCTTGATGGACCTTTGGTTTGTCCCAGTATGGCAACGCTTATATTCTTAGCAATATGACAAAGGGCAGAGCATGCAGGTCTGTCTTGTAAGGTGATATCATTTTCCTATTCTACCTGCTTCTTTAACAGAGAATTATAAACCTGACTGTGGGGTTGTTTTTTTTTTATTATTTTACTCTTGCTTCGTACGCCGTCACTGCATTTTGTAACTTGGTTTGACAACATTGCTATTTTGCAAATTCATATTCAATTGTTCTGATGTCAAGTCAGAAAAAATGAGCATGATTTTTTTGCCTGACCTATGGTGCTAATTTAACCTCAATCCATATGATAATAGTAATAATTTAGTTTTGCATAGCACCTTACATACAAACAGGGACTCAAAGCGTTTTACAATCATAGCAATTCAGAAATATACATGCAGCCACCTTTGGTGCAGATGTCACAGCAACTGATTTCAAAACCTTAACAAAGTATGCCATTATACATACACTCGCAACACAATTACAGTAGGATATATTGAAGCATGCAGAAGTCGAGATCAAACAAAATTGAATATATAACCAAATGCAGAAGTAGCCTAGTGGTTAGAGCAGTGGCGTAGGAAGGGGGGGCGGTGGGGCGGTCCGCCCCGGGTGCACGCCGTTGGGGGGGTGTCGGCTCCGCTGGTTCCCTGCTCCCTCTGCCCCGGAACAGGTTACTTCCTGTTCCGGGGCAGAGACAGCAGGGAACCAGCGGAGCCGACGCAGCTCCCCGCGACGTGCACTCGGGGCGGACCGCCCCACCGCCCCACCGCCCCCCCTTCCTACGCCACTGCTCTAACCACTAGGCTACTTCTGCATTTGGTTATATATTCAATTTTGTTTGATCTCGACTTCTGCATGCTTCAATATATCCTACTGTAATTGTGTTGCGAGTGTATGTATAATGGCATACTTTGTTAAGGTATGCCCCTCGCTTCCTAATACAAGTAAGAATGCGCTCCGGGGGGGGGGGGGGGCGCTCCGGGGGGGGCGCCGTGCTGCACCCGGGGGGGGGGGGTGCGTAGCGGCGACCCGCCCCGGGTGTCAGCCGCCCTCGCTACGGCACTGGGTTAGAGCAGCAAGCTGAGAACCAGGGTTCAAATCTCACATCTCCTACTGACACTACTTGTGATATTGAGCAAGTTACATCACCCTCTATAGCAAAGTTATATCCTGATGTACTAAAGGGCCCTTGTACTAGGCCGTGTAAGCGTCTACGTGTGCCAAAGTCGCACACCAAAATGGAGTTACCGCGCGGCTCTTGTGGTAATTTCATTTTTGACGTGCGTCCGATACGCACATCTGGAAAATAATTTTTATTTTCGGATGCGCGTATCAGACGCGCGCATTTGACGCGCATAGGTCATTACTGCCCGGTTACCGCATAAGACTTTACCACTATGCCAATGGCTGGCGGTAAGGTCTCAGACCCAAAATGGACACACGCCAATGTTGATTTTGCCACACGTCCATTTTTGGCAAAAATTTTTAAAAGGCATTTTTTGCAGGTGCGCTGAAAAAAATGGATCTGCGCTTAAGCAAAACACATGCCTACACTACCGCAGGCCATTTTCAGCAAATCTTAGTAAAAGGACCCCTAACACAAGCTCCATTATTCTCAGTGGAGGCTATTCATTAACAGGCTAATTTTATAACAAGATGTCTATATGAGAAGTTCAGAAAGGTGTCTTTTTTTTTTTAATATAGGCAACAATATGCTCCTACAATAACCTTCAATAGCACACAAAAGGGGTCTTTTTACTAAGCTGAGGTAAACTGTGTCCTTAGTGCGCCCTTACATGGCTTTTTCCCACTCACTAAGGCCATTTTCTACTGCAGCCAGAAAATGGTTGTTTTACTATTTTTCTATTAATGGCCATGTGCTAATGTTGGTTATGAAAATATTTACTATCAAGGGTAAAGATAGAACCTTATTGTTTCTCTTGGAGGAAAATATCTTGGATGATCAACCACTGCTGTTTCCAGCTTGCAACTCTCAGGCTGCTTTTCTTCTGGTTGACCCAGTTTGTCACCGATCTATTGGTGATGAACTGTGCCAACCAGCAGAAAAGCAGCCTGACCAGAGGCGTAGCCAGACAACAGATTTTGGGTGGTCCTAGGCAAGAAGTGGGTGGGCACCGTGTTCTCCCCTCCCTCCATCACCAAAAAAATATCTCAGCACGCTTCTTTCCACCTTGGCAGTTTGCAGCAGGCATGCGCTGAAAACTGAGAATGCGCAGGTGCCAGTATCATGGAGAGTAGTGTTTTCGTTACCATCAGGGGGGAAGTATTCAGCTGGTGGACCTTTGGATCTCCACCAGCTACAACTAAGCATGTGCTACTGTTGGGTGGGCCTGAGCCTGAGAGTTGCAAGCTGGAAATAGCAGTGGTTGATCATCCAAGCTCTTTTCCTCCAAGAGAAAGAATAAGGTTCTATCTTTACCCTTGATAGTAAGTGTTCTCAGAACTAAGATTACAAGGGATAGCTGACTCACAATTTAAGTAGCACATGTGCTAATGTTGCCATTAGTGTACGGCCTTTAAAAACAATTACCACATGAGCACGTATCGACATCAATTTTGCGGGCAGTAAGGGCTCACGCAGTAATTCAATGCTAACCAGGTAGAATTTGGTAATGCGGTCAAGCTGATTAGCACAGGAATGCCCATCCTCTCTTCCCTGACACGCCCCCTCCAAGAAAACCGACAAACAAATATTTTTTAGTGGAATGTACCACAGGATACCTGAGCACGTCCCGTGGTAAGCCATTTTAAGTTGTGGTAGGTGCACTTGCGCTAATCTCAGCTCAGTATAAGGGCCCCAAATATTCTTGCAGAAACTTATACCTGCTCCAAAGAATACAGTATCCTCCTAATTCTATAAAAAGTGCTATAAAATGTGCACCCAATTTGTGAACACATTGTGATTGAATACAGCTTTTTAACAAGCAATTATTGGCGCTAATTAGATTCAATTAACATGTATGTGCGTATATTTAGGTGAGGGATCTGAGCCTAAATTTTGTGTGTGTGTTGGAAAAGAAGACGCAGAAAAGGGAGGTCCAGCAGAAATCCACTTGGGCGGAGAACTCTATGGTCCCACGGAAGTAAACAGATACAAGGGGAAATAGTGGAAAAATGACCACGGACTCCAGAGACAAGAAGGACAATCTTAATGCTTGAGAAGATTTATTGATCAGACTCGACACAGCATCAATAAGTTGGTCTTTAAAAAGACCTTTGTTATAATAGTACAAGACTTCAAATCTGATTGATAAAACATCAGATATGAGCCTTCAAATCTGATTGATAAAATGTCATATCAAAAGTATCTGACATTTTATCAATCAGATTTGAAGGCTTGAACTGTTATAACAAAGGTCTTTTTTAAGACCAACTCATTGACTCAATTTGAAAACTTTTACGTCTGGAGGATTTGAAATCCATTTGTTAAAAAGACTCCTGAAGAAGGCCCAAACACTGTGCTGTGTTGTGTCTTTGATCAATAACTCTTCTCAAGCATTTAGATTGTTCATCTTGTCTCTGGAGTCGGAGGTCATTTTCCCACTATCTCGACTTCTAGCAGAAATGGGAGGGCCATGGGCTGATCGGGGCAATTAAGAGGGCATGATTTATAGTTACATGCATAATTATAGAATAAGTGGGTTCAGTGCCTAAATATAGGTGCAAAAACCAAAGAACCAAGACTCCTAAACCACTCAAAATCCTGGCTAATGCAATACAGATTAATACTTTTTTTTTTACTTTTTGCTCTTAATATATATGTGATAAAGAGAGCCCTCAGCAAAAACCACTTTTTATTAAAGGCAATATGTTTCTTTGTCTAGTGGTATAGCACTTCTTTCATCGGGTCTCTCTCAGTTTTCTGTATGTGCTATTGCCTCACACCTTAGTGCTCTATTCAAAATGAAATCAAAAGTGTGAACTTATCTGCACAAAAATATGTTGCCTCGTTGCTTCACAACAGATTATGGCCTCCCCTTGAAACGCCCAACTCCACAGGTTTCATAGAGTCTTTCTTCAGGGACTCTCCTCACATGCTATTCTTGACCCACTACAATCTGGTTTTCGCCCTCTCCACTCAACCGAAACTGCGCTTACTAAAGTCTCCAATGACCTATTACTGGCTAAATCCAGAGGTCAATATTCCATCCTCATTCTTCTTGATCTTTCCGCTGCTTTTGACACTGTCGATCACAGCATACTTCTCGATACCCTGTCCTCACTTGGATTCCAGGGCTCTGTCCTTTCCTGGTTCTCTTCCTACCTCTCCCTCCGCACCTTTAATGTTCACTCTGGTGGATCCTCTTCTACTCCTATCCCTCTGCCTGTCGGCGTACCTCAGGGTTCTGTTCTTGGTCCCCTCCTCTTTTCTATCTACACTTCTTCCCTTGGTTCATTAATCTCATCCCATGGCTTTTCCTACTATCTCTATGCTGATGACTCCCAAATCTACCTTTCTACCCCTGATATCTCACCTTGCATCCAAACCAAAGTTTCAGCGTGCTTGTCTGACATTGCTGTCTGGATGTCTCAACGCCACCTGAAATTAAATAAGACCAAAACCGAGCTTCTCATTTACCCCCCAAACCCACCTCCCCGCTCCCCCCATTTTCTATTTCTGTTGATGGCTCTCTCATTCTCCCTGTCTCCTCAGCTCGAAACCTTGAGGTCATCTTTAACTCTTCTCTCTCCTTCTCTGCTCATATCCAGCAAATTGCCAAGACCTGTCGTTTCTTTCTCTACAACATCCGTAAAATCCGCCCCTTTCTTTCCGAGCACTCTACCAAAACCCTCACCCACACCCTTGTCACCTCTCGTTTAGACTACTGCAATCTGCTTCTTGCTGGCCTCCCACTTAGTCACCTCTCCCCTCTCCAGTCGGTTCAAAACTCTGCTGCCTGTCTCGTCTTCCACCAGGGTCGCTTTACTCATACTACCCCTCTCCTCAAGACCCTTCACTGGCTCCCTATCCGTTTTCGCATCCTGTTCAAACTTCTTCTACTAACCTATAAATGTACTCACTCTGCTGCTCCCCAGTATCTCTCCACACTCGTCCTTCCCTACACCCCTTCCCGTGCACTCCGCTCCATGGATAAATCCTTCTTATCTGTTCCCTTCCCCACTACTGCCAACTCCAGACTTCGCGCCTTCTGTCTCGCTGCACCCTACGCCTGGAATAAACTTCCTGAGCCCCTACGTCTTGCCCCATCCTTGGCCACCTTTAAATCTAGACTGAAAGCCCACCTCTTTAACATTGCTTTTGACTCGTAACCACTCGCCTCCACCTACCCTCCTCTCTTCCTTCCCGTTCACATTAATTGATTTGATTTGCTTACTTTACTTATTTATTTTTATTTTTATTTATTTTTTTTTCTATTAGATTGTTAGCTCTTTGAGCAGGGACTGTCTTTCTTCTATGTTTGTGCAGCGCTGCGTATGCCTTGTAGCGCTATAGAAATGCTAAATAGTAGTAGTAGTAACAGGCTACTTCCTGTTCCGGGGCAGAGGGAGCCAGTGGAGCTGACAGGTGAACGGCTGCTCTCTGCACCCTCCAGCAGCCAAGAATGCACTCGGGGGAGGGGGGGCTTGATGCGCCGGGGGGGTGTCATTGCACCAGGGGGGGCTGTCATTGCGCCGATGGGGGGGGGGGGTGCGCAGCGACGATCCGCCCCGGGTGGCAGCCGACTTAGGAACGCCACTGGCTGGGAGGGATTCCCAAGCGCTGCTCCCCCATCAGAAAACTGCAGCAGTCCGTGGTAGTGCCCCAAGACACTAAGGCCAGCATCCCGTACATTCTCAGTTCATGCACGAGTATAGAGCTCGTGCAGGATGCTGGCACTGGGGACTGCGAGCGCACCACTAACTGCTGTGGTTCTCTGAAGGGGGTCCAGATCCAGTCTGGTCTAAGAGGCCAAGAAATACACACATAACTTATGTATTCCATACGTTTCAAGCATAAGTCCTGCCAATGCTCTGCCAGTAAAGTACATGCTATCTAAGATAAGTACATATTTACAAGAAGAGTACTTAGGCAGATTTTTGGCATTTACGGGTATATGCATATATGTCAGTATTCTAAACATTTATGCACGTAAATGTTAGCATCTACTTTATGGAACTATCCCCTAGCCTCTGGATTCTATATATGGCGTCCAGATTTGCATGCCAAATTTGGACGTGCTCCCAAAATGTGTATACAAATTGCGCCATCAATAATTGGAAGCTAACAAGCAATTATTGACATTAAATGGCACCCATTAGAATCTGTGTGCGCACCTGGCCGAATGCTATTCTATAAGGCAGTGCGCCTAACTCCAATAGTGTATATCTCAAAAGGGGGCCATGGGAGAGGCATGGGCATGTCAGGAGAATTTCAAAAAAGTTGTGCGCATAGTTTTAGAATACTAGGTCAGCTCACCCAACTTGGGTGATGGCCTTTATACCAGGTTTTAGCAGCAGTGGCGTAGCCACAGGGGGACCCGGGTCCCCCCACTTTGGGTTCGGGCCTCCTCCAGAACTGCAGTACCCCTTTACCTTTGCTGGTAGGGATATCGAAGCCCCACCAGCCAAATTAATACAGTGCCACGGCTCTCCTCTTCCTCGTACTGCTTCCTTAAGGCAGAAGTTGGCGAATGCTTTCCACCGCCAATGCCGGGACTTCTCACACATGCTGAAGGCATATGATGACTTCTGCCTTAAGGAAGCAGAATGAAGAGGGGGGGTGCTATAGCACTGTATATATTTGGCTGGCGGAGCCTCGACATCCCCCCCCAGCAAAGGCATGCTTGGCGGGTGAACCCAGGGGTGGGAAAGAGAGGAGGATGGAGCAATACATGGCCCTCCCCCCAGTCCACCTTTGGCACTCCCAAAACAGGAGGGCTGGTTACACTCCTGTTCAGCAGGCATAAGTCTGGCACCTAAAGTTGAGTGGGAATTGGCGCTTAGTGTGTGCCCTGTATAAAATCACACTTAACGCTGATCTTTTCCGGTGCCCATTTTTAGCATCATTTACAGATTCTGGACTGACTCCAGTTTTTCACTCTTAGATATACCCCTACCAATATTCATGATAAATCTGACTCCTGCATACATATTTCTTTCACCTAGAGGCAATCAAATTCTCGAATAATTTCATCTTTCAGCTTACTTCTATTATTTTCAGCTTCCTCCTATTCGAATTAGTTTTGTTTTAAATTACATATTAGGTCATCACAAATAGGTATGTACACTCGTCAAAGAAATCCCGGACCTAAAACAGTCCCAACTCCATTTTAACATTTCTAAAGGTAGGATTTACACTTGCAATGATAGGTTTCAGAACGCGTATTCGAGGCCGAGTCTAAAACTTGATCTTAAATGCATGAAGTTATTGATAACTGCAAGAAACCATGTCATCAACTACTTTAAGAGCAGTTGTTAGAAAAAAAAAACAGCTTACAGCAGCAAAAAAAAAAGGGGAAAAAAAAAGGACTGAAGCAACGAGAGCCTTATTGCTGAACTCTGCAGAAGGTGCTTTCGAATAAATATTTCAAAACTTCATATGGATATTTTAAGCATGAGAACTACACATAAACACACAGTAAAAGTACTCAAATCCACTCAAGAAAGACTATTAAGCCATCAACCTGCTCCTGACAGTATCCACTGAATATGGCAACAGTGCGAAGTCAGGAGACAGTTGGAAGCATTTCAAGACTGCTAATTTAACTTGTCTTAAAACCAACCAACGTTCAATGTGTCATCATCAATGTCATCTCACTGCAGTTTGAAAAGCCTTCGACCTAAAGCAAAAAGGTCCCGAAGAGCCATCCTTCTTGTCTACTGGTTGAAAATCTAATTGGTTCTGCTGACAGGCTTGGGAATTGGTAGAAGCCTGCTCAGTTAATCTCCAAGGGCCAGCAAAGAGCTCAGTATCCATCTCTGAGCTTTGCTCCCTGGCTGTCGTCAAATGATTCTGATGGTAGTGCAGGCTCATGCTTCAGCTGTCTTATGACTTCTCTTAAGTCAAATTCAATAAAGTTTGTCACTCAATAATCTGAGAGCTATCCAACAAAACCGCTTTGATCAATAACAGCTTGCCTGCTTGCACTTGGGAAGGTGACCTATTAAAGATTAAAAACACACCTGCTGCTTGAAGCAGAGAACATCTTTTTACTTTTAAAAGAAAATTTATCCATTAAGACTGGTTTACCTACTACTAGTATATGGCAGCTCCTTGTGACCCTAGGCAAGTCACTTAACCTTCCACTGCCCCAGGTACAAAAAAGTAGATTGTGAGCCTGCTAAGGCCAGAAAAAGTACTTGCATATAATGTGTACTATAAGACTAAATACTATATTTTGCCAAAGCAGTTTTTTGAAAGCTTCTCCAAAGGATAATTTCAGTATGTTTGCAAGTTGAATATAAATTAAAAATTTAAATTTCACCTTCATCCCTCTTCTTCCCCTCCCCTCTTACCTATTAACTTTCTATCTGTTTAATTTTCAGTTCACTGACCAATAAGATACTACAAATTTTGAATTTTAAACATTAATAAGGATTAAACAAAACAATTCCAAGTCCCCTGCCTGAAGAGTTCATACTGCTAAAGGCAAAACAGCTAATTTATCAACATTTCCTCTTGAGTAAGATTCATTCCATTTCCCTTTATTTCTTACTAGTAAAAGAGGCCCGTTTCTGAGCAAATGAAACGGGCGCTAGCAAGGTTTTCGTCGCCAACACCTTCCTCCCTGGCCAACCCCTTCGTTGTTCTGCCATTGCTCCGCCCCCAACGTCATGACATTTGACGCAAGGGCGGGGCCCGGAGCGATTTCCGACCCCCCCTCCCTGCCAACCCCTTCGTTGTTCTGCCATTGCTCCGCCCTCGAGGGCGGGGCCCGGAGCAATTTTGGTGGCTTCACCACCACGAACCTTCGAACCTTTTTGAAGGAAGTCAGGGCTTGGCTTCACTGACGTCAGTGTCCTCAGAACGTTGAGGGTGAGTTTTATTATAGTAGATGTACCACTTTGGGGGAAAAAGGAGAAAAAAAAATCCCCCATCACAGCACAGAAATAAAAACAAAAGAAGAGAGGGAATGAGAGGGGAATTGTGGAGTTATTTAGAGGTGTTGAAGATGGGAGGGGTTGATGTTAGGGACTAATCACTCTAAACTGGTTCAATTGTTGGGTTCACTGTGGTCCATAACAATTTATAATACATTCTTTTCTAAGAATTATATGGCAGCGAAGTTACAGCTTTAGTGGCAAACCATGGTTAACTGGCACTGTGCAGCAAGTCCTCACTTCAATAATTCAGCACAGTCCCACTTGCTCTCTGCCCAGGCTGATGAGCAAGGCTCACACTGATACACAGGGCCGCCGAGAGGGGGGCAGGGGTGACAAAATTCCCCGGGCCTCCAAGGGGGGCCCCGCGCCGCAGTCCCCTCCATCCGCCCCCCTCCGTCCACCACCGGGCTGGGCCCCTCTGAATTAAAATCATAGCGCCTCACCTCGACTTCGCTCCGTGTGAAAGTCTGCGGATCGCCTCCCTTCAGGCCTTCAGGGAGGGAAGGCCCAAAGGGAGGCGATCTGCAGACTGCCACTGCTGTGCTTCTTTCACACGGAGTGAGGTCGAGGTGAGGTGCTATGATTTTAATTCAGGGGGCCCAGCCCGGTGGTGGATGGAGGGGGCGGCGACGACGATGACCTTGGGGAGTGGAGGGGGCGGGGCCCCGGGGGGGCGGCCTTGCCCCGGGCTCAGCCCAGTCTCTCGGCGGCCCTGCTGATACATGCAGGGGCCAGCAGCATCAGAAGTCACCTGACCTACTGGCGTATGTATGTGACAACCTCCACGTGCAGCAGGCCCCCTGCATGTATCAGTGTGAGCCTTGTTGCATCAGCCCGGTCGGAGAGAGCAAGTTCGACTCTTCTGAATTACTGAAGGGAGGAGGAGGCGGTACATGGATGTCTGGAGGACCCTGGGTAAGCAGTTGGTCACTGAGAGGCTTGTAAAATCCTATGGGATCCCTGCGGACCTGGAGGGGATCCCCGCAGAATCCACGGCAAACCCCACCTATGTCCTGCCCATGCTCTGCCCCTTGTACATCACCCTGGCAAATACACACTACAGGTATTTTCAGAAAAGTGCTTAGGCAGGATATTGGCATGCATGAACACGTACACATATACAGTGGGGGAAATAAGTATTTGATCCCTTGCTGATTTTGTAAGTTTGCCCACTGACAAAGACATGAGCAGCCCATAATTGAAGGGTAGGTTATTGGTAACAGTGAGAGATAGCACATCACAAATTAAATCCGGAAAATCACATTGTGGAAAGTATATGAATTTATTTGCATTCTGCAGAGGGAAATAAGTATTTAATCCCTCTGGCAAACAAGACCTAATACTTGGTGGCAAAACCCTTGTTGGCAAGCACAGCGGTCAGACGTCTTCTGTAGTTGATGATGAGGTTTGCACACATGTCAGGAGGAATTTTGGTCCACTCCTCTTTGCAGATCATCTCTAAATCATTAAGAGTTCTGGGCTGTCGCTTGGCAACTCGCAGCTTCAGCTCCCTCCATAAGTTTTCAATGGGATTAAGGTCTGGTGACTGGCTAGGCCACTCCATGACCCTAATGTGCTTCTTCCTGAGCCACTCCTTTGTTGCCTTGGCTGTATGTTTTGGGTCATTGTCGTGCTGGAAGACCCAGCCACGACCCATTTTTAAGGCCCTGGCGGAGGGAAGGAGGTTGTCACTCAGAATTGTACGGTACATGGCCCCATCCATTCTCCCATTGATGCGGTGAAGTAGTCCTGTGCCCTTAGCAGAGAAACACCCCCAAAACATAACATTTCCACCTCCATGCTTGACAGTGGGGACGGTGTTCTTTGGGTCATAGGCAGCATTTCTCTTCCTCCAAACACGGCGAGTTGAGTTCATGCCAAAGAGCTCAATTTTTGTCTCATCTGACCACAGCACCTTCTCCCAATCACTCTCGGCATCATCCAGGTGTCCACTGGCAAACTTCAGACGGGCCGTCACATGTGCCTTCCGGAGCAGGGGGACCTTGCGGGCACTGCAGGATTGCAATCCGTTATGTCGTAATGTGTTACCAATGGTTTTCGTGGTGACAGTGGTCCCAGCTGCCTTGAGATCATTGACAAGTTCCCCCCTTGTAGTTGTAGGCTGATTTCTAACCTTCCTCATGATCAAGGATACCCCACGAGGTGAGATTTTGCGTGGAGCCCCAGATCTTTGTCGATTGACAGTCATTTTGTACTTCTTCCATTTTCTTACTATGGCACCAACAGTTGTCTCCTTCTCGCCCAGCGTCTTACTGATGGTTTTGTAGCCCATTCCAGCCTTGTGCAGGTGTATGATCTTGTCCCTGACATCCTTAGACAGCTCCTTGCTCTTGGCCATTTTGTAGAGGTTAGAGTCTGACTGATTCACTGAGTCTGTGGACAGGTGTCTTTCATACAGGTGACCATTGCCGACAGCTGTCTGTCATGCAGGTAACGAGTTGATTTGGAGCATCTACCTGGTCTGTAGGGGCCAGATCTCTTACTGGTTGGTGGGGGATCAAATACTTATTTCCCTCTGCAGAATGCAAATAAATTCATATACTTTCCACAATGTGATTTTCCGGATTTAATTTGTGATGTGCTATCTCTCACTGTTACCAATAACCTACCCTTCAATTATGGGCTGCTCATGTCTTTGTCAGTGGGCAAACTTACAAAATCAGCAAGGGATCAAATACTTATTTCCCCCACTGTATGGGTTTTATACATTTAATACAGAACTGTCCTTTAAGAAGGTAATTCTATTAGTCAGCATCACTGTTTAGGCATCCCAGTGCCACGGGGTGACAACCTGTTCTATAAAGGCATATTGCAACTTGCTTCTCACAGGTCTCCCACTTAGCCATCTCTCTACTTTTCAATCTGTTCAAAATTCTGCTGCATGACTAATATTCCGCCAGTGTCTTTATGCTCATATTAGCGCTCTCCTCAAGTCACTTCACTGGCTTCCTATCCGTTTCCGCATACAGTTCAAACTCCTCTTATTGACCTATAAGTGCATTCACTCTGCAGCTCCTCAGTACCTCTCCACTCTCATCGCTCCCTACATTCCTCCCCGGGAACTCTGTTCACTGGGTAAATCTCTCTTATCTGCAACCTTCTCTTCCGCTGCTAACTCCAGACTCCATTCCTTTTATCTTGCTGTACCATATGCCTGGAATAGACTTCCTGAGCCGGTACGTCAAGCTCCATCTCTGGCCGTCTTCAAATCTAGGTTAAAAACCCACCTTTTGAAGCTGCTTTTAACTCCTAACCCTTATTCACTTGTTCAGAACCCTTATTTTATCATCCTCACTTTAATATTCACTTATCTCTTGTTTGTCTGTCCTAATTAGATTGTAAGCTCTGTCGAGCAGAGACTGTCTCTTCATGTTCAAGTGTACAGCACTGCGTACGTCTAGTAGCACTTTAGAAATGATAAGTAGTAGTAGTAGTAGTCTTTAGAATTCCGGAATCTTGCTATTCTTTGGGTTCCGGAATGTTGCTACTCTTTAGGATTCCGCACAGAATCTTGCTACTCTTTGGGATTCCAGAATCTTGCTACCCTTTGTCCTTATTCCTTATTTGTCCTGTTTGTCTGTCCTAATTAGATTGTAAGCTCTGTCGAGCAGGGACTGTCTCTTCATGTTCAAGTGTACAGCGCTGCGTACGTCTAGTAGCGCTTTAGAAATGATAAGTAGTAGTAGGGTGCCCAGACGCTGATACTAGCATAACTTACTATCATGGCACCTAAAATCTAGATGCCCACAGTTACACCAGCCATAGAGCTGGTGTAACTGCAGCAGAACAAATGTGGAAAGGGCGAATAATGTACAGTATTCTGTATGTAGTGCACATAAGTGGCAGCTCTGCCCATGCTCCACCCCCTGTGTCCTCCTCCATTGCATTTAGGAGCTATGCCATTTAGGCCTTTGTGCTGTCCCTCTACACCGATTAGCCTATGGGAAAATAGCACTTAGAGGGAATATTGACATTTACGTGCATATGTGCGCACATGCAATTGTCATGGTTAGGATTCTGCACATTTACGTGCATATTGTGTACATAAATGAAAGTGCTCCATTATAGAATTGCCTCCTAAAATGTCCATGTTGGACTGATCTCTACTAATCCGGCTTTAGTTTTCCCAATAGGTGTACTGATGTTCTAGTTCCTACTATAGTGTTTTTAGTGCTGCCTTTTCCTTGTTGTGCAATTCATTGAACTTAGTGCTGTTATGGTACAGTAGAATTTCTTTGTAGGAAATGAGTGAATTTTCTAGTGGTTTTTATTACTTCACAATATGCCTGGTACAGTATTTTAGATTTGCATTTAGTTCACGCCTTCTTAGTTGTAACCCGAGGCAAGTAAACTTCAAGTACAGTAGATATTCTCCTGTCCCTGAAGGGCTTATGATCTAAGTTTGTACCTGAAGCAATGGATGGTTAAGTGACTTGTCTAAGATATTTAAGAGCAGCTGCGGGACTTGAACTCTGGCTTCCCTAGTTCTCAGCCTGCTGCTCTAATCATTAGGTATAGATAATACATATTCCAAAAATGTTTGGTAACTCAACAGTAAACTAAAGGTCAGCATATCTGAAGCCTGGAGGCCACTTGGCAACCTACCAAAAAAAAACCTGATAAGCAAATCGTTTTATGGTTGCCAGTAACCACAGGATTTCTGTTACAGCGCTGAAGAACACCACCGTTCACATGGCCAACAAGAAGATGCTGGACTGACGAGCTAGGCTTACTAGGAGCCAGGTTTTGAAGTATCTGCCTTTCTCTTCTCTTCTCTGTGGGGACAATTCCAACGTCTTTATTATCCTAACATAGAGGCGCTCGTGCGTCCTCAATAAATCATAGAGAGTCCGACTCTGCAGGGCTTCGTATAAACTTCCTCAGGAACTCAAATATGATATAAAAAATGAAATAAAGCAAAGAAAGGACTTCTTTGCTTTATTTCATTTTTAAGTTTATACGAAAATCTGCAGAGTCGGACTCTCTATGATTTATTGAGAATGCACGAGTGCCTCTATGTTAGGATAATAAAGACGTTGGAATTGTCCCCACAGAGAAGAGAAGCATCGTGGAAAGGACAAGGATAGAGCAACTGCGATATCTCACCCTGCTGGAATGTAATATGGAAGATCCAATTGGAGTGATCCATTGAATACCCAGGAGGGGAGCTATTTGCTACAAAACGATAAGTGCCCAATTACAAGTATTGAAGACCTAATAGAGGTCAAATATTTTTGATAGACATGTATGAAGTTGAATGGAGTAATAGATAGGATTGATTAACTGCAACACTTTTGGACAATTTTTAGAACTTTAGATCAGGTTGTTCACTATTTGGTGATAAGAGCACGAGTATGTGGTTTTGCTTACACAAAAAAATATGAACCATGGAGAAGTTCTATGATTGAGAAGCTTGTCCACCCTTATAGAGACATAAATCACTTTTGTGTAGTCTCGCTTGGGTGAGTTTATACTCTGAGAACTCTCCACTTTCACAAATGAAATGTATTTACTATGATTTACAGTGTCAGGGTGATCTTCTATCTATATTTTGACTCCATTCTATGGCTCTCTGGTTTCTTTTGGATACCTTATATTTTGATTCCTACCTGGGATTTATTTTGGGATCGTTATTTTTGAATAGCTGCATACACTTGGTAGCACTATACAAGTATTATTAATAATAATCATCATTATGATTAAACCTTAAGGATCCAACTGTTAAGTGACAAGGAAAAATACATATTCCATTTTATGTTACAGCAACTTATCTTAAAAAGTAATATTAAGCAGCTAGTTAAGCAAATATGAGGTATCATACAGTTGCTACATATGATTCTGAAGTAATTTATTTAATTGTAATTTAATTTAATCCAACACTTCTGCTTAATGACAGGGCTCATAGCAAAGCATAAGGATACTTAAAAGTAAAAATAGAAATAATGGCACAGTAAAAAAGGACTAAAACAATAAAAATATTGAGCCTGCAAATAGGTGGGAAAATGTGGGATACAAGTGCAACAAATAAATAAATAAAACAGAGAATAAAATATATAAATGACGTAAAATAATAAACAATGCTTGCAACTTCAAATTATGACTCCTTAACTAGAAACAGTGGGGTGGAAATTCAGCCTGGCTAACTCCCACAGTCACTGCTACTCCCGGATATTCAACGCTAAGCCATTTCAGGTGACCAGCATTGAATATCCAGTTTCTTTTTGGCCAGTTAGAAGATAACCGGATATTCACACTTAGCCGGTTATCTTCAACTGGCCACAAATATCCCACATATTCAGGCGGCCAAATATATCCATTAAAGTGGGGCTGAAAATCGGCAGATCGTCGGTTATGTCGGCCGATATAACTGGCTGTTAGCCGCTAACCAGTGATATTCAGCGGGAGATGGCTGGTTATGGAACAATTAACCAGCCAGGGGGGGAGTAACTATATCGGCAAAATTCTTCAAAACTTAAAAAACTCAAAACAGCATTTTAAATTTCTTACAGAAACAAATATATAAATATTCAAGGCTAGTTAGTCAGTGGTGGGCAGTGCGTTTGCTGTCTGCCACCGGTGTTAAACAAGGATATTCAATGCTGGGCCACAACCGGCTTATTTGGGGGGGCTATAAAATTTACCGGCTATGCCGATATTCAGCACTAACTTTCTATTTATGCAGCCTATTTTGACCGCTCAGCATAGCCGGTTAGGCACTGCATATCCAAGCCGAACCGGCTAGCTGCTAACCGGGATATTCAGTGGGAGATAACAGTTAAGCACTTAAACTCTATTTAATCGGCCAGGAGTCATTCCTGGCTAGTTAAATAGTTTTGAATATCGGGGGGGGGGGGGGGGGGGGGCGGGTAAAGGGTAAGTATGTAAATCCAGTAGAAAGTTCTCTATTAACAGGTCACCAGCTTCTCATATGTAAATGCTTGAAAATTTTCAACTTATTCTTAAAGAATGATCTTAAGGTCCTAATATGAAATTGAATATCCAGCAATCTAGTGAGGTAGGCAGGCAGGCATCAGACCATTGATAATTTTGAATGTCAGAGACAGCAATATAAAAAGAATCTTCCCTGAAATAGAAAATAGCTGTAGTTGATTTGTCCTGTCTTCCACCCAACACCATTTTCACAGCAGTATTCTACAACAGCTGTAACTGTGCCACAATTCTTTCAGGAAGACCAAATTCAGGGCTGAATTCAGGCACAGACAAACTAGATACATGCCTAGGACCCAAATATTTTGGGGCTCCGTAATACATAAGGCTTTTTTCAGGACTGTATGGATTTTTGCATTTATGTCCAGTACCCAGAAGGGTGGATGAAGTGTCTGGAAAATATCCAGAGTTTAGATCTCTCGCTACAGCTCTCCAGTCCTCTCCCTTGCCTGAGTGAGACTGTCCTACCTGCTTCAAGTGGCCCGAACAGTAGACTACAGGCAGTGTTGTATAGTAACTAAGTCAATGTAACTAGTTATTGTACTTAAGTAAACATTTTGTCACTTTTACTTGTAAAGAAGTACAGGGAATATTTGTTACTTTTACCAAAGTAATAATTTCACCAAATTTTACTACTTTTACCTAGTTACCTTGGATGCTTGCAGTTAACAGTAAGAAGTAAAAGCGGAAGAGAGACCTGTGAGTAAACATACGTACTGCGCAGGGGACTGTATTTCCTAGTTTACAGACTCCTGGTTATCGTTGTAAACGGGGCCCGCCCAGCTGATGACTAGAGCCTGGATGTAGTGATAACATGACCACTGATGTAATGTATATATGTGATATTTCTTTCTTTATGATTGCTTCTCCTGGTCAAGAGACTCCTGACTTTGCTTGGATGTAGTGATGCATCACCAATGATGTGATATTTCTTTATTACTATTTCTCTTCAGTTATACAGCTTAATCATTGTGTATATATATCAATCATTGTGTATCTTAGACAATAATGACTTATACACTCTCCGTTTGACGTGAACCTCTAATAAAAGTCTCATTTACCTAATACGAATCCAAAACAATCCACAGTAATTGTTGAGCAGTCTGTGTTAGTGATTGATTAGGCAGGCTGTAAAACCAGCGCAAAACACTATCATATCACCCCTAGTTCTCCTTTCCTCCAGGGTATACATGTTCAGGTCATCAAGTCTGTCCTCATATGTCTTGCTACACAAACTACAAACCATTTTCGTTGCTTTTCTTTTAACCGCTTCCTGTTTTTTTTTTTTTACATTTTTAGCAAGATATGACCTTCAAAACTGAACACAATACTCCAAGTGGGGCCTCACCAACAACGTCTACAGGAGCATCAACACCTCCGTTTTTCTACTGGTTATACCCCTCTCTATGCAGCCTAGCATCCTTCTGACCACGGCCACCACCTTGTCACATTGTTTCGTCCCCTTGAGATCCTCAGACACCATCACCCCAAGGTCCCTCTCCTAAGCAGAACTTACCAATCTCTCCCCTCCTATCTGGTACAACTCTTTTGGATTTTTGCACCCGAAGTACATCACTCTGCACTTCTTCACATTAAGGTTTAACGGCCAGACCCTTGACCATTCTTCCAACATTTGGCGATTCCTTCTCATGGTTTCTACACTCTCCAAGGCATCTACTCTATTGGCTATTTTCTTGTCATCCACAAAAAGGCAAACTTTTCCTTCTAACCCTCCAGAAATGTCTCTCACAAATATAGTACCAGCACCAATCTCTGAGGCACACCATTGTTCACTTTCATTTCCTCCAAGTAGATTCTATGTACCACCACCCTGCCAGTCAATTAGTTTCTAATCCATTTCATCACTTTAGTTCTAAGTTCAGTCCTCTAAGCTTATTACTGAGTCTTCTGTAAGGGTCCGTATCAAAGGCTTTGCTGAAATCCAAGTAGATTATATCCAGAGCACGTCCTTTACCCAGTTCTTTGGTCACCCAGTCAAAGAAG
This sequence comes from Microcaecilia unicolor, assembly GCF_901765095.1. Taxonomy (NCBI): domain Eukaryota; kingdom Metazoa; phylum Chordata; class Amphibia; order Gymnophiona; family Siphonopidae; genus Microcaecilia; species Microcaecilia unicolor. The sequence goes on along the minus strand of NC_044033.1, from coordinate 29,034,361 downwards.
TCAATCAGATTACTTTGGCTGGATTTTCCTTTGGTAAAGCCATGTTGCTTTGAATCCTGTAACCCGTTGGCTTCTAGAAAGTTAACTATCCTTTCCTTCAGCAGTGACTCCATTGTTTTTCCTACCACTGATGTGAGGCTTACCGGCCTATAGTTTCCCACGTCTTCCCTGTTCTCACTTTTGTGAACATGGACAACATCGGCTCATCTCCAGTCCCAAGAAACTTCTCCCATCTCTAAAGAGCTATTTAAAATAAATCCTTAAGAGGTCTTCCCAGGTCTTCTCTGAGCTCCCTCAATATCCTGGGATGTATCCCATCCAGCCCTATAGCTTTGTCCACAACCAGATTTTCAAGCTCCTTATAAAATGCTTTTGTGCAGGCCTATCTGCCCCCTTAGCTATGCTGTCCCAGAAAATAAATAGGCAAATGGTCTGCAAATGCCTAGTGTCAGCCAAAGCAAAAACTGAAAACTCAAGTTTGGTTGTGTGAATGTGAGCAAGGAGGGCCGCTGGGGTTTGTTACAGCTTGCAGTCTGAATCTCTTTGCTTAAACCCATAGTATCCAAGCCAGAATAGTTTAAATAATGAAAGACTGTATTTTAGCAGTAAAAAATAGCCTCCACAGACATGGACCTCAGCTAATGAAAACTGAAATTAAAAACCATGGTGTTTTTACAGTGGCTGACTTTGTGTCACACTTGGAGTGACAGCTGATGTCATAACTCCACAGAGAGCCTAATTCCTACGGAGCTCATCATCCTAAATTTACAGACTTCAATTCCTGCTAAACTTTTGTATCAAAAGCTTTTGTTTGGAACATTCTATATACCACATAAACCAGTATTTCCCAAGTCAGTCCTGGAGTATCCCCCCTTGCCAGTCAGGTTTTCAGGACATCCAAAATGAATATGCATGAACGAGATTTTGCATACAATGGAGGCAGTGTACGCAAATCAATCTCATGCATATTCATTGTGGATATCCTGAAAACCTGACTGGCAAGGGGGATACTCCAGGACCAACTTTGGAAACACCAATATAAACTATTGTGCAAGATCATAACTGCATTACTTGCAATCGCAGTACAAAAAAAAAAGAAAAAAGAATATAAGGAGTAGCCCCCCTCCCCTCCCGAACTGTTTTAGAATCCCTGGTGGTCTACTGGTGTAGTCAGGGCAGGAGTGATTCCCCAGCCATGGCAGCCAATTTCAGAGCAGAGCCAGAATAAGCAGGAGTAACTGGGGATTACTCCTACCCCAAGTACACCCCTAGACCATCAGGTATCATAAGAAGGGGGCCTATAGGTGGGGAGGGGGGGAGGTTCAGGAGGAGAGGCAATTCCTGTTTTTGGTAGCGGGGGGAAGGAGGGAGACAAATGAGGCAAAACACTGATTTTCGGCTTCTACCAAAAAAACTTGATCATTTTCAGCCAAAACCAAAAACATTGCTGAACATTAAAATAGCCTTTCAGCTGAAACCAAAACCAGGCAGAAAAAGGACTGTGGATTGGTTTCGTGTGTGCATGCATGTGGGTGTGTACATATGTATACGTGCATGTGTATGTCTGTGTATGTGACAGTGTGTACATATATTCCTTTGAAAACTGTCCTAATACTGGATCCGCTTTTTCTGTATCCTTTAAGGGACACAAAAGAAAGCTAAATATCATTTTCTATTGCTTCTTCCATTTCTGATGTCTTTTTGACAATTAAAGCTTTTTAGATTTCTATAACAGGCCACTCCTGTAACTCTCCCTCTTTGAGACAGTCCACCTTTGACGTCTCTGTTTTGTACTACAGGAAATGAATGATGTGAACAGAGTAACATAGGAGGTCTTTTACAAAGGCGTGGCAGTATTTTTAGCGTGCGCTATACACTAGAGATGCCCATAGGAATATATCATTGCTTGTCCCTGGTTAGCTCAGCTAAGCTTAATGGGCCAGGTATTACATTAATCTCTTTCAAAAATTTGCTGTCCTCTTGTGCAACAAAGATCTTCATGATCTGGAACATTAACAAATGCCTAGTATCCTGTTGCACACATACAGCTCTAGAAATGGGGGGTAACATGTCCATACCAATCACACAAGTAGGACAGCCTCTTTCTCTATAATATCAGCAAAATTTGCCCTTTCCTTTCTGAGCACACTACCAGAACCCTCATCCACACTCTTATCACCTCTCGCTTAGGCTATTGTAACTTGCTTCTCACAGGTCTCCCACTTAGCCATCTCTCTCCTCCTCAATCTGTTCAAAATTCTGCTGCACGACTAATATTCCGCCAGTGTCGTTATGCTCATAGTAGCCCTCTCCTTAAGTCACTCCACTGGCTTCCTATCCGTTTCTGCATACAGTTCAAACTCCTCTTATTGACCTATAAGTGCATTCACTCTGCAGCTCTTCAGTACCTCTGCACTCTCATCTCTCCCTACATTCCTCCCCGGGAAATCCGTTCACTGGGTAAATCTCTCTTATCTGCACCCTTCTCCTCCACTGCTAACTCCAGACTCCGTTCCTTTTATCATGCTGCACCATATTTCTGGAATAGAGTTCCTGAGCCGGTACGTCAAGCTCCATCTCTGGCCGTCTTCAAATCTAAGCTAAAAGCCCACCTTTTTGATGCTGCTTTTAACTCCTAACCTTATTCACTTGTTCAGAACCCTTATTTTATCATCCTCACTTTAATATTCCCTTATCTCTTGGTTGTCCTGTTTGTCTGTCCTAATTAGATTGTAAGCTCTGTCGAGCAGGGACTGTCTCTTCATGTTCAAGTGTACAGCGCTGCGTACGTCTAGTAGCGTTTAGAAATGATAAGTAGTAGTAGTAGTTTTATAAAGATACACTCTATATTGTGGGAATGTGTAGGCATGTCCAAGGAAAACATGCAGGCTGAGGTAAAATAAAACATTACAGTCCATTTACTGATGAACTGGGATAATAACTTCATTTCAAGTAAATTCTATCTCTCTCCAGCATCTAAGAAAACAAAACAAAGCTCGGTATGGGTATTTACCAGATGTTTGACCCTGTATGCCTATTCCTGACAAAAAGATTCACTTAATATTTATATAATCGCTTCTAAAATGTCGTGGTATGAATTCAGAACCTGCAGCAAAGCCTCTTGCATTTTCCCAGGGTTCCAGTTCCTATGCCATCATTCCTACAGGATCCCTCATTAATACCGGCTGCAGCTGCTTTTAATTGGCTCTGTATGGCATTGTCTACAGAGTTCTGTTTAATCCTTTGACTCCATTTTTTCTGCTCATGTAAATGTATTACAATTATTACCGTCCATATAACAAAACCAGTTGGAATTCTGTACAGGATATATGCAAATGATATCTACTTGCTGATTCCTTGTGACTCAGGTACAAATCAGACCTAAACATGTATACTCTGGAGGAATGGAGAAACAGGGGTGATATGATACAGATGTTCAAATATTTGAAAGGTATTAATCCGCAAACGAACCTTTTCCGGAGATGTGAAGGCGGTAGAACGAGAGGACATGAAATGAGATTGAAGGGGGGGCAGACTCAAGAAAAATGTCAGGATGTATTTTTTTTCACGGAGAGAGTAGTGGAAGCTTGGAATGCACTCCCGCGGGAGGTGGTGGAAAAGAAAACGGTAACGGAATTCAAACATGCGTGGGATAAACATAAAGGAATCCTGTTCAGAAGGAATGGATCCTCAGGAGCTTAGCCAAGATTGGGTGGCAGAGCCGGTGGTAGGAGAGGGTGACAGTATGAGAGATGGTGTTAAGTAAGTTGGTGGGGATGGGATCAGAGGAACATGTTGTGCATTTCGAGGAGGAAAGAAGGCGGGCAGTTTCCTCCTCGGTGATATCAGGAAAGGAGGAGAAAGAGTTGGTTGGTTGGTTGAGGGAGAGGGTTGAAGAGAGAAGAGGAGGAGGTGGCTTGGTAGTGAATTCAAGGTTGATCTTTTGCACCTTGTCGCGGAAGTAGTCAGCCAGTGATTGAAGAGAGGGTGGGGGGTGGTGGAAGCGGAGGGCACTTTGAGGAGGGAGTTAAGGGTGGCGAAGAGACGACGAGGGTTGGAGCTGAGAGAATTGGTCAATTGGGTGTAATAGTCCTGTTTGGCAAGGAATAGGGAGGACTGGAAGGAGGATAGCATGAATTTGTAATGAAGGAAATCTGAATAGGTGCGATATTTCCTCCAGAGGCGTTCAGCAGATCGGGCGCAGGAGCGAAGGTAACGGATGCAAGGGGTCAACCAGGGCTGTGGATTAGTACGCCTTGTGGGACGGGAGATGGATGGTGTGAGGGTGTCCAGAGCAGATGAGAGAGTGGCATTGTAAGCGGAGAGTGCCTCGTCGACAGACTCGGAGGACATGATGGAGGGAAGGAGATTAGGAATACTAGAGGATAAGGTGGGAGGGTCAATAGCCTGGAGATTCCTGAAAGTAATGGTTAATGTTGGGCGGGGCTGAGGGGGGGGTGAAGGAGTGTGAAGGTGATCAGGTGATGATCAGAGAGAGGAAGAGCTGAGGCATGGAAATTGGAAGGTGAGCCGGAAAAGGAGAGGACGAGGTCAAGACAATGGCCATTTTGGTGAGTAGGGGTGGTGGAGCACAGCTGGAGGTTGAAGGAGGATGTTAGAGTGAGGAACTGAGAAGCATGAGAGTTGGATGGGTCATCAGCGTGTATACTAAAGTCTCCGAGAATGAGGGACGGAGATAAGGGATCAAGAAATCAAAGTGTAATATTAGATTTTCAACTGCCCATTAAAGAAACAGCGATACTGGAACAAGATTTCCAAAAATTTAGATTGTGGAGAAATTTAAAATATCTCTTGCACTGCATTGAATTTTGCACTGTCCTACAGACTACTACTACTACTATCATTTCTATAGCGCTACTAGACGTAAGCAACGCTGTACACTTGAACATGAAGAGACAGTCCCTGCTCGACAGAGTTTACAATCTAATTGTAATTGGTATAATGTGCATTGGATTACAGAGATGTCCCATGGCAGAATGCTAATGCCTGCATTTCCATATTCCAGATGTTGCCCTTTTCTCCCCTATTTCTCTAGAGGTATTTAATGTTTTATTTACCTAAACACTTTTAATCACGTAGAGGCTTTGTTCACCAATCTCCAATAATTCTAGTTTAAAGTACTCTTCAATACCTAGGGAGTATTGGTTAGTGGAGGGCAGAAGCATTCCCTTATTTGGCATCCTGACCTCTAGTTAGCAGTACTGTAACAGTACTATTAGGAGCCTGCAACTAGGCAGGTGTCATTTGTTCCTGCACCCTGACTTGCCGGGCTGGTAGGAAATGATTTATTTATTTATTTATTGCATTTGTATCCCACATTTTCCCACCTATTTGCAGGCTCAATGTGGCTTACAATGTTCCGTAATGGCATTCGCCATTCCAGAATAAAAAGATACAATTGGTATTACATACAAAACATGGATGGCATAAAAGAAGTAATCAATCAGGTATAGAAAGAAAACATTCTGAGTATAAGGTAAAGTGGTGATGTGTTATAGTTACTATTATTAGTCATTATGATATGCCTTGTTGAAGAGATAGGTCTTCAGAGATTTGCGAAAGTTGATTATATCATAAGTTGTTTTCAAGTTAGATGGCAACGCGTTCCATAACTGCGTGCTCATGTAGGAAAAGTTGGCCGCATGTGTTAAACTGTATTTTAGTCCTTTACAGCTGGGGAAATGAGGATTAAGGAATATAAGAGCTGATCTGTTATTTATTTATTTTAGTGCATTTGTATCCCACATTTTCCCACCTATTTGCGGGCTCAGTGTGGCTTACAATACATTGTGAATGATGGAATGTTAGCATTTCAATAGCTGTTTCAATAGCGGAGCGAGGGCCCGACTGGGTGGAAGGTGGGTGGCGACGGCTCCGGGGGGTGGGGGGACGAACTCGGAGGGGGAGCGGCAGCGGCGAACTCGGCGGCGGGGTGGGGGGGCCTTTCAACCCCCCCCCTCCCCTATACTAGCCCGTTTTTACGGGCTGAACGGCTAGTATACATGAGAGAAAGCCAACATGGATTTAGTCAAGGGAAATCTTGCCTCATCATCTACTACTTTTCTTTGAAAGATTGAATAAAGGTGAGCCGGTCAATATTGTGCATCTGGATTTTCAAAAGGAACTTGAAAAAGTACCTCATGAAAGACTCCTGAGGAAATCAGAAAGTCATGGGATAGGAGCTAATGTCCTATTGTGGATTAAAAACTGATTAAAAGAGAGTATGGTTAAATGGTTAGTATTCTCAATGGAGAAGGGTAGATAGTGGGGTTCCCTGTGGGTCTGTGCTGGGACCGCTGCTTTTTAAGTTTAACTTGTTGGGCAGACTGGATGGACCATACAGGTCTTTATCTGTCGTCATCTCACGTTACCATGTTAACATATTTATAAATGATCTAGAGATGGGAATAGCTAGTGAGGTAGTTAAATTTGCCTATGACACAAAGTCATTTAAAATTATTAAATCACAAGAGGATTGTGAAAAATTGCAAAAGGACCTTATGAGACTGGGAGACTGGGCATTCAAATGGCAAATAACATTTACTGCCGGATTCTATATAGCGTGCCTAACGTTCTATGCTGAAATTGAAGTGTATTCCATAACAACCTGTGTAAGTTAATCGGCATAACAAGCAAATCAGTGTTAATAACAGAACCTAACAAGCAATAATGAGTACTAATTGGCAATAATTAGAATTTACGCGCACAACTCACTAACCATATTCTGTAATGAACTGCACTTAAATTCTAAAGTGCGCAGTTCTAAAGGTGCATGGTTATTGGCAGGGAAATTTTGTAGGTGTTCCAAAAATTTACATGTGTAGTTACAGAATATAGCCTAAGTGCGCATAAATCTATGCGCAGAGATTTACACTATGTTTTCACTGGTATAAATGGAGGCGCATAGTTTTAGGTGCTAGGGTATCAACTAAACATATTGAATATACCATGCCTAAATATAGGTGCCCCTTATAGAATACGCTTAGGAGGAAATGTTTCCGCGCAGATTTTCTAGGTGCTAAAATGATAGCGAGGATGGGACGACTTCCCTATGAAGAAAGACTAAGGAGGCTAGGGCTTTTCAGCTTGGAGAAGAGACGGCTGAGGGGAGACATGATAGAGGTATATAAAATAATGAGTGGAACAGGTGGATGTGAAGCGTCTGTTCATGCTTTCCAAAAATACTAGGACTAGGGGGCATGCGATTAAACTACAGTGTAGTAAATTTAAAACAAATCAGAGAAAAATTTTCTTCACCGAATGCATAATTAAACTCTGGAATTCGTTGCTGGAGAACGTGGTGAAGGCGGTTAGCTTGGCAGAGTTTTAAAAGGGTTTAGACGGTATCCTAAAGGACAAGTCCATAAACCACTACTAAATGGACTTGGGAAAAATCCACAATTTCAAGAATTACATGTATAGAATGTTTGTACGTTTGGGAAGCTCGCCAGGTGCCCTTGGCCTGGATTGGCCGCTGTTGTGGACAGGATGCTGGGCTCGATGGACCCTTGGTCTTTTCCCAGTGTGGCATTACTTATGTATTTATGTACTTATATAGAATCTGGCCCTTAATTTGAGCAAATGCAAAGTGATGCATGTGGGAAAGAGGAACCCAAACTATAGTTACATGATGCAAGGTTCCACATTAGGAGTCACTGTCCGGGTAAAGGATCTAGGTGTCATCTTGATGATACGTTGAAATCCTCTGGTCAGTGTGCCAGCGGCAGCTAAGAAAGCAAATAGAATGTTAGAAATTATTAGGAAAGGAATGAAAAACAAAACTAAAAATGTCATAATGCCTTTGTATCACTCCATGGTGCAACCGCACCTCCAATAATGTGTGCAATTCTGGTCACCACATCTCAAAAAACATATAGCGAATTTAGAAATGGCACAGAGAAGAATGATGAAAATGATAAAGGGGATGAGATGACTTCCCTATGAGGAAAGGCTAAAGCAGCTAGGGTTCTTTAACTTGGAGAAGAGACAGCTGAGGGGAGATACAATAGAGGTCGATAAAATACTGAGTGAAGTGGAATGGGTAGATGTGAATCACTTGTTTACTCCCAAAAATACAAGGACTAGGAGACATGTAATGAAACTACTAAGTAGTAAATTTAAATCAAACCGGAGAAAACATTTCTTCACTCAACATGTAATTAAACTCTGGAATTTGCTGTCAGAGAATGTGGTATCTTATTTTGTGTTTTTATTGTATTATTGTAACCCGCTTTGACCTTGTTTGAAGTAACAGTGGTACATCAAGTCTGAATAAACATAAACATAAAAGCAATTAGCTTAGTAGGGTTTAAAAAAGGTTTGGATAATTTCCTAAAAGTCCATAAGCCATTATTAAGATGGCCTTGGGAAAATCCACTTTTCATTTCTAGGATAAGCAGCATCAAATCTGTTTTACTGTTCTGGGATCTTGCCAGGTACTTGTGACCTGGATTAGCCACTGTTGGAAACAAGATACCGGGCTTGATGGATCTTCAGTCTGTCACAGTATGGCAACGCTTATATTCTAAGGATCTATTATTTCAATGAGCTGATTGTTCCATATACACCATGCCAACTGCTTTGCTCAGCTGGTAGCTTTCAGATGATGGTCCCCTCTCTTAAATCTGCACATCTATCTATAAAAAGGAACATTGCTTTCTCTATTGCTGGCCCCAGGTTATGAAATTCACTCCCTATCTCTCTTACAGCTGAGTAGATCTATTTGACTCAGAAAAATGCTTATGGTATTTTCATTTACACAGGCTTATGGGACAAGTTAGTGACCCTAGTGATTTAAGGTTTTTATCTAGGTTCGAGATTGCCCGTGATTTTAAATTATTCGGATGTTTTAATTTTGCAATCTGTGGTGAACTGAGTTAGTGTATATATTATTTTTATTTGATTTTTTTTAATTCAAAGATTTAGCTCACCCCATTTCAATGGTTGCTCAAGGTTGCTCAAGGTGAGTTACATTCAAGCACAGCAAGGTTTACAATCTCAGGGCCCTTTTTATTAAAGTTTAGTGCACTCTAATGGACATTAGCGTGTGCAAAGTGCCAATCCTGCTTATTTTCGAAGGAGATCACCGGCCATCTTCTGACACAAATCGGGAGATAGCCGACCATCTCCTGAACCCGGCCAAATCGGTATAATCGAAAGCCAATTTTGGCCGGCGCCAACTGCTTTTCGTCGCAGAGCCGGCCAAAGTTAAAGGGGGTGTTTCCGCAGGGTACGGAAGGTGGGACGGGGGCATGGTTACGAGAAGGCCGGCTTCGGCCGATAATGGAAAAAAGGCCGGCTCTAACGAGCATTTGCCGGCTTCACTTGGGCCATTTATTTTTAGGACCAAGCCTCAAAAAAATGCCCCAATTGACCAGATGACTACCGGAGGGAATCGGGGATCACCTCCCCTTACTCCCCCAGTGGTCACCAACCCCTTCAGGAAGGTGGACCCAGGCCCATCCCCCCTCTACCTGTTACACTTGTGGTGGTAAATGGGAGCCCTCCAAATCCCCCTGTACCCACATGTAGGTGCCCCCCCTCATCCCTAAGGGCTACAGTAGTGGTGTAGAGTTGTGCAGAGTGGGATTTAGGGGGCTCAGCACCCAAGGTAAGGGAGTTATGCACCTGGGAACAATTTTTGAAGTCCACTGCAGTGCCCCCTAGGGTGCCTAGCTGGTGTCCTGGCATGTCAGGGGTACCAGGGCACTACAAATGCTGGCTCCTCCCATGACCAAATGCCTTGAATTTGGCCGGGTTTGAGATGGCCGGCATTAGTTTCCATTATCGCCGGAAACCAATGCCGGCCATCTCTCAAGCCGGCCCAAATGCTGAGATTTGGCCGGCTCCAACCGTATTATCGAAACGAAACCTAGCCGTATTATTGATATCTTATTTCGATAATATGGTTGGGCCAGTGCTGTTCAATTCTGCCCCTCAATGTGGCCTACAGGTATATAATAGGATGTGCAGCATTTACCCACGGATTCTATATTGTACGCCTAGAGATCTGCACCAAAATCCAGACAGTGGTCCATAGTGCAAAAGTATATATCTGTATATCTGCACTTGGCCCTGAGCTATATAGTAAAATGTTTCATTGTATTGTAGGACCAGAATTAGCATCATATCCATGTTATCTGAATGTTCTAGTGAGCCCTGATTAGGAGTTTCACTGGTATTATGCTGACCTCGTATTATATCTATGTTATCTAAATGTTCTTCCATGCTGTATATTATGGATTTTATTTGTATTGTACAATATTTATCATATTTCAGTTATATGATATTCTACAGTGCTGTTAAATGTGCACATTTCTGATACTGTTTCATGTTAGGCCTATTACCAGGTTTCAAGCTGCCACTTCCAAGTTTACTTCATTTATTGTATTTATATTTGGTCATTTTACTATTGTTATTCTGTTAACAAAATTGTTACGTGTTGTGTTAAACTGCACCTGCTGTACACCACCTTTGATGAATGTTTCATAAAGGTGGTTAATAAATCCCATTAAATAAACATGCCAAAAGATATCAGTTCCTACATTTGACCTTTAGAAGTCGTCACTACTCAAACCAGGACAAAGAGAACATCAAAATAAACCAGATTTAAAAAAAATCCTGTGAAGAGGATTATGTGTTGGGTTATGACTGGATGGGGTGGATGGTTTACATAAGTACATAAGTATTGCAATACCGGGAAAGACCAAAGGTCCATCGAGCCCAGCATCCTGTTTCCAACAGTGGCCAATCCAGGTCACAAGTACCTGGCAGAAACCCAAACAATAGCAACATTCCATGTAGAACCCCAAAGAGTAGCAAGATTCTAGAGTTCTAAAGAATAACAAGATTCCATGCAGAATTTCAAAGTGTAGAGCAGCATTCCATTTAGAACCCTAAAGAGTAGCAACATTCCATTCAGAATCCTAAGTACATAAGTATTGCAATACTAGGAAAGACCAAAGGTCCATCGAGCCCAGCATCCTGTTTCCAACAGTGGCCAATCCAAATCACATATACCTGGCAAGATCCCAAAAAACTACAAAACATTTGATACTGTATATCTTTTATTTTATAATGAATGTTTTGTTTTATGCTGTAACTCACTCTGTAAGGTTCTTTAAACCTAACGTGGTGGGCTATAAAACTGCATATTAAATTAAATTATTTTCAGTGACTCATTTTGAAGGTGCTTCCTTGAACCCCTTTTCTATCCTATATAATAAAACTCACCCTCAACGTTCTGAGGACACTGACGTCACTGTCAGGTCCTCCGGGCACTTCCTTCCGGTTCGAAGCCTTTGTGGTGGTGAAGCCACCGAAAACAGTGTTGGGGCCCCTCCCTCGCGTCAAACATGATGACGTCGAGGGCGGAGCAATGTCAGCAGATTGAAGGTGGCGTGCCGAGGTCCGCAACAATGGCAGACGAACGCCGACGGGGTGAGTAGGGAGGGGGGGGGAGGTCCGGAAGGAAACCGTGCTAGCGCCCGTTTCACTGCCGCAAGAAACGGGCATGTTTTACTAGTCTTCCATAAAAGGTAAAAGGGAGCAGAAATTCTGAGAAATCCCATTTTAACCACCTTCCCTTTCCTCAAATTAAACAGTTCTGGAACATGACCCAGGACAACCTCATAATGTAGCTATTTGCTGAAAAATCTCTTGTTTACAATTTGTATTGCCATAACTTAATCAAGTAGCTTTTCAGGAAAAAGAATGACCCTCTATTATATAGAGACATCCAATACCAAGTGATTTGGAACATAACAGAAAGGGGAGGAAACAGCCAAGGGACTGTCTCCTTTTCTCTCGGCTCCAAAATAATTAAAAGCAACACTGTCTGATGCACTCTGCAAAACTGAAAATTTGGCATGAGTAAGCCTATGGGCTGGCCATAGAAATGTATCCCATTTTCACAGTCCATTGTTTTGTTTTCAAATTGTTTGGAAACTGGGCCTAACTTTTTTTTTTTTTAATCTAACTGGAAGCTAACTAAATGCTGGGTAGGGTACTTCAACATCTTCTGATCTCTCTGACCACAATATTAAGCTAAGTCACAACTGGGCACTACTTCAAAAGCATCTAATCAGTTACCTGGCCCAAGGCCAACCCTACCATTGAGCAATTGTGTTTTTCACACATGGCCTCACTTTTTGGTCCGGTATTTCCGCCCTACTGGTTTATGCAAATGAGTCTCTGCACATAGCCCTACTTCCATCCCATCTCACACTAGTCACCCCTGATTTGGCCACTAACGAACTCCAGGAGAGACATAAGATAGAGTGGAAAATGCCATAGTGCCTCATCCAATAATGGTTCTGGACCCCAGGCAATGGGGCTCATTTTTTATTTTTACAATCATTTGATAAAACGGAGACTAGTAAACACCTCAATCCCAGTCTTGTAAGAGCTACAAAAAAAATGCACTGATACTTGAAATAAATGACCAGGGCTTTTATTAAAAAATGAAATTATCTACTAACATATTCATAGCTGTTAATCATGACCTTCATAATTAGTCATTATGAAAGACATCTTTTCATTTAAATCTTTCTCATGTGCACCTGCTGTTATCCAAATTTATCTCTCCGGACTTGACTGGTAATGGAAGTGTGAATCATCTAAATCTTAAAGAAGGTAGTAAATTATCACATTTTAAATGTCATTCTGTATTTTTTTTGTGTGTGTGGACTCTGTAGCCTTCATTCCATATTTTCAAGCACCATTCTACAATTTCGAGTTTAGCAGATTAAGAAGCCATATACACTACATTACTCCTGTTTTGTACATTTATGCACTAGACATTTTCCAACAGACATATGCAGACAGGTCAATGTTAGGAAACGTCTAGGGAATAACGTGAAATGTCTAATCTAGATGTTTCAACCCATTTGTATAATCGGAGGTGCTAAATACACAGACAGATATGCAGCAGTATAAATTATACATGTAACTGCAAGCATTCTTACACCTATGGGGCTCGTTTTCAAAAGAAAAGAATGTGCAAAAAGGGGCAGATGGACATGTTTCTAGCATGAAAATATTTAAACCATATAATCAAAGAAAACACAAGTCCAATATTTGCTGAAAGAAAAATGTTTCGAGAGTGGGTGTTTCGGAGGCATGTCTTGGGCGGTCTTACGTGATGTACATTTTTTTGTGATAACGGATAGCAAAGCGATTTTCTTGTGCTGCAAAGAAAAACGTCAAATAGACCTGTTTTAAAAACGAGTAGCTCAAAACCAAACTTGTGTCTTTGGACCTATTTGTGATTTTGCTGATTTGGAGATGGAGAGGTGGAATTGTTGGTTTGTGAAAAAGACTGGAAAGTTGATGAGTGGTCTATAACCTTTGTTTCTTTGCCTCTGTAAGAACCTATAGACCCTCACATATCCTTCCTTGCTTGCTCTTCAAGTCCTTACCCACACCTGTCAGCCCCCCAGCCAGTGGTGTGCTGGTTCTCTCTTTGTCCACTCCCATTTTGTCACTGTGTTTTGTGTTTCTGCTCTTTGTGTGAGGACTGTGTGATGGTTCTGGGAGAGACTGTGCTGTGGGCAGGGCTGGTTTCAGACAGGCTGAGGCCCAAGGCAGAAATTAATTAATTAATTTATTGCATTTGTATCCCACATTTTCCCACCTTTTGCAGGCTCAATGTGGCTTACAATATACATCATGAATGGTGAAAATATAAACATTTAGTGTTACAGAAGAATCTTGGGTAACATGATAATGATAAAACATGATAGTAATATAACAAGCAGATATTATAAGACGGTTCTGAATATATGTGGAGGAGTGGTGTATGTTCACATTTGTTGATCATTGTGGTATGCCTTATTAAAGAGATAGGTCTTCAGTAGTTTGCGGAAGTTGGTTAGTTCGCAAATCATTTTTAAGTTGCGCGGCAGTACGTTCCATAACTGTGTGCTCAAGTAGATAAAGTTTGACGCATGCATTAGTTTGTATTTTAGACCTTTGCAGTTGGGGAAGTGCAGGTTAAGGAATGTGCGGGATGATCTTTTAGCATTCCTGGGTGGTAAGTCTATCAGGTCTGACATGTAGGCTGGTGCGTCTCCGTGAATGATTTTGTGAACTAGGGAGCATATTTTGAATGTAATGCGTTCTTTAAGTGGGACACATAGAGGCATATTTTCAAAGCACTTTGGGAGGCTAAGTTCCATAGGTTTCTATGGAACTTTGGGAGGCTAAGTGCTTTGAAAATGAGCCTGAAAGTAACATAGTAAATGATGGCAGAAAAAGACCTGCATGGTCCATCCAGTCTGCCCAACAAGATAAACTCATATGTGCTACTTTTTGTGTATACCCTACTTTGATTTGTACCTGTCCTCTTCAGGGCACAGACCGTATAAGTCTGCCCAGCACTATCCCCGCCTTCCAACCACACAGTGTAGCTTTTCTCGTAGGGGTTTAGCACTTTCATATTTTGTTTTACCGAATATGAGTCTAGCTGCAGTGTTCTGGGCTGTCTGAAATTTCTTGATTATTTGCTCTTTACAGCTGGCGTACAGTGCGTTACAGTATTCTAGATGACTGAGCACCATTGATTGTACCAGGTTCAGGAAAACAGTCCTTGGGAAGAAAGGTCTTACTCTTTTTAATTTCCACATTGAGTGGAACATTTTCTTGGTTGTGTTTTTCGCGTGGCTCTCAAGTGTTAGGTGTCGATCAATGGTAACTCCAAGAATTTTTAGGGTATCTGAAATTGGAAGGTTCAGATTTGGTGTGTTAATGGTGGTGAATTTGTTCGTGTTATGTTGAGAGGTAAGTATTAGGCATTGGGTTTTTTCTGCATTAAGTTTCAGCTGAAATGCATCCGCCCATGAATGCATGATATGGAGACTTTATTAAGGAAGAGGCCCCCTCCACCATTACTGCTACACATAAAACAACTTCTTCACATATGAAACACAGACAGACCTTCACCAAATACAGAACAAGGGATCAGAAATTAGAAACAAAAATATGAACACCAAAATTGAAATTTGGCAAGTACTGCAACGCTGAAGAAATAAAAACAGAAATGCACTTCCTTTTCTGTTGAACACAATTGCTAGTATCACCAAGGGGGGGGGGGGGGCAGGTTCTCTCTCCCCCCAACTTTAGGGCACAGATGCCCCCCCTCCCTAAATTTGCCATCACTCTTGCTGTGGCTGGCAGGGATCCCCAAGCTGTGCCAGCTGAAGTCCACCTTCTCTAGTCAGGCAGCCAAAGCTCTCCAAGCTCTGCAGATGGTGGCTGTGTCCTCAGGCTGCTGGCACCATTGCTGCCCCCCCCCCAAATGCATTCACAGGGGTGGGACGGCAGTGGTGGCAGCAGCTTCGGAATAGTGCCGCTGGCTGCAGAGCATGGAGAGTTCTGGCTGTCGGAACAGCAAAGGAAGAGGAAGTCTTCACCTGAAAGGGCCTGGAGATCCCTGCCAGCTCAGATATTTATACTTTGCATTCAGGCGGGGGCAGGCAACAGGGAGAAAATTTGGTGCCCACCCACATTTTGAGTTCAGCCCTGCCCCCCTCCGATCAACCATCTGGCTATGCCACTGAAAACTATACAAAGTCATCAGGCATGGATGCTGTTCAAAAATACCATCCTGGAAGCCCAGGTCAAATATATTCCATGTATTAAAAAAGGAAGAAGGAAGACAGCTGGCAGGGTTAAAAAGTGAGGTGAAGGAAGCTATTAGAGCTAAAAGAAAATCCTTCAGAAAATGGAAGAAGGAACCGACTGAAAATAAGAAACAGTATAAGGAATGTCAGGTCAAATGAAAAGCACTGATAAGGAAGGCAAAGAGGGCTTTGAAAAAAAGATTGTAACGGAGGCAAAAACACATATAGTAAAAATGTTTTTAGGTATATTAAAAGCAAGAAGACAGAAAAAGAATCAGTTGAACCGCTAGATGACCGAGGGGTAAAAGGGGAAATCTGGGAAGACAAAGCCATAGCAGAGAGATTAAATGAATTCTTTGCTTTGGTCTTCACCGAAGATTTGGGAGAGATACCGGTGCCAGAAATGGTATTCAAAGCTGACGCATCGGAGAAACTTGAAATCTCCGTAAACCTGGAGGATGCAATGGGGCAATGTGACAAATTGAAGAGCAGCAAATCTCCTGGACTGGATAGTATTCATCCCAGAGTACTGATAGAATTGAAAAATGAACTGGAGGAACTATTGTTAGTAATATGTAATTTATCTTTAAAATTGAGTGTGGTACCGGAAGATTGGAGGGTGGCCAATGTAACGCCGATTTTTTAAAAAGGTTCCAGAGGAGATCCGGGAAATTATAGACTGAAGAGCCTTAAGTTGGTGCTGGACAAAATGGTAGAGACTATTATAAAGAACAAAATTACAGAGCATATTCAAAAGCATGGATTAATAAGACAAGGCCAACATAGATTTAGTGAAGGGAAATCTTGCCTTACCAATCTATTACATTTCTCTGAAGGGGTGAACAAACATGTGGACAAATGTGAGCCGGCTGATATTGTGTATCTGGATTTTCAAAAGGCACTTGACAAAGTACCTCATGAAAGACTCCAGAGGAAATTGGACAGTCATGGGATAGGAGGTAGTGTCCTATTGTGGATTATAAACTGGTTAAAAAATAGAAAACAGAGAATAGGGTTAAATGGTCAATGTTCTCAATGAGAAGAGTAGTTAGTGGGGTTCCCCAGGGGTCTGTGCTGGGACCTTTTTAACATATTTATAAATGACCTAGAGATGGGAGTAACTAGTGAGGTAATTAAATTTGCTGACTACACAAAGTTATTCAAAGTTGTTAAATCATGAGAGGATTTTGAAAAATTACAAGAGACTGGGCGTCTAAATGGCAGATGACGTTTAATGTGAGCAAGTGCAAAGTGATGCATGTGGGAAAGAAGAACCCGAATTACAGCTACGTAATGCAAGGTTCCATGTTAGGAGTCACCGACCAGGAAAGGGATCTAGGCATCGTCATTGATGATATGTTCAAACCCTCTGCTCAGTGTGCTGTGGTGGCTAAGAAAGCAAATAGAATCTTAGGTATTATTAGAAAAGGAATGGAAAACAAAAATGAGGATGTTATAACGCCTTTGTATCACTCCATTGTGCGACCGTACCTCGAATATTGTGTTCAATTCTGGGCACCACATCTCAACAATGATACAGTGGAATTAGAAAAAGTACAGAGAAGGGCGACAAAAATGGTAAAGGGGATGGGACGACTTCCCTATGAGGAAAGGCTGAAGCAGTTCTACCATTTCCACTATTTTCCCTCCCTCTAGTAGTTCAGTATTTCCTCTCTCTCTCTCTTCCCCCATGGCCTAACATCTCCGTGTCCCCTTTTCTCCACACTCCCATCATCTTCCTGTCCCATTTCTCTTCCCTTCTGCTGCCCCCATGGTCAATCATCTCTCTTCCTCTCTCTCCCCTCCATGGTTCTTCCCTCTTCAGTGGGGTATATCCTTCCAGGGATCCTCCTCCTCCTCCTCAACATTTCCCTGCTGGTGTTGCCCTGTCATGAGGTAAGTGACACATCCCAGGAACCAGGGTCCATGACCACCTCCTCCCAGGCCACCTCAGCCGCAGGCAGGTCTGGGGCTAGATGTGCGGTACCTCATTGGAAAATAACCAGATGACTCTTGCCATAATTCATCATGTAACTTAGGTGTTCCAGAAAGTCAATCACCCTGGACACTGCCACTCAAGAATCCACCACTGAATCTGCTCAGATCAGCCAGTCATCCAAATATGGAAGCACTCAAATCACTCCTTGTGCAGTTACATTGCTGCCATCACTCAGAAGCCCAAAGGGACATAAGCACTGCCATACTGGGATAGATCGAAGGACCATCAAACCCAGTATCCTATTTCCAACAGTGGCCAATCTAGGTCATAAGTACCTGGCAGGATCCCAGAACAATAAAGCAGTGGATTTCCCCAAGTCCATCTTAATAATGACTTACGGACTTTTAGGAAATTATCCAAACATTTTTTTTTGTTGTTGTTGTTACATTTGTACCCCGCGCTTTCCAACTCATGGCAGGCTCAATGCGGCTTACATGGGGCAATGGAGGGTTAAGTGACTTGCCCAGAGTCACAAGGAGCTGCCTGTGCCTGAAGTGGGAATCGAACTCAGTTCCCCAGGACCAAAGTCCACCACCCTAATTTTTTAAACTCTGCTAAGTTAACTGCTTTTACCACATTCTCTGATTACGAATTCCAGAGTTTAATTACAGGTTGTTTTAAATGTATTACATAGTAGCTTCATTATATGCGCTCTAGCATAGGCGCTGACTCTGTGGGTGCTTGAGCACCCCTAATATTCTGGGACCCAACCAGAACTCATTGGAACTATGGCCACCCGCCCATCTTGTTTCAGACAGCTCCCATCTACGTCCTTTCTCTCCACAGCCGACTTCCGGAAAGGAGACCAGACAGCACAGAAAGTCAGAGAGTCAAGATTCCCACGGACCCTGAGGCAGGACAAAATACCGAAACCTTGGCCAAAGTCGGCTGTGGAGAGAAAGGACGTAGAAAGGAGATGTCTGAAACAAGATAAGTGCTTGTTTATACAAACTCAAGAAAAACTTAA
Organism: Microcaecilia unicolor; assembly: GCF_901765095.1. Lineage (NCBI taxonomy): Eukaryota > Metazoa > Chordata > Amphibia > Gymnophiona > Siphonopidae > Microcaecilia > Microcaecilia unicolor. The sequence goes on along the minus strand of NC_044033.1, from coordinate 29,015,754 downwards.
TATCAGTCTAATAGAGGTTTTTGCCGATGATGACAAATAGAACTCCATAAATTGAAGCTGTATAGCTGTATCTAGGAGTCTGTTGAGGCTTTTCCTCTTGTATACTATATGCAGTGATAAGGGATTTGTGATACAGTTATCAAATTTAGTCAAGGCCATTCATGCCATATTTTATTGGTGTAAATCCTGTTGCCTAAATTAGGCACAGAGCAGATGCATTCTATAACAACAAGTATAGGTTTTAGAAACATCCACATCACACCTTCTTTCCAACTCTGCGACTTAGAATTTAATCGCACCACGTTACAGAATATGCTTAGGGCCCTGTTTACTAAGATGTGCTAGCGTTTTAGCGAGCTAAGAATTAGCATGCACTAAAGCTAGAGACACCCATAGGAATATACGAGTGTCTCTAGCATTAGCGAGCATTACAAACACTAGCGCACCTACAGTGCAGCTTAGTAAACAGGACCCTTACTGAGTTAAGCACGTAAATCTTAATGCCAATTAGTGTTGATAATTTTAACATTCAATTCACAGTACTGATTAGCTAATTAACCAATTAAGTTACACACATTACTATAGAATACGCTTTGATTTCCGCACAGAAATTAAGGCATGATATATAGAATCCCTGGGTTTGCCCATAAATTCATTCTTCATGAAAATAATTCATTTTACTACAGCAAATTGACATGTTATTTAAATAGGCATATACATACAGTGGCCAATTTTAAAACAGATTTACCTAACAACTTTGCTTCGGTCTTCACCGAGGAAGATTTGGGTGGGATACCGGTGTCGGAAATGGTATTTCAAGCGGACGAGTCGGAGAAACTTACTGACTTCACGGTAAACCTGGAGGACGTAATGGGGCAGTTCGGCAAACTGAAGAGTAGCAAATCTCCTGGACCAGATGGTATTCATCCTAGAGTACTGATAGAACTGAAAAACGAGCTTGCGGAGCTACTGCTAGTGATATGCAACTTATCCTTAAAATCGAGCGTGGTACCGGAAGATTGGAGGGTGGCCAATGTAACGCCCATTTTTAAAAAAGGCTCCAGGGGAGATCCGGGAAATTATAGACCGGTGAGTCTGACGTCGGTGCCTGGGAAAATGGTAGAGGCTATTATTAAAAACAAAATTACAGAGCACATCCGAGGACATGGATTACTGAGACCAAGTCAGCATGGCTTTTGTGTGGGGAAATCTTGCCTGACCAATTTACTTCAATTCTTTGAAGGCGTGAACAAACATGTAGACAAAGGGGAGTCGGTTGATATTGTGTATCTGGATTTTCAAAAGGCGTTTGACAAGGTACCTCATGAAATGCTACAGAGGAAATTGGAGGGTCATGGGATAGGAGGAAATGTCCTATTGTGGATTAAAAACTGGTTGAAGGATAGGAAACAGAGAGTGGGGTTAAATGGGCAGTATTCACAATGGAGAAGGGTAGTTAGTGGGGTTCCTCAGGGGTCCGTGCTAGGACCGCTGCTTTTTAATATATTTATAAATGATTTAGAGATGGGAGTAACCAGCGAGGTAACTAAATTTGCTGATGACACAAAGTTATTCAAAGTCGTTAAATCACGACAGGATTGTGAAAAATTACAAGAGGATCTTACGAGACTGGGAGACTGGGCGGCTAAATGGCAGATGATGTTTAATGTGAGCAAGTGCAAGGTGATGCATGTGGGAAAAAAGAACCCGAATTATAGCTACGTCATGCAAGGTTCCACGTTAGGAGTTATGGACCAAGAAAGGGATCTGGGTGTCGTCGTCGATAACACACTGAAATCTTCTGCTCAGTGTGCTGCTGCGGCTAAGAAAGCGAATAGAATGTTGGGTGTTATTAGGAAAGGTATGGAAAACAGGTGTGAGGATGTTATAATGCCGTTGTATCGCTCCATGGTGCGACCGCAACTTGAGTATTGTGTTCAATTCTGGTCGCCGCATCTCAAGAAAGATATAGTAGAATTGGAAAAGGTGCAGCGAAGGGCGACTAAAATGATAGCGGGGATGGGACGACTTCCCTATGAAGAAAGACTAAGGAGGCTAGGGCTATACAGCTTGGAGAAGAGACGGCTGAGGGGAGACATGATAGAGGTATATAAAATAATGAGTGGAGTGGAACAGGTGGATGTGAAGCTTCTGTTCACGCTTTCCAAAAATACTAGGACTAGAGGGCATGCGATGAAACTACAGTGTAGTAAATTTAAAACAAATCGGAGAAAATTTTTCTTCACCCAACGTGTAATTAAACTCTGGAATTCGTTGCCGGAGAAAGTGGTGAAGGCGGTTAGCTTAGCAGAGTTTAAAAAGGGGTTGGACGGTTTCCTAAAGGACAAGTCCATAAACCACTACTAAATGGACTTGGAAAAATCCAAAATTCCAGGAATAACATGTATAGAATGTTTGTACGTTTGGGAAGCTTGCCAGGTGCCCTTGGCCTGGATTGGCCGCTGTCGTGGACAGGATGCTGGGCTCGATGGACCCTTGGTCTTTTCCCAGTATGGCATTACTTATGTACTTATGTACTAACTATGGAGTTAGCTGGCTAGATCCATGAGGGTTAAAATTACACCCTGAGCAGGGCCACCGAGAGACAGCTGGGCCCGAAGCAGGACTGGACCGCCGCCACCCCTGCACCTTTCTGTCTGCTCCCTCGCTCTGTCCTCTCCTGCACTGTCCTGTCCATGCCAGGAGTCTGGACCTGGATAATTGCATTAACGCAATATTGCGTTAATGCAATCATCTGGGTCCTAGGCAGGGGCGTAGCCAGACAACAGATTGTGGGTGGGCCTAGGCAAAAAGTAGGTGGGCAACAAGTGTTCTCCCCCCCCCCCCCCCCCACCACTATCACCACCACCACCAAAATAATATCTAAGCTGGCAGGAAAACGCTTCTTTGCACCTTGGCAGTCTGCAGAAGGCATGCGCTGAAAACTGAGCATTCGCAGGTTCCGGTATCGTTGAGAGTAGCGTTTTTGTTACCATTAGGTGAAAGTCTTCAGCTGGCGGAGCTTGAGATCCCCACCAGCTACTGATAAATTTGTGCTACTGTTGGGTGGGCCTAAGTGGGTGGGCCCTGGCCCACCCAGGCCCACCTGTGGCTACGCCACTGGTCCTAGGCAGCACGCAGGAGCAGCAGAGGACAGATCAGGAAGCAGGCAGGAAGAAGCTTGCTGGCGCTGGGCATGGGGAATTTTGCTCCCCCTCCGCTCTGACACTGAGGAGTGGCTACATAAAGCTGCCTAGCAGAAGCAGTCCACTATATTTAGCCAATCAAAAAGTAGGTGTACTTAGAGGTGGACTGTGGTGAAGGGAGCAAACTATGTACATGCAATTGTTGCCGATATAGCAGCAGCACAATATATGGGTGTGCTTGTAATTTACAAGAGTTTGAGCAAATTTTCAACGGAAAGCCACAGACAGCTTATGAAAATTGCACCAGAAAACAAATAGACACCTAAAGGAAAAAGAGATTTTACATTTGCATTTATTTTTAATTCACTTTCCTGCGCATATATTTCAGATTGAGCTCCAGAAAGACCATCTATACTAAAGTTGGATGACATTTATCTCTCTTAACGATACAAAGCTCTCTGTCAGAAAGCAGGGTCAGAGCAATGACTAATAACCCCAACAGAGTCCAAAATACTGAACCAGCAGGGTCTAGGTCAACAGGAAAGCAGCCCAACAACATTGAATTTCATCTGCCCATAGCCTCTATCTACTGATTATACAATCAATACACCTCAGATGAGAAGAGCTAACAACTGACCAGGGTAGATCAATACAAGCAAATAAGCACTTCATGACAAAAGTTTGATACCACTCCGAAGCAGTGTAAATGCTGTTTCTATTGCAAAGGCATTCATGATGATACAGCTATGATTGCACCATTATTACAGGTTTAATGTTGGGCAATCAAGCTGCTGTGGTCTACATATCAACAAACAGCATCAATAGAAAACATCAAATTGTCCTTTTTCTTTAGGCATGGTTGCAGAGATGTTCCTCTGTGTTAGTGACCCTACATGAACAATAATAAGTGACAATTTTCTGGAAAATAGTATTTTTGCAGCTTACAAAAGTCATGCAATATAGATTGATACAAGTATGATTATTTCTAAGCCTTGGAGTATGAGGGATACCCACTTGAAAAACATGATTCCAATAATTCAGTATTATGACAGTTTGTTTGTTTTTTTTTAATTCCCTTTTGCCATTAAAAGAAGGCTCAAATTAACCTTCTTAATATGCTTGTGGGGGTTCAAATCACTCAGATTCCAGTATCTGAGAAATATAGATATTTGTTCATTCAAGCAAACAAAAATATTTGCCCTTCACCTTTGAAAAAACTTTCTAAAAATGTTTTATGTGATGACTTTCTTCCATTTCAAGCCAATCTAAAGCTTATTATTAGGGTAGAGGCACTTTTTCTTTCTCTTTTTGGTTTTTAGAAGGTTACATTACAACAAATAAGTCTTGAGGATCATCTTTAGCCAGCTCTTTATTATTACCTATGATTGAGCTTGGGACCGGTGTAATATACACACGTTATAGATACATAGCAAATGATACAAATGGGAGTGAATAACAAAATATATATTTTGTAAATTGAGTGTAGCGAGTATTGTGTAGTGAGTATTGTGTATAGTGAGTAGTCTGGATGAGGTTGTTTGGAGATGTGAGAGGACAGATCTTAAACGCTCATAATTTAATCACTTTTTTGGAGATTTAGGGTTATCACGATAAAAATTTTGATTAGCACCGGAAGTGCTTGGTGATATTAAATAATAAATTGGAGAAGTCCTATGATCGAGAAACTTGTCCACCCTTAGAAGCGGGTTTTACTTTCGAGTGCCGCTTCGCTTGGGTGAGTTAACACTCTGAGGACCTCTCCTTCATTACAAAAATATTTCCTCTTTATCATAGACTTCTTTATAGGTTTTGAAGCATGCATTTATTTATTTGCTGCATTTGTACCCCACATTTTCCCACCTATTTGCAGGCTCAATGTGGCTTACACTATGTTGCAAAAGGTATCATCATAAACAGAGTAAGAGGTATGGTCTAATTTAACACATTACTGTGTAAGAAGTTAGGTAGATAAGTCAGTAGAAGGATTTACATAACACAAAATAAAACAGGTGAGATATAACGACCAATAGTGATGATATGATTAACATAATCAAATTAGAAGGGATCAGTATTAGTTGGTTTAGATACAGAATGGAATCAAGTCATTAAGGAGGATTTTTATTGTAAGTCTCTTCGAACAGGTGCGTCTTCAGTAACTTCCGGAGAGTTGTCAAGTCATGCGTTCTTTTTATAGCATTCGGTAGTTTATTCCATGATTTTGTGCAGAGGTATGTGAAGGTAGATGTGTGTAGTGATTTGTATGTGAGTCCTCTGCAATTGGGGTAGTGGATGTTTAAGAAGGTAAGTGATGAACTTTTGATGTTTCGTGCAGGTAAGTCAATTAGGTCTGACATGTATGATGGAGCTTCTCCATGGATGATTTTATGGGTTAAGGTGCAAACCTTGAATGCAATTCAATCTTTTAGTGGAAGCCAATGTAATTTTTCTCTGAGGGGTTTGGCGCTCTCATACTTCACCTTTCTGAATATGCAGTATTTTGGGGTCAGTCCTCTCACAATCCTCCACCAGATTGCAATCTGGTTGGTTCTGTGTTTTTTGCTCTATAGGATTGGTCATAACATCTGATGCTATCATAGAGGCTGGTATGTACTGTTTCTTTCACATCTTTGGGGGGTGGGAAGAGCTCAGTGACCACTAGGGAAGTAAGAGAAAGTCATTCCTTTATTCCTCCAGTGGTCATCTGGTCATTTAGGGCACCTTTTTGTGACTTAGTCGTGATTGAAACAGGTCTAGATTATAATGTCTAACTTTTAGCCCTGGATGTTTTTGCTTTGTTCCATTATGGCAGAAAAACGTTCAGGTTTTGAGAACGCCCAAGTCCCACCGTCTACACAACCCCTTGTGATTTGGATGCACTGCAGATAAACTGCACAGAAAACCTTCTTTAAAAATTGTGTAGAAAAATAGAGGTTTGGACATTTTGGACAAAAGAAATGTCCATCTGTCACTTTCTGCACATTGTTCTGTTTTGATAATGAGCCACTGTGTGCTATTCTGTAAATGCTAGCAAGGTCCCTAAGCAGTATTCTCTAATGTAGGGGTTTTCAACCCAAGTCCACAGGGCACACCCAGCCAGTCGGGGTTTTCAGGATATCCCCTTGAATTCAATGCTATTATTTCTGCTTGAGTAAAGACAATTTCAATCTAGTTACACATATTAATATTTATTTATTTATTTATTTATTTGTATCCCGCATTTTCCCACATATTAGCAGGCTCAATATGGCTTACAAATTACCGTAATGGTGAATGCCAAATACGGTAGGTATTAAACAAATACAATTAGAAAAAGGGTCAGGTAAGGTAGGGGTAAATGGTTACAATAAGGGACAAGGAAATAAGAAATAAAATGTCCATTGCAATATATGTAAAGATGCATTGTAGAGTTGAGGCTTTTAAGTAGAATCAATAGGGTAGGCCTTGCAAAACAGATAGGTCTTTAAAGTTCGCTTGAAGCTTTGATGATCGTGCATGTTTTCACACTCTTTGGTAATGCATTCCACATTTGAGTACTTAAGTATGAAACATTGGATCCATAGCTTGATTTGTATCTGAGTCTAATACAGCTTGGATAGTGAAGGTTCAGATAAGTACGTGATGAACTGATTCTATTTCTAGCTGGAAGATCTATTAAATCAATCATATATCCTGGGGCCTCACCGTAGATTATCTTGTGGACCAGAAAGCAAATTTTGAAAGTAATGCGATCCTTGATAGGGAGCCAGTGTATTTTAATCGAAGAGGTTTTACCAAATACACTACCAAAGTAATAATCTTGTTAATCTTTATTTAAATACAAAACATCACTTAAATCATTTAATAAGTAATAGCAGTAAAAAATGCCTCCCCTTATTACCTTTGCTCACTTATACTTTCATCATTCACACTCACACAAAATCATATTAACTTACTATCCGTACACATCACCAATATTAAAATCACTTCCCACTCTCTCTGACCTAAGTGGTGAAGTTACAGTAATACTGAGATCATTCCACAAATACGTTATTTGTACAATATTTACAATTTTTTTCACCAATCTATGAATTATTCATGTGGAAAATTCACTCTCCTTGATTAATCCTGTCCAGTGCAAAAACGTATCAATTGATTATCTCGTGCAAGCTGGCATGCATATCCATGAGGTGTATTCCTGTAATCAACAAATCCTTCAGAAATGAGATTGTAATCAACAAAAATGTCAGGAAGTATTTTTTCACGGAGAGAGTAGTGGATGCTTGGAATGCCCTCCCGCGGGAGGTGGTGGAAATGAAAACGGTAACAGAATTAAAACATGCGTGGGATAAACATAAAGGAATCCTGTTCAGAAGGAATGGATCCTAAGGAGCTTAGCCGAGATTGGGTGGCAGAGCCGGTGGCGGGGATGGTGCTGGGCAGACTTATACGGTCTGTGCCAGAACCGGTGGTGGGAGGTGGGGCTGGTGGTTGGGAGGCGGGGATAGTGCTGGGCAGACTTATACGGTCTGTGCCAGAACCGGTGGTGGGAGGTGGGGCTGGTGGTTGGGAGGCGGGGATAGTGCTGGGCAGACTTATACGGTCTGTGCCCTGAAAAGGACAGGTACAAATCAAGGTAAGGTATACACAAAAAGTAGCACATATGAGTTTATCTTGTTGGGCAGACTGGGTGGACCGTGCAGGTCTTTTTCTGCCGTCATCTACTAGGTTATATTTAGCATAACTCTTGGAATCACAACTTCAGTTAAAGTCAAATAATGGTTGAAGTTGTGATTCCAAGAGTTTTACCAGCCATAGGACTTGTGTCCATGTGGTTACATAAATGCAGCACATGAAATTGGGAGAATTGCCTATGTCCTGCCCATGAGAACACCCCCTTGAAATTAGGTGTTGTGCTGCTTATGCATGCCCTTACAGTAAACACACACACAAACCAACACAAAAAAAGTAGGGGTGGACCAATAGGCATATGTTAATGAACTAAAAAGGGTCACTAAAGATGTACAGTACAGTCTTGATTATCTGACTTTTGGTAATCCGACCATTCGGTATAGACCCAGGGCCGTGCCTAGGGTCTCTGGCGCCCCCCTGCAGTTGGCCTCTCCGGCGCCCCCCTCCCCAGTTGGCCTCTCCGGCGCCCCCCCCCCCGAAAACGAGCGCTACACTACCCGCGCTCTTCTCCCCAGATCCTTTTTTTTTGTTTAAATTTACCTCTCTGGCGCGCGGCAGCGTAGGCAGCATTAGTGAGAAGGAGGCGGCGCTCCCCCGCCCCGACGTGTCTTGCCTTCGCTGTGTCCCGCCTTCTTCTGACATCAGAAATGACGTCAGAAGAAGGCGGAACCGAGCGAAGGGAAGACACGTCGGGGCGGCCGGGGGAGCGCCGCCTCCTTCTCACTAACACTGCCTATGCTGCTGCGCGCCGGAGAGGTAAATTTAAACAAAAAAAAAAGGATCTGGGGAGAAGAGGGCGAGGTAAGCATGGTGCGGCGGGGCACCCCCCAGAGGATGGCGCCCTCCTGCCATGCTTACCTCGCTTACCGCGTTGGCACGGCCCTGTATAGACCTCCCCCCAGGTGACATCTTTGCATTTATTTCTATTAAAATTTTTTGTTTCAAATGCGATGTGTGCCAGGCCATATACGTATAACTTTGCTTTAGATTTAATCTCCTTTTTAAGTTTACTAGCCCCCCTGAATATTATTTGTGGTCTATGAAAGAAAATGTATGGTTTTGTTCTTTTGATGGTAATACTTCTGTATGCATTCTTATCTGCTTTTCTTAAACAAGATGTAATACTTGTGATTGAAGTTATAAATTCATAAATAAAATTTTAAAAAAATCTTTGTTTTAGAACAATTTTTGAAAATCAGGAACTCTATGCCTTTGTTTGTGCATTGTTCGAGGGGTTTATGCAGTGTTTTCCATATTATCTGACTTTTCAGTTATCTGACAACGGGTCAGTCCCGTTTAGGTTGGATAATCGAGACTGTACTGTATTTACAAAACAGCCACGGTTTACTGACAAAGTTCAAGTTTAATAAGTCTTGATACACCTCTCCTAAGGCAGCTGTCAGGGTGATTTACTATAAATATAAATTAGAAACAGAAAGGAACTAAAAATCTCATAGGATAGAGAAAAGAAGGAGAGGGGAGCTCTGAGTTAAGATGCTGGCCCCATAAGCCAGCGGGATGAACTGCAGCTGGTCATGACCCACATGCATCGACAAATATGAAGGTTTTAAGGTCTTGTTTAAATGTACTAAATGAGCTTTCCAGGCGAAGGGATGCGGATAGAGCATTCCAAAAGGGAGGGCCAATCGCACTGAATATACAGGAACCAACGGAGTGTGAAGGAACACATATAGCGAATGCTACATACCTGTAGAAGGTATTCTCCGAGGACAGCAGGCTGATTGTTCTCACTGATGGGTGACGTCCACGGCAGCCCCTCCAATCGGAAACTTCACTAGCAAAGTCCTTTGCTAGCCCTCGCGCGCCCGCGCGCACCGCGCATGCGCGGCCGTCTTCCCGCCCGAAACCGGCTCGAGCCGGCCAGTCCAGTATGTAGCAAGACAATACACTTCAAGGGAAGACACAACTCCAAAGGGGAGGCGGGCGGGTTTGTGAGAACAATCAGCCTGCTGTCCTCGGAGAATACCTTCTACAGGTATGTAGCATTCGCTTTCTCCGAGGACAAGCAGGCTGCTTGTTCTCACTGATGGGGTATCCCTAGCCCCCAGGCTCACTCAAAACAACAACATTGGTCAATTGGGCCTCGCAACGGCGAGGACATAACTGAGATTGACCTAAAAAATTTACCAACTAACTGAGAGTGTAGCCTGGAACAGAACAAACAGGGCCCTCGGGGGGTGGAGTTGGATCCTAAAGCCCAAACAGGTTCTGAAGAACTGACTGCCCGAACCGACTGTCACGTCGGGTATCCTGCTGCAGGCAGTAATGAGATGTGAATGTGTGGACAGATGACCACGTCGCAGCTTTGCAAATTTCCTCCATGGTGGCTGACTTCAAGTGGGCTACCGACGCTGCCATGGCTCTAACATTATGAGCCGTGACATGACCCTCAAGAGCCAGCCCAGCCTGGGCGTAAGTGAAGGAAATGCAATCTGCTAGCCAATTGGATATGGTGCGTTTCCCTACAGCCACTCCCCTCTTGTTGGGATCAAAAGAAACAAACAATTGGGCGGACTGTCTGTGGGGCTGTGTCCGCTCCAGATAGAAGGCCAATGCTCTCTTGCAGTCCAATGTGTGCAGCTGACGTTCAGCAGGGCAGGAATGAGGACGGGGAAAGAATGTTGGCAAGACAATTGACTGGTTCAGATGGAACTCCGACACGACCTTTGGCAGAAACTTAGGGTGAGTGCGGAGGACTACTCTGTTGTGATGAAATTTGGTGTAAGGGGCCTGGGCTACCAGGGCCTGAAGCTCACTGACTCTACGAGCCGAGGTAACTGCCACCAAGAAAATGACCTTCCAGGTCAAGTACTTCGGATGGCAGGAATTCAGTGGCTCGAAAGGAGGTTTCATCAGCTGGGTGAGAACGACATTGAGATCCCATGACACTGTAGGAGGCTTGACAGGGGGCTTTGACAAAAGCAAACCTCTCATGAAGCGAACAACTAAAGGCTGTCCTGAGATCGGCTTACCTTCCACTTGGTAATGGTATGCACTGATTGCACTAAGGTGAACCCTTACGGAGTTGGTCTTCAGACCAGACTCAGACAAGTGGAGAAGGTATTCAAGCAGGGTCTGTGTAGGACAAGAGCGAGGATCTAGGGCCTTGCTGTCACACCAGACGGCAAACCTCCTCCAATGAAAGAAGTAACTTCTCTTAGTGGAGTCTTTCCTGGAAGCAAGCAAGATGCGGGAGACACCCTCTGGCAGACCCAAAGAGGCAAAGTCTACGCCCTCAACATCCAGGCCGTGAGAGCCAGGGACTGGAGGTTGGGATGCAGAAGAGCCCCTTCGTCCTGCGTGATGAGGGTCGGAAAACACTCCAATCTCCACGGTTCTTCGGAGGATAACTCCAGAAGAAGAGGGAACCAGATCTGACGCGGCCAAAAGGGAGCAATCAGAATCATGGTGCCTCGGTCTTGCTTGAGTTTCAACAAAGTCTTCCCCACCAGAGGAATGGGAGGATAAGCATACAGCAGACCTTCCCCCCAATCCAGGAGGAAGGCATCCGACGCCAGTCTGCCGTGGGCCTGAAGCCTGGAACAGAACTGAGGGACCTTGTGGTTCACTTGAGATGCGAAGAGATCCACCAGGGGGGTGCCCCACGCCTGGAAGATCTGTCGCACCACACGGGAATTGAGCGACCACTCGTGAGGTTGCATAATCCTGCTCAACCTGTCGGCCAGACTGTTGTTTACGCCTGCCAGATATGTGGCTTGGAGCACCATGCCTTGACGGCGAGCCCAGAGCCACATGCTGACGGCTTCCTGACACAGGGGGCGAGATCCGGTGCCCCCCTGCTTGTTGACATAGTACATGGCAACCTGATTGTCTGTCTGAATTTGGATAATTTGGTGGGACAGCCGATCTCTGAAAGCCTTCAGAGCGTTCCCGATCGCTCGCAACTCCAGAAGATTGATCTGTAGATCGCTTTCTTGGAGGGACCACCTTCCTTGGGTGTGAAGCCCATCGACATGAGCTCCCCATCCCAGGAGAGACGCATCCGTGGTCAGCACTTTTTGAGGCTGAGGAATTTGGAAGGGACGTCCCAGAGTCAAATTGGAGCAAATCGTCCACCAATACAGGGATTCGAGAAAACTCGTGGACAGGTGGATCACGTCCTCTAGACCCCCGGCGGCCTGATACCACTGGGAGGCTAGGGTCCATTGAGCAGATCTCATGTGAAGGCGGGCCATGGGAGTCACATGAACTGTGGAAGCCATGTGGCCCAGCAATCTCAACATCTGCCGAGCTGTGATCTGCTGGGACGCTCGCACCCGCGAGACGAGGGACAACAAGTTGTTGGCCCTCGCCTCTGGGAGATAGGCGCGAGCCGTCCGAGAATCCAGCAGGGCTCCGATGAATTCGAGTTTCTGCACTGGGAGAAGATGGGACTTTGGGTAATTTATCACAAACCCCAGTAGCTCCAGGAGGCGAATAGTCATCTGCATGGACTGCAGGGCTCCTGCCTCGGATGTGTTCTTCACCAGCCAATCGTCGAGATATGGGAACACGTGCACCCCCAGCCTGCGAAGCGCCGCTGCTACCACAGCTAGGCACTTTGTGAACACCCTGGGCGCAGAGGCGAGCCCAAAGGGTAGCACACAGTACTGGAAGTGGCGTGCGCCCAGCTGAAATCGCAGATACTGTCTGTGAGCTGGCAGTATCGGGATGTGTGTGTAGGCATCCTTCAAGTCCAGAGAGCATAGCCAATCGTTTTGCTGAATCATGGGGAGAAGGGTGCCCAGGGAAAGCATCCTGAACTTTTCTTTTACGAGATATTTGTTCAGGGCCCTTAGGTCTAGGATGGGACGCATCCCCCCTGTTTTCTTTTCCACAAGGAAGTACCTGGAATAGAACCCCAGCCCTTCTTGCCCGGATGGCACGGGCTCGACCGCATTGGCGCTGAGAAGGGCGGAGAGTTCCTCTGCAAGTACCTGCTTGTGCTGGAAGCTGTAGGACTGAGCTCCCGGTGGACAATTTGGAGGTTGTGAGGCCAAATTGAGGGTGTATCCTTGCCGGACTATTTGGAGAACCCACTGATCGGAGGTTATGAGAGGCCACCTTTGGTGAAAAGCTTTCAACCTCCCTCCGACAGGCAGGTCGCCCGGCACTGACACTTGGATGTCGGCTATGCTCTGCTGGAGCCAGTCAAAAGCTCGCCCCTTGCTTTTGCTGGGGAGCCGCGGGGCCTTGCTGATTCGCACGCTGCTGACGAGAGCGAGCGCGCTGGGGCTTAGCCTGGGCCGCAGGCTGTCGGGAAGGAGGATTGTACCTACGCTTGCCAGAAGTATAGGGAACAGTCTTCCTTCCCCCGAAAAATCGTCTACCTGTAGAGGTAGAAGCTGAAGGCTGCCGGCGGGCGAACTTGTCGAATGCGGTGTCCCGCTGGTGGAGAGACTCTACCACCTGCTCGACTTTTTCGCCAAAAATGTTATCCGCACGGCAAGGCGAGTCCGCAATCCGCTGCTGGATTCTATTCTCCAGGTCGGCGGCACGCAGCCATGAGAGCCTGCGCATCACCACACCTTGAGCAGCGGCCCTGGACGCAACATCAAAAGTGTCATAAACTCCTCTGGCCAGGAATTTTCTGCACGCCTTCAGCTGCCTGACCACCTCCTGAAAAGGCTTGGCTTGCTCAGGGGGAAGAGCATCAACCAAGCCCGCCAACTGCCGCACATTATTCCGCATGTGTATGCTCGTGTAGAGCTGGTAAGACTGGATCTTGGACACGAGCATAGAGGAATGGTAGGCCTTCCTCCCAAAGGAGTCTAAGGTTCTAGCGTCCTTGCCCGGGGGCGCCGAAGCATGTTCCCTAGAACTCTTAGCCTTCTTTAGGGCCAAATCCACAACTCCAGAGTCATGAGGCAACTGAGTGCGCATCAGCTCTGGGTCCCCATGGATCCGGTACTGGGACTCGATCTTCTTGGGAATGTGGGGATTAGTTAATGGCTTGGTCCAGTTCGCAAGCAATGTCTTCTTCAGGACATGGTGCAAGGGAACAGTGGACGCTTCCTTAGGTGGAGAAGGATAGTCCAGGAGCTCAAACATTTCAGCCCTGGGCTCGTCCTCCACAACCACCGGGAAGGGGATGGCCGTAGACATCTCCCGGACAAAGGAGGCAAAAGACAGACTCTCGGGAGGAGAAAGCTGTCTCTCAGGAGAGGGAGTGGGATCAGACGGAAGACCCTCAGACTCCTCGTCAGAGAAATATCTGGGATCTTCCTCTTCCTCCCACGAGGCCTCACCCTCGGTGTCAGACACAAGTTCACGGACCTGTGTCTGCAACCTCGCCCTGCTCGACTCCGTGGAACCCCGTCCACGATGGGGGCGTCGAGAGGTAGACTCCCTCGCCCGCATCGGCGAAGCTCCCTCCGCCGACGTAGTCGGGGAGCCTTCCTGGGAGGTGGCCGCGGTCGGTACCGCACGCGGTACCGACGTCGGGGACCTCAACCTGGGCAATGGGCCAGCCGGCGCCACGCTCGACGGTACCGGTGGCGCAAGCACCGCCGGTACCGGAGGGGTAGGGCGCAACAGCTCTCCCAGAATCTCTGGGAGAACGGCCCGGAGGCTCTCGTTTAGAGCGGCTGCAGAGAAAGGCTGAGAGGTCGATGCAGGCGTCGACGTCAGTACCTGTTCCGGGCGTGGAGGCTGTTCCGGGCTGTCCAGAGCGGAGCGCATCGACACCTCCTGAACAGAGGGTGAGCGGTCCTCTCGGTGCCGATGCCTGCTGGGTGCCGAATCCCTCGGCGACCCAGAGCTCTCGGTGCCGACACGGGGAGGAGACCGGTGTCGATGCTTCTTCGATTTCTTCCGAAGCATGTCACCGGAGCTCCCCGGCACCGACGAGGAGGACGTCGAATCCATCCGTCGCTTCCTCGGGGCCGAGACTGAAGAAGGTCGATCTCGGGGGGGCTGTACCGCAGGAGCCCTCAGGGTAGGCGGAGACCCACCCGAGGGCTCACCGCCACCAGCAGGGGAATGGACAGCCCTCACCTGCACTCCACCCGATGCACCACCGTCCGACGACATCAGCAGACGAGGTCCTGGTACCACCGACGTCGATGCAGCTATCCGATGTCTCGGCGCCGATGCAGAGGCCCGATGCCTCGATGCACTCGATGCAGGGGCGGCCGAGGAAGGAGGTCTGGACGCTGACGACGTCGATGCACTCGAAGATCCCGGTGCCGATGCCGACGAAGAGCCCGAGAACAACACGTTCCACTGGGCTAGTCTCGCTACCTGAGTCCGCCTTTGAAGCAGGGAACACAGACTGCAGTTCTGAGGGCGGTGCTCGGCCCCCAGACACTGAAGACACGACGAGTGTCGATCAGTGAGCGAGATAACCCGGGCGCACTGGGTGCACTTCTTGAAGCCGCTGGAAGGCTTCGATGTCATGGGCGGAAAAATCACGCCGGCGAAATCAAAAGCCGAAATGGCGAAATTTGAAGCACCAAATTTAGAGGGAGAAAAAATCTCGACCGAGGCCGAAAAGAGGCCTACCCCGACGACGAAAGAAAACTTACCGGGGCAAAAAAGCTGGAAGTACGGGGAGGATTTACACGAAACCCGGTGGGGGGTTTCCGGAGCACTTCCCGACTAGGACAAAGCTTTCCCGAAGGAAAAAAACACGTTCAAAACAAATTGGACGCGCGAGGTCGACTTTCCGGGGCTCGACACGGCGAAAACACGACCGTACCGAGTGCGGACAAAAGAAGACTGGCCGGCTCGAGCCGGTTTCGGGCGGGAAGACGGCCGCGCATGCGCGGTGCGCGCGGGCGCGCGAGGGCTAGCAAAGGACTTTGCTAGTGAAGTTCCGATTGGAGGGGCTGCCGTGGACGTCACCCATCAGTGAGAACAAGCAGCCTGCTTGTCCTCGGAGAAACAGGAACACATACAGTGTGAAGGGAGGGGCCAGGAAGCCTACAAGGGCCACTGAAAGGTCCCAAATAGGCTGACTGTTAAAAAGAAGGGCTTGTAAGTAAATATTCAGAAGAACAATTTGACAGGGGTGCCGTGTTTGTCAGGAGTCACAGACCTCTAAATGATTTACAGCACAGCTATAAACCCACAAATCATCACTCCGAAGTGAGACCAGTCTCACGAGAATCCCTTTCTCAGCAAACACTCTGAACAGCGTAAGTGTAAGGCATGTCTGATGCTCAGTTATGCTAGAATTCTGAAATGGAAACTGGCCACCCAGATGCAGATCAGGCTCTCACTGCACGGCATCAAGGCACCTAAAAGGGGGCATCCAGTTATACACGTGTTCGCATAGCGTGGTCTTGTTAAAGCATACAGGTTAAAATGCCATGTAACAAGCAATGCAATAAAATGCAGTGCAGTAAAAACGTCTATTGTTTATTTCTTCATTTTTGCATAATGTCTACCATTTATTCATTCCTTCAATTTCACAAACAGCTGTCTAAAAATGGCTCCATATTAAGCATGTAAACAAAAAACATGCAATGTTTGAACAGTCTGAGCACATTATTTATGAAGGGGAAGGTATATACGCCAGGCCCCCTCCCTGCCCATCTTCAAAGCCTTGCTCAAAACCCACCTCTTCAATGTCGCCTTCGGCACCTAACCATCATACCTCTATTCAGGAAACCTGGACTGCCCCTACTTGACATTTCGCCCTTTAGATTGTAAGCTCCTTGGAGCAGGGACTGTCCTTTATGTCAATTTATGTTAATCTGTACAGCGCTGCGTAACCCTAGTAGCGCTCTAGAAATGTTAAGTAGTAGTAGTAGTACTAAGGGGAAGGTATATAGCATGATTATACTAAATTGTGCATTCTCTGTTCTTATTTTCTCTTGGCTTGTCCTGCTTGTTTCCAAATGATATACAAACAAATGGGGGGGAGGGCAGAACAACAGATGGGGATTGTTTGTCAGGACAAAGGGAAAAGTAAGGAGCTATTATACTGGTTTAGGATGTGAAAGAGCAGAAAACTAACAAGAGTGCATGTTTGGAACTCTCTACTAAATACTAAGGCAAAAATAGATACTGATTAAACTGGATTCTTATCTTGCATCAATTAGAGATTCCAGCTATCCAGTCCAGATTTAATTTCCTTCAATAATTCTTTTTCAAAACATATATCTCACATCATACACAGCTTAGTTTTAGATCAAATATATTCCAGAGTCTTATGTAGGCATTACCCAAGAACCTCAGTGAAGTTAATCGCTATCCTTTAAAGATTAAAGTGATTTAAATAACATCACCGGTTCTTTTTTCATATATAAAGCCTCCTCTCATATTTTTAGAGAATATAAATATAAATAAACTCAACTTATCTTTTTAAACTTTTAAGTTTGTTGCACTTGTCGGACCCAGGGGATCATCTGCCCGACATGCACGTTTCGCCCCACATGGGCTGTCTCAAGGACATTCCCCTGCAAACAGACAAATCATAATAATAATGTCCTTGAGACAGCCCATGTGGGGCGAAACGTGCATGTCGGGCAGATGATCCCCTGGGTCTGACCACTACTCCCTCCCCATAACCATCCTAGAGTATAAACCCATGGTGATTGTACCACATAGTCCAAAAGTGACTCAAAACAACTGGCAATTTTACAGAAGCATTGAAACTCGTGTTGTTTGGCCTCAAACCTCGGCACGCCTACAATGGATTTTAGCAATTCAAAAAAACTATTTGTCCTATGGTAACCTATTCCTTCAAAATATAGTTCCCTCCCATAAATAAGCATCATTTTATTTCTGAAGTGATCACATATGTGTCCATTTGTCTCCTCTGTCATCTGCTTCACTCCATTCATCATTCTCACCTCCTTTTCTCTGTCTCCCCTCTCCTGCTAGTTGGCCTGTGAAAACGTTTTGCATTCAGATGGACCCACAGATTAGTTACGTGATTCTAGGGGGAGGCCACTTATCTGAAGGGCTGCTTGGATTGTTCAGTCACACTACGGATGCAGAGAGCCTGACAATCACGCTAATACCTCTGAATATGATCATATACAAACGACTATGGCCTAGTGGTTAGGGTGGTGGACTTTGGTCCTGGGGAACTGAGGAACTGAGTTCAATTCTCACTTCAGGCACAGGCAGCTCCTTGTGACTCTGGGCAAGTCACTTAACCCTCCATTGCCCCATGTAAGCCGCATTGAGCCTGCCATGAGTGGGAAAGCGCAGGGTACAAATGTAACAAAAATAAAATAGATACTATTGGAGATTCTACATGGAATGTTGCTACTATTGGAGATTCTACATGGAATGTTGCTACTATTGGACATTCTACATGGAATGTTGCTATTCCACTAGCAACATTCCATGTAGAAGGCTGCACAGGCTTCTGTTTCTGTGAGTCTGACGTCCTGGACCTACTTTTTTCCTTAAATTTCTATGTAAATCTCTGGTCACCTCCGGGAGCAATAAATTAGTTTTTCTTGATCCCTCCCCTCCCCCAATTGGAATTGTTTCTCATGAACAAACCTGTGCTTCAAGATGCAAATACTTAATATTTAATTCTTAGGTTTATGATAATGAGCAAATAATATTACAGTTTAATACCTGCCCATTGTGATTAGAATACTTGCTTTTGTTAACTTTTTGTTTTCTTAACTATTAGTCTTGTTGGCTTCCTAGGCATGGATTAGAAGAAAATAATTTCTGTGTTCTTTTTTTGTCTTTGTGATCAATCAGATTATTTTCATGATTTTGATTATTGTACATATTGCAAAGAACAATAAAATTAAAGAAGCACTTTTATTAACAATTTTGTAAACAATATGTCATATTCTTATTGCCATATGGTGGTAAATTTCACATCTGGCAAGTCAATTATTATACAAACCAAAGACTATTATTTACAGATAATAATATCTATTATACATAAGCATTTCTAAAACTTTCAATATTACAACAAAAAAAATAGACCAATGGATTCAAAAAGTGACATAAACTTGTTAGGTGAAGCAAATAAGTACTGCATTAAACTATATAACTTTTACTGACTTTAAAAATTCCCGCGGGAGGTGGTGGACAGGAAAACAGTAACGGAATTCAAACATGCGTGGGATAAACATAAAGGAATCCTGTTCAGAAGAAATGGATCCTCAGGAGCTTAGCTGAGATTGGGAGGCAGGGCTGGTGGTTGGGAGGCGGGGATAGTGCTGGGCAGACTTATACAGTCTGTGCCAGAGCCGGTGGTGGGAGGTGGGGCTGGTGTTTGGGAGGCGGGGATAGTGCGGGGCAGACTTATACGGTCTGGCCCTGAAAATGACAGTTACAGATCAAGGTGAGATATACACAAAAACTAGCACATATGAGTTTGTCTTGTTGTGCAGACTGGATGGACCGTGCATGTCTTTTTCTGCCGTCATCTACTATGTTACTATGTTTTGAACTGTAGCAATCAAAGAGCATTAACAGTTCAATCAAATCTAAAACATATCAGAAGTACTTATTTTGAGCAACCAAATAGATAAATACCAAGTAATTTTGACTTTTTACTATTGCAACTATGAATGCAACATCCAGCTCCAGCCAGAAGTCAATAAGTTACCTGCTTAAAAAGTTCTCTTCACATGACTGACTGGCTCAGTTGACTGTAGCCTGGGGAAAATCACCTGCCTGTTTGTGAGTAGATAAGAGATACTAGGCAGGTGCAACAGCAAAAGACTTTTGTCCAAGAACTTTGAAGAGCAAAGACAAAGCCAAAGCATTTTATAAATCAGTAACGCAAGATGATTTCCAACTTGTTCTGATCTGGGCTAAAATGTTCTTTCCGGTATTTCTTTCAAAATGTTTTCTCTAGTTCACCAAGGCTTCAGAGAATTTGATGTATATTAAAATCTTTTCCTTGAAAAATGGGTTCATTTTTATGCAGGGACAATTTTGCTGATTGACAGGTTAGCGTTTGGTGCTGAAATTGGACCAGTGCAAGAGCTTTGCATTTCATTTGCTCCATTACACCAGTGCATGAATTACTGGGCTTTCACATTGGCACCTTTCCATTACTTTCAAACGTCTGACACGAACAAAATGAGTCAGCTGACATTTTAGGTAGCAAATCTGTTCCAAAAGGAATAGGGTACTAATATACCATTATATACATTTTGAGTACCACAACCTTGAGTCCGATCAGACCATAACATATAAATAAACTGGCTACCATTAAAAAAGAAAATCCACATATTCGTCCCCAACAGAGAAAAAACGCAACACAGAGGTTTGAAAATGGTAAACTTTACATCAAACAATGGCATTTTAGTTCCAGCTACTGCAATAGTATCAGAGGATTAGTCATGTTACTTGGTAGTAGCAAAATCGACAAAGACTCTGGTGATGCTTTTTACACTAATTTATTGAGGTATGAGCTTTCAAGGGCAGGAGTCCATTTCATCCTCTAAAGCTCATCCTATATAATAAAACGCACCTCCAACATTCTGAAGCTGACTGCATGGCTGAGGCATTCCTGCTCTCTGTATCCATCTCCTGAATTGACATCACGTACTTCCGGGTTCGTCACAAGCAGAAGTGACCAACCACACGAGGTTTCTCGGCTTCAGAATGTTGGAGGTGCATTCTATTAAATAGGATTGGTCAGTTCCTTGAAGCACAGCCAGAGCTCAGCGTCCTGCACAGTAATGCTCAGATACCAGAGAGAGAGAGGGGGGGGGGGGGGGGGGGGCCTGACACCAGAGAGGGGGGGGGGGAGGTATCTCTGTCACACACACACTCTTTCTCTCACACACTCTCTCTCTCTCACAGTCAATGTCTTTCTCTCTCTCACTCTCACACAATGTCTCTCACACACTCTATGTCTCACACTGTATCACATTCACTCTCAATGTGTCACACAGTCACTGACACACTCTCTTGGTCTCATACACTCAATCTCACAGAGAGTCTGTGTCTCACACACTCTCTCTCTCTCGCACACACTGTATCTGTGTGAAGCACTCTCTCTCTCTCTCACACTGTGTCTCACATACGCACTTGCACACACTCTCATTCTCACACACACACACTCTCTCTCAGACACACTCGCACCCAGACTCACTCTTTCTCTCTCACACACTCGCACATTCACTCTCTCTCTCACACACAGTCACTCTCACATACACTCTGTCAAACAAACACACTCCGAGGAAAACCTTGCTAGCGCCCGTTTCATTTGTGTCAGAAACAGGCCTTTTTTACTAGTGTCTCAATAAATTAGTCTATAAGGTGCCACCAGTCTCTTCATCATTTTGCATTATTAAGAGTCTACTGACATATTTGAGATGTGTTATTCACAACATATTTCTTCTGATTATGGTGTTGAGTGATGCAATAGCATGGCATATGGTTTCCTAAGCAATTTCTTCTGATTTTCAGCAAAATCCTTTTGGAAATATTTGATTTCATCAAGTAAGGAAAAAAAACCAAGACACTGACAATATATATATATATATATATATTTTTTTTTTTTTTTTTGATATATCAAAGAAATGTATTTGTTATTTTATGCTGATTGTTCTACTGTACGAGTCCTAATAAAGTGCTGGAAGAAACAGCATATTTAATAAAAAGGATGGAAAAGCAGAATGGGAAACACAGTTTAGTAAATGAGGAGATTCTGAGCATACAGCATAGGTACGTCCCAGCAAAATATTCAATCTTAGGAAAAGATATTATATATATAAAGAGGAAAGGCTGTGGTCGGCTATCGAGGTGTAGGAAGGATCCGCACAGCAGAGAATAGCAGACAAGCTAAGTAACTTGGATTTTGCACTGATATGAATAATACAGAGCTCAAGATTTAAGAGATCTAAGAGAATCAATATTTAAGAGATCTAAAAGAATTAAATAGCTTTAAGAGGTTTTCGGCCGATGATGAAGAAGTCCAGCCCCCAAAGTTAAAATTTATGCTGGGGGCTTCTCGAGGCCTTTCCTCTTTATATATATAATATCTTTTCCTGAGATTGAATATTTTGCTGGGACGTACCTATGCTTTATGCTCAGAATCTCCTAATTTCCTAGATATCGAGTACATTTTATAGGGGATTACCTCTGATGTTGTTTATAGTTTAAACACAGTTTAGTAAGCCATTCCTGTACTTGAAAATGTAGCTTTCTGAACTATACTTCCATGCTATCACCTATAACCTGCTGAAAATACACTGCCCTTGAAGCTCTTTTCACTGAGCTAAAGCTTGAATTGATAAGGAGTGAGGAGGAATACAATGCCCCTTCTTATCAGGAAGGAGAACAATTTCTCCCCTGGTTAATTCCTTGCCTCCCACTTCAACTTATACAGAGACTTGGTGTCACTCTTCACAGGAAAGCCCAGCCCAGCCCCATGTATACATGGAGGCATATTTTCAAAGCACTCAGACTTACAAATTTATATAGGTAACCTATAGAACTTTGTAAATCAAAGGGGCTAATGCTCAACTACTACGTGCGTTTACACATGTGGCTGAACGTATGATTTCTAAACAGCAACCAATGCTCAAAGGAAACTGCATGCAAATTAGATGTATGGAAATTCTGTCAGCGGCTCGGTAGGACAGTATCTTGTAAATGTCCATGTTCTGCGCATGCCCAGGGAAAGAGGGGCATCATTTTAATTATGTTGCCAGCTCCACTGTCCTGCTGCTGCATTCTCTCCTTCCCCCTGACGTTGGCTCCACCTTCTCACTGATGTCACTCTTGACACACCTAATATCATAGGGGCTTTCCCCAACCAATTGGCTGTCTGCTTTTGTTTCTCTGCCCTTGTGGGAGGGATTTCACTGTGCTCATGGGGGCTGCTTGTATCTGAGCTCTCCCAGTGGCTGATCAGCTGTTTTGCTCCTCCATAGAAAAAGCAAAAATGACGGCAAAGAGCTCCTTCACATTTCACACACACGCGCAGAGACAGTTAAAATATACAAGCAAACTGCTCCTCCGAGAAGTCAACCTCATGCAATGACAGCTCCAGACCTGCTACAAAATTTTGCACATTATAGGTACCAGTGGCGTTCCTAAGTCACCTTCCACCCGTGGTGGATCGCCACTGCACCTCCCCCCCCCCCCCCCCCCGGCGCATTGCTTTCACCTCCTAGGGTTGCTGGGAGCAGTCGCAAGGCTGTCAGCTCCGCCGGTTCGAGCCAACAGCCATGTGGCTCCCCCTTCCAGCGTGCACCCAGGGCGGACCGCCCCCACCGCCCTGCCCTCGGTACGCCACTGAAAAGGTACACACTCCTTTCTGTGCATCACTCGGAAACATCTGTGCATTGCTCAGAATGCACATTTTAATACTAATGAGTGCTTTGAAAACGAGCCCCATAGGCCCCTACCACAGAGCACCAAAGCAGTATGAAGCAGCCATTTTTCAGTGCTGCCCCTTCATCGGGGTACTTTAATAATTAAATTATGGGGTCTGTTTATTAAGAGCAGTAAGAGTGGAGGAGTGGCCTAGTGGTTCGGGTGGTGGATTTTGGTCCTGGGGAACTGAGGAACTGAGTTCGATTCCCACTTCAGGCACAGGCAGCTCCTTGTGACTCTGGGCAAGTCACTTAACCCTCCATTGCCCCATGTAAGCCGCATTGAGCCTGCCATGAGTGGGAAAGCGCAGGGTACAAATGTAACAAAAATAAAATAGATACTATTGGAGATTCTACATGGAATGTTGCTATTCCACTAGCAACATTCCATTCCATGTAGAAGGCTGCGCAGGCTTCTGTTTCTGTGAGTCTGACGTCCTGCACATACGTGCAGGACGTCAGACTCACAGAAGCAGAAGCCTGCGCGGCCACATTGGTGATCTGCAAGGGTCGACTTCTACATGGAATGTTGCTAGTGGAATAGCAACATTCCATGTAGAATCTCAAATAGTAGCAACAGTGGAGGAGTGGCCTAGTGGTTAGGGTGGTGGACTTTGGTCCTGGGGAACTGAGGAACTGAGTTCGATTCCCACTGCAGGCACAGGCAGCTCCTTGTGACTCTGGGCAAATCACTTAACCCTCCATTGCCCCATGTAAGCCGCATTGAGCCTGCCATGAGTGGGAAAGCGCGGGCTACAAATGTAACAAAAATAAAAAAATAAAATAGTAGTTACCACAGTTTAACAGCCAAATTTAAAGCAAAGTAACTGTAAAACTTCTGCTTTAACTGCCGGGGACATTCCCAGCATCTATACCGTGTCAAGAAAAAACAGGACCCCCAATATTTTTCCAAATAACCCTATTTAAAAAAACAAATTATTACCATTATTGACAGGTGTTACTGTAAGATGCTGTAAAAACTGGATGATACCTGTTTTCAAAGTGACATCATTCAGGAAGTGACCATTAAGATCTGTTTTAGCAAAATATCATTTAGTCAGTGGTGTCAACGACTTTGTCAATGTGCCTAGGTGGAAGGAGGACACTGAACACAAATTATGAAGTAACTTAAATCAAATCAATCCTTGTATACCATTAATATCCCCTTTCCAGGGTTCAGTGCAGTTTACATTCTAGGTGAGATAAAAGCCGATAATATTAGTGTGAGGTATGAGAACAATTAGAGACCATTGGTGTAATGTACGAGACCAAAAACATTGTAGGAAAGGATAATGGACAATACTAGGAGGTAGACGTCAATGGTTATGAAGCAGTCTTTGGGAAGAGAAAGGTTCTTAGCCTCTTCCTCAAGCTAAGGTTTTGATGGCAATAGGTAGAGTTCCATATTTTAACTCCAAGTACAGGGAACAGAAAGCTGGAAATCTTCTGATTTTGAATTGTCCTTTGAAATGGTTGTTCTTTCAGTCTGTTAGGCTGGACCAAACATAGCGAAACGGTCTTAGTCAGAAGTTCTGATCTGAAACCCTGTGAGATTTGAAAAACTAAAGAAGCAGCTTTGAACCTGAGTCTGCTATGGGAAGCCAGTGCAGTTTGTTAAGATGAGTTGAAACACTAGTATATCTATCCAATCTGTATATTAGTTTAACAGCTATATTCTGTATGATTTGCAGTTTCTGATATTGAAACATAACACCAAGAAATAGAACGTTACAGTAATCCAAGTGAGGTATGACTAACATTTGGACTAGTAGTGCAAAGGCTTTTTGGTCAAAGAATGATCTGTCTAGATGTAGCTGTCTCATTTCGAATAGCGCTTTCTTCCATAGCTGGTTAATATGGGAAAAGAAGGTGAGTGAAGAATCAAGCAAGTCCCCTAGAATTCTGGTTTCAGACTCAAATGTAAAGCTTTGACCATTGGACAAAGATATTGATGATGGGACCTCAACTCCATGATTTCAGAACCATAGGACCTTGGTATTTTGCGCATTCAATTTCAGTTCATTGGTCAAAGCCCAGGTGCTAACAGCAGGGATGACATATGTAGGTGAAAGGGACGATCCCTGCAGAACCCCGCAGTTAGGAGACCAAAAGTTGGAAAGTTGGTTGTTTGCTTGACAGAATAGCTTCGATTTGAAAGGAATTCACTGAACTATCTGATCACAGTCCCTGTTATTCCTATCTGATCCAAGAGTTCAAGTAGCAATGTGTGGTCAACCTAATCGAACGCCGTCAATATATCAAATTGGCGAAGAATTACTTTGTCGCATTGGTGTTGTTTGACATAGAACTAGCAGCAATAATTCCATACTATGTGGTGATCTGAAGCCAAATTATGACCAATGTAATATAGAAAACTAGTAAAAAAGCCCCGTTTCTGATGCAAATGAAACGGGGGCTAGCAAGGTTTTCTTCAGAGTGTGCATGTGGGAGTGTGTGTCCCTGCCCTCTGCCCTCTCTCCCTCCCCCTCCCCCCTTGGAGTCCAGTCCTTCAGTGTTAAGTTTCCTGCTGTTCTGTGTTACAGAGAGAGTGAGGGCATCTCTCTCCCCTCCCCCTTTGAGTCCTTCACTGTTACAGAGAGAGGGATTTCGTGCTGTGCTGTTTTCCTTCACTCATGGGGAAACCGGATATCTCTGGCGCTTCACACTTCCGGCTGGAGGCTTCAGAATGTTGGTCTTGCCTTTTATATATATAGATGTTTCCAGATATAAAGAGAGTGTAAAAAAAACCCATTATACTAATGTATTTTCAAAGGTCATACTAAATGTTTAAATAATTGCAAAGTATTTTGAAACTATGTAAGGGGTCCTGTTTTTCACTGGACCCCATGTATATACTGTTGGGGGCATTCTCAGGATCCTTTTACTAAGTTATGGACCCTTTTACTAAGTTGCATTAAGTGCTAATGTGTGCCTAATGCAGCAAAAAATGGAGTACCTAAGGACACGCTCAGGTGTCCTGAGGTAACTGTGAAATCTGTCCACTAACTGCACACACATACACACACACACAAAATATGTTTTTATTTATAAAATGTATACCCCACTTGAACCTAAGCAGCTAAAAATAAATATACATAAAAAACAAACATACAAAATTCTGAGTGGTATAGAATGGGTAAAAATGAATTGATTTTTCACTCTTTCAAAAAGTAAAATTACATGAAAATACTTTTAAAACAGTATTTTTTCACTCAAAAATAGTTAAGCTCTGGAACTCATTGCCGGACAATGTGGTTTTCCAACTCCCTTATTCTGATCCAGCTCTCTGTGCATCATTTATCCCAGAAGCTTTATTCCCTTCATTGAACTAATTTATTTATTTGTTACATTTGTACCCCACATTTTCCAACCTCTTTGTAGGTTCAATGTGGCTTGCATAGTGCCGGAGAGCAGTTGCAGACTCCGGTGTATACAAAATACAAGGTGAAGTTGTGATAGGGTAAGGTTCATGTGGTAGGACCACATAGAGGAATCGTTCGACGGGAGAGTTCGGTGATGGCCATTACGAACTATAGCGTTGTTGTGTCGCAGAGATCAGGCATTTACGTTGGATCTGTAGGGTATGCCTTTTTAAACAGGTGGGTCTTGAGTGTCTTTCTGAAGTGTAGATGGTCGTATATGGTTTTCCAGTAAAATTACAAGGGATAGGGAAAGAGGTTGCTGTGGAGGACACGCAAAAATAACCAGTAGGGGGATATGGGGCAATATGGGAAGGAGGAAGGGAGGCTTTACAGTAATGTAAACCATAGTATTCAGCCCAAGTCAGGGAATCAGGAATTCCAGAAATCTTAGAGGTATAGTACGGGTCCCTTCAAAATGTGTAGAAGCACTCCCAGCAGCCTGTCTGTTTCAATTTGCATAAAGGCAGAGCTGTGAGCCCATCCCCCCTCCTGCAAGGTAACAATGTTCAATCAGCCACATTCTTGTGCAGTTCCTACTAAGGCAAGCTAAAACTGACAGTTATGAACTCAGAAAGAATAAAGCACTTTAGCAAGATTTCTTCTTTTCCCTTAATTCCCATGAAACCCACCCCACAACTGGGGGTTTCATAAATAAAATTATACATAAAAAATTTTTTAATGAAAAAAAATATATATATAATTATATAAGACAATGTTCTGAAAAAGCATATAGACAATACCGCATTCGCTTTTTGTACAATAATAGAAAAAGCTTACATGCATGCACCGAAAGAAGTGAATGGAATGGAATCAAAAGATAGAAGCTGGATACTAACATAAAAAATCACATTGAGCCTGCAAAGAGGTGGGAGATAATGTGGGATACAAATGCAATAAATAAATAATAATAATAAAATCAGAACAAAATAAATATTATTGTGCAATGAGTTGGTGTGCCATATGAAACTGGAAAAAAACTTGATTCAAGAACTATAAAGATGAATGGTGAGGTTTAAGAAAATTGTCATTTATAAAGTTGCACTGTGTGTAGAATAGCAAAATAAAAAAGGGAATTGACAAGTTAAACATGCGTATCTTAGGCTTACCATCCTTAACAATCCTCTTTAAAGTAGAATGCCTTGATTAGAACAGTCTTAAGAAGGCCACCATAAGAGACCAAACAAATGTAATCAATATGACATAGTGAAGGCATTTCCCAAATGTGAACAAATGGAATTTGTGGCAGAAAACGCCAACGTTTTTAAATAATAATAAGACCAGTTTCTTGATTAGCATTTGTGTAACCTTAAAAATCATCCCAATATTGCTAAAATGTTTATATTTTAAACATTCAAATAGATACATGTAACAAACAAGTGAACATAGAGAGTTTAGATAGAACCGCAATGTACTCGAAACTTATATACCACCAACTAATCTACTGCTGATTTGCAAAAATGTTGGTATCTATAGAAACATGTATAAACAACCTGAATTAAAAACCACGTGTAAATGATTGTTGAATGCTAGAAATGTTGCGCTTCACTATGATGCGGTAAGTACTCACTTCACAGCTTTAAAATAGTTTGGCATACTACAGAGGTTTAATTATTGTTACACGGTGGCATGCTTTATAAGTTTGGTGCACACGACGGTTTTGTTCAACTCTACTCACAACATGGAGCAATACAGAGGCATTACCATATTTTTTGTTTTATTCTCTGTTAATGAGTGGAGGAGTGGCCTAATGGTTAGTGCATCCTGGGTTTGATTCCCACTGCAGCTCCTTGTGACCCTTGGCAAATCACTTAACTCTCCATTGCCTC
Organism: Microcaecilia unicolor; assembly: GCF_901765095.1. Lineage (NCBI taxonomy): Eukaryota > Metazoa > Chordata > Amphibia > Gymnophiona > Siphonopidae > Microcaecilia > Microcaecilia unicolor. The sequence continues at coordinate 28,987,405 of NC_044033.1, read as the reverse complement.
AGGTACATAAACCAAGATTGTGAGTCCTCTAGGGACAGAGATAGTGCCTGCTTATAATTGGATTGTAAACCACATTGAACCTGAACTCTGTTTGGGATAATGCAGGATACAAATGTCATAGTAAATAAAAACTTCCTAATAATTCTTAACATTTTGTTTGCTTTTTTAGCCACTGCCACACACTGAGAGGATGATTTCAACATGTTGTCTATGAAGACACCTAAATTCTTTTTCTTGGAGGTGACACCTAATGTGAAACCTAGCATGAAGCATTTATCTCAGTTATTCAACTGTTAGTCTCCCTTTCTTACTGACATCTACCTACAGCTTTCCATCTCCCTCAGACCAGCCCATCTAGCACATTCTTTTCTCTTTCTTACTCCCCATGTTCAGCATCTTCCTTTTCATAACCCCTAATAGTCCAGCATCTCTCCTTTCCTTGCCTACACCCCCCCCCCCCTAAGGTGTCCAGCGTGTCCCTTTTTCTTCCCTATCCCCCAGGTGTCCATAGTCCCCTTCTCTCCTACCCCCCCCCCCCCAACACACACACACACACACAGTGTACAAAAGAGGGCTGTGGACTTTCAGACAATGGCCCTTTAAAAGATAGCCCATCATAGGGCCCACTCTCTTAGGTTTGGCTCAAATGAGAATCAGTTCTTCCCCGGGAACTCCGTTCACTGGGTAAATCTCTCTTATCTTCACCCTTCTCCTCCACTGCTAACTCCAGACTCCGTTCCTTTTATCTTGCTGCACCATATGCCTGGAATAGACTTCCTGAGCCAGTACATCAAGCTCCATCTCTGGCTGTCTTCAAATCTAAGTTAAAAGCCCAGCTTTTTGATGCTGCTTTTAACTCCTAACCCTTATTCACTTGTTCAGAACCCCTATTTTATCATCCTCAATTTAATATTCCTTATCTCTTATTTGTCCTGTTTGTCTGTCCTAATTAGATTGTAAGCTCTGTCGAGCAGGGACTGTCTCTTCATGTTCAAGTGTACAGCGCTGCGTATGTCTAGTAGCGCTTTAGAAATTATAAGTAGTAGTAGTAGTAGTGTTAACAGAATGAGGCAGTAACTCAGCATTATGACAGATTGCATTAAGATGGGACCAGGCATGTACTGCAAGTCCAAATAAATCTGACTTGAGTCATTAGGATGTTCAAAATGAAGCTGGTCTCAGTATAGCTGATCTATTTTTACATCTTCATACCCCAGGGATTACTGGTAAGTAAAACCCTCAAGGTAGGCCAAATCTGAGAGGAGAGATCATTTCTGACATGCTAAAAGTTGTTTAGGAAGGAAAATTTTTATTTTGAGTTCATTAGACCATGTCTCACAATCTCCTTATGCTCATTCCTCAATCTCTTCCTCTCCATCCTTCCTACTCCTTACCCCTCCCAATCTCTTCTCCTTTTGCTCATCCTATCTTTGTTTAGCTCTCCATGCTCAAATTACAAATCCTCAAAACCCCACTACTACTATGTTTACTACAACTTGTAACATTCTCCTTCAAGACTTTGTAATTCTATTTACTATGTAAGCCGCATTGAACCTGCTACGTGTGGGAAAGCGCGGGGTACAAATGTAATTAATAATAATAATAATAATAATAATTAGTGGTGAGGATGGGGACAAGCTTTGTCCCCATGTCACACTCTACTTTGAAGCCTGTTAATCAACTGGACTGTTATTTATGTTTGATTGATGCAGACGACAATATTTTTTCTATTTGTAATTTAAACACAACAGTTACACAGCATATTGTTCCTTTTTATACTTTAATAAAAAGATTTAAATATAAAATCATAAGTGTTCGAGGCTTCTGCAGATGAGAACAGAGCCCACGGGGACAGGGACGGGAACGGGGACAGAATCTGTGGGGACAGGGCAGGGACGGAGACTGGGCCTGCGGAGACGGGGCAGGGACAGAGACGGGGCAGGGACAGAGACGGGACAGGGACGGAGATGGGGACAGGGACGGAGATGGGGACAAGATGGGGATGGAGACAGAACCCACGGAGATGGGGTGGGTGCGGGGACAAATTTTATCCCCGTGTCATTCTCTAATACTAGACAGTTCTACAGAACTGAGGCTTTTGTGGCAGTCCAATGTAGTATGGTGCTAAATGTGCACCAGGCAAGTGATGGGCTTTGCAAAGGCTTTCAGGCATTTGGGAGTGGAGGTGTTCTCTAGTGATTAGAGCAGCAGGCTGATAACTTGGGCTCAATCATAAATTCTTTATAATTTTGATCATCCTCCATTGCCATTAAAAACCTAGGGCTAGATATACTGACCTGCACATGTAGTATTAACATGCATTATTTAGGGATGTGCATTCACTTCATTTGTGCACGCTAAACTGATTTAACACACGTTAACCCATTATGCATGAAGTCAGTTAACGCACATTAAAAAGTTGTATGTGTGCTAAAATGTTTTTATTAAAACGAATGTGTGAAATGAACCAAAAAAAAAAACCAACAACCAAAAACCATGACAAAAGCTCAAATGAACTGAAAATGAATTAAAATCTTTTACACTGTGTACATCCCTAGCATTATTTACTGCAGGTCCCATTATATGCAACGGGGCCTTTTTTTTTATTTGTTTAGTAATAATGCGTACATTAATGGTAATAACATGCTAGCATGTTGACTGAAGTTAGTTGGTAAAGCTAAGACTTCCAGGGCAGGGAAATACCCCCTGCATCTGAAATGTAAATTGCCTTGAGCTTGGATTTGGAAGAGTCCATTTCAGAAAACAAAAGGCAATAATGTTGTCTGTGCTTCTTGGATAACATTTTCTGAAGGGCTTTCAGGGTTTCTTTATTTTGGGAAGTTATCTACTGCAACAATCCTGTCTTAATTTACAGGAGAAAAGAGAGAACCACGGGTGTACACAATGAGGGGAATCTTACCTCAGGTGGCTGACAATAAGAGGCACAGTTTCCCCTCTCATTCCTCCTATCTTCCTGATAAGCCATAGAAGTGAAATTCAATTCCAAGAATGTATTTGTAACGTTCTACAATCTAATCATAGCATACAGTGATCAAAGGGAGATATAGCTCAAAAGAGAACTTGGAATGACTGTACACAATACAGACCTTTCCCTAGGGTCATGTTTTCGGATATCATTCTTTCAGTAGTCACTTTTGAACGGTTCGCTCTAGTGTCAGAGCCATTCTAATTGCTGTGCAACGTGTGAAAAGAGGGGTTAGTATGTGCTATACAAAAATAACCTTTTGGGCCACTCGGTGAACAATAGATGTCAATTGTTGTACTGGTCGATTACAGGGAAAAGAACAGTGGTTGTTGTTGCTTTGCTGAATACCTCACAGATCTTCACAACAGAGACTACAATATAGCCTGCAATTCTAAATAACAGAAAGGGCCTGGCATTGCCCTCTTGTAATTCATACTTGCTTGTCTTTTGCGAGGATGCGGTTTTTGGTTCTGTGCTTCTAGCGCATCATTTTTCAACCCCTTATTTTTCATGACTGAACAATCTAATTTTGCCTCTGATGAAATGTGTTTCTCTCGCTGTAATTATGTTTCCATATTAATTATACTCTCAAATTAGCATTTTTAAACAAAGCTCCATTTTCTGTCGAACTGAGCGGTACTTAAAAAGTTTGCATGATGAGTAGATATGTAATGGAAGGGGAAAGGTCCTATAGCATTCAAGCACATAAAGGGTAAAAAAGGGTAAAGAGTCATGGATTTTGATATACTACCTTTCTGTGGTAAAACCAAAGTGATTTGCATATATTATATGCAGGTATTTTTTTTCTATCCCTAGTACATTACAAACTTCAAAAGAATCAACGCCACTGTTCAGACTGCTCTGAGGTAGGAGTTCAATTTTAGACCTTAGCAGGTGTATGCATGTGTAAGGAGGCATCTCGGTTGCAGGGTAGTTGATTAACATAGAGGGGCATTTTTGATATGCTGTCTTAAATCCAACTTTGGATGTTGGGGAATATACTACTACTACTACTTATCATTTCTATAGCGCTACTAGACGTACGCAGCGCTGTACACTTGAACATGAAGAGACAGTCCCTGCTCGACAGAGCTTACAATCTAATTAGGACAGACAAACAGGACAAACAAGAGATAAGGGAATATTAAAGTGAGGATGATAAAATAAGGGTTCTGAACAAGTGAATAAGGGTTAGGAGTTAAAAGCAGCATCAAAAAGGTGGGCTTTTAGCTTAGATTTGAAGACGGCCAGAGATGGAGCTTGACGTACCGGCTCAGGAAGTCTATTCCAGGCATATGGTGCAGCAAGATAAAAGGAACGGAGTCTGGAGTTAGCAATGGAGGAGAAGGATATAGATAAGAGAGATTTATCCAGTGTACAGAGTTCCCGGGGAGGAATGTAGGGAGAGATGAGAGTGGAGAGGTACTGAGGAGCTGCAGAGTGAATGCACTTATAGGTCAATAAGAGGAGTTTGAACTATACCATTTTCAAAACAGAAAAACATCTCCCCCCCCCCTCCCCGAAAATGGCTATTTGCTAGATGTTTTTGCGCTCTGTGCATTTTTTGGTCCAAGTGGAAAATGCACAAAATCAAACCATTGGATATAGAAGGAGCCAGTATTCTTAGTAAACTGGACATCCCAGGAGAGCAATGAGGCACCCTAGGGGACTTCAAATAAATGCTCCCAGGTACACATCTCACTGTTGCTCCCTTATCTTGCCTACTGAGCCCCCCCCCCCCCCAAAACCCACTACCCCCAACTATACATAACTACAATAGCCCTTATGGGTGAACGGGGCACCTATATGTGGGTACAGTAGGTTTCTGGTGAGTTTTGGAGGGCTCACAGTTTCCACCACAAGTGTAACAGGTAGGGGGAGGTAGGAGCCTGGGTCCACCTGTCTGCAGTGCACTGCACCCACCACTAGGCTACTCCAGGGATCTGCACGCTGCTCTAATGAACTTGAGTATTACATCTGAGGCTGAGATAGAGGCTGCAAAGTAATGTTTCTAATCACATTTTGGGGGGGTGAGAGGGGGTTAGTGACCACTGGGGAGTAAGGGGAGGTCATCCCTTATTCCCTCCAGTGGATTTTGTAGCTTATTCATTAATAAAACAGGTCTAGACCAAAACGTCCAACTTAGAGCCCTGGATGGGTATTTTTGTTCCATTATGGCAGAAAAACATCCAAGTGTTAGGAACGCCCAGATCCCTCCCTTAACATGCTCCCACACGCCCCCTTGTGATTTGAACATACTTCTGACAGGCTTCATAGAAAAACATCCAAATGCAGATTTATGCCACTTTTTGGAAGTTTTTCTCTTTTGAAAATGAGCTCCAGAGACACATCCCAAGGACCTCACAGAACATTTATTCTCCCAGTACTCTCCCTTCTCTTAATGTGCTCACATAGGGCCATAGTACAGTTTGTGTGGCTGCAAAGTTGGCAGTTGTGCCAAAACTATGCCCCGTCCATGGGTATGGTTTGGGGCAGCATTACCCCTCTCAAATGCTGTTTTCCTCCAGCCACTTCTCCCCCCCTTCCCAACCCTTGATGCAGTATCTCCACTTCTCCCCCCTCATCCCCCACACATACACAAATTTCCCTCTCTTCAAACCTCCCATTCATGGGTAGAGAATCACATCTAAAAAGATAGCAATGCTCAGCAGTGCCTACAGTTCTAACACGTTGTAAGGCACTGCTGGGTCCCGCCCATACAGCAACAGGAAGTATGCCTCACAACCTGTGTTGCATCATGCTGCATTATGTGTTTGGGAAGAGGGTAGGATAAGGTGAGGTAGAGATGCTGTATCCTGTTTAGGAGGGGGAGAGGCAGAAGGGAGAGAGGGAGGCACTCTGTGCTGCCATGGACGGGGGGGGGGGGGGGGCTTTCTGAAAGGAAATGGATGTGCTAGGGAGGGATCTTCCAGGCAGATGGTGTTTCGGGAGGGGAATGGATGTTATATGGGGGGCAGGAGGTGCCACGGTGCAATTTCTCTCTGGAGGAGGCCAGATTTCCCATCAAGGCCCTAACAATTACTCAGAGGCAGGTGTAGGGTGCTCCAACTCTCTTTACTGAAGGTAAGTGTAAAACAATTACTGCTTTGAGGTAGTCTTTCTATCCCAAGGTTGTACAGCATTAAACAGACACTATAATGATCCACATTCTTCCTTCATCTGTGTCTGTGATCACTTTCCATAATAATCTTTTTTTTATTTTTTTATTTTTTTTTTTTTGGGGGGGGGGGGGGGGGTTAAAAGGTTTCCTGTGTACCAGGAAAAGCCTATTCCTTTCTGAATCAAGCACATAGTCTCTCCTTTCCAAACAGATCTTACCAACAGGCACAATCTTGTACACAGTAGTACTTCCTGAGTGAGGCTTCTCTCTCCTAGTCCCTTTGGCTTGAAGGTCAAGCAGCTGCTCTACTTCTTAATTAAATGGCTTTCAGAGGGTGGGTAAAACCTCTGTCGTTCACATTCACTTCACGCTGGATACAAATTGAAAACTCAAAGGATGCGCTAAATAAGATGCAAACTCAACTAGGCCCATGGGATGAGCCCTAAACACACACACATCCTCTCAGAAAAATTTCCACCATGCCAAAAAGAGACCCCAAACCACACACTATCCACCGGATTCTATGTAGCGCGCCTAGAGTTACGCATGGAATCTAGGCATTTTTTATAACTATGTGCATAGATTAATTGTTTTAACAAGCTGTTAAGCATTGTTAACAACTCTTAACTAGCAATAACGAGCACAATAGACAAAAATTAGAATTTACACACGTACATTGCTAAGCGTATTCTGTAATGTAGGCGTGGTTAGGAGCGTGGAAATGGGCATATGTGGGCGTTCCAAAATCTACATGCGTTGTCATAAAATATGGGCTAGTGTGCGTAAATCTATGGATTTACACCAGTTTTTCATTGGTGTAAATGGACCTACGTAGATTCGGTCGCATTAACTACATCTAAGTGTATTCTAAATACCACACGTAAATCTACGCACGGTATTTAGAATATGCATAGGCGCCATATATAGAATTGGGCCCTATATGGGTCTCTAACCATTGCAGCCATTCCAGGATGAGAATGCTGTAACCAAATGGTATATACCTCCTCTCTTAGTATTATCTTGAAAGTCAGAATATACAGGGTTAGTAGGGGTCTTGAAAGGATTCTTGCACAAGAAATAGAACAAGTGTAAAGGGGATTCTAATTGAAGAACTGAAAATATAAGAAACAAAGGGCCAGACTAGAACAGCAAAAAAAAGGGCAAAGGAAACAACACAGTTATAGAAGCACAGCAAATGTTCAGAAATTTGCTGTTTTGTTTTTAACTCACAGCTAGTTTTGGGGATCTCTTTAGGTTAAGAAATGAATGGTTTTCAAAAGTAATGACTAAAATAACATTAATCACTGAACCTTTCACCACTCCACCCTTTTATGTGGCATAAGCACGTAGCAAATTGGTTTGATAAAATAATTTGTAATTAGTGGTACTCACCCAGTCTCAATAGGGATTTCGCTATACTTTGATGTGGCTGTAGCCTGTAGGCTCATTTTTTAAAGACAACCAAAGTGTACATAGGAGCAGGTGCAAAGGTAAATTTGAAAATGAAATCTGTGTATATACTTTTGCTCACCAAACCTAATTCTGCACCTTTACTTAAACAGGTAAAAATACAACCACTACTACAAGGATATTCAAAATGCATTTTTACCCTGTTGAAAACCTTTTTCGCCCTAAAGAGGTCATTTTAGTTGTAATTTTTGTGGAAATGTGCCCATATATACACATTAATGTCCTCTCATAAAATAATGCTTGGTATAAAAGTCTGTAGTGTGTACTTTACCAGTAGGCATGTATAAGGATGGAGTTTGGGCAAAGTTCACAAGTTTTTAAAAAAAAAATTATATTCTGCGTAAGTGGATAACTAATAACATATACAATTTAAAATCAAAACATTAAATTACACAATACATTACAATGACAGAACACAATAGCCTTCAGGATCCTTTTACAAAGCTGCAGTAAAAAGTGGCGTTAGCACATCCTTACGCAGGTCATTCCTGAGCTCTAAGGCCTTTTTTTTTTTTTTACCACAGGGATAAAATGGCAGATTTTTTCTCGAGGCCTTTTCCGCTGAAGATTAACAAGTGTATTTGCTACAAGTACTGAGAACTTCCTATATATATATATATTAGATTTTTTCCATTTCCAGCAATAATGGAACTATTATCATACCACTACTGCTAATACTCATACCCTTCCATCCATACCTCTTTTTCACTAAATATAGAGGGATTATGAAAAGTGCTGAGGTCACAGGTGCAGTCACCATTCACATGAGACTGACTGAAGGAGAGCCATCATCACACTAATCAAGTGCTCACATACGCTCTCAAATGGACCTATTAAAATAACATCTAAATGGCATAAAACGACTAACAACTTCTGCAATTCTGCATATTTATTTATTTATTGCATTTGTATCCCACATTTCCTCACCTCTTTGCAGGCTAAATGTGGCTTACAATACATGAATATGCTGCCTATATACTACATAAAGTAGAATGAAATCATGAAGAAAGCTGTACTTATCTCAATGTTCTTGATTAATTTGGATAAAGGGTCCAGGCTGTTCTTGAATCGGCAGAAACGCTGAGCTTGATAACTTTGTAATGACTTGTCAGTCCAGTCCCCCAAACTTTGTTCACTCATCATTCTCCCAAAGTCCTCCATTTCTTCTACTCAGGTCTGAGTTTCACATGCACTCCTTTAGGAGGAAATAGGCATATCCTGCCATTCACAAATACCCAAAAATTCTATGCACACTCAACTCACTCACTACAAACTACCCACATGATCAATACATAAAAACGACGTACGAAAACTACTTGAAAACTACTTACGACCACCTAAACTTCCGGAAAACAAAACTAACCTGTTTAAAAAAGCTTACCCTACCGATCCAACATAAATGCCTGATCTCTGCAACACAATATAACCAAAATACGTAATGGACATAACACAACTCTCCCGATGTACGATTCCCAAATGTGGCTGTGCCACATGAACTCTATCTTACCACAACATCACTTTGTATTTGTTTACACCGGAGGCGGCAAACGCCGCTCCGGTACTATGTAAGCCACATTGAGCCTACAAATAGGTGGGAAAATGTGGGGCACAAATGTAAGAAATAAATAAATAAATAATGGCCACTCGCTAATCTTTCCATTACCGCATGAGCACCTACTGACACCTATTTAGTAAGCAGTAAGGGCTTACGCGCTAACCACACACTAATCCATTAGCTTGCGGCAACATAGCTGTGCAAACCGATTACCACAGGACATTAAAAAGAAATGTTATTTTTTAACGTATGGATAGCACGCACAGATCCCAAAACTACTGCGGGACACCTGAGCTTACCCCATGGTGGGCATTTTTATCTGTAGTAAGCATGCATTAATGCTTACCGCAGCTTAGTAAATGGTCCCCTTCACTTGGACTAAATCTTTAAATCAGCTTATACCCACTACCACTAACTGTTAAGTGTATCAGTAAATGTTTTTTTGTTAACAAATACGCTTTCTTATTGTTTCCAGAACCTCAAAAAGTGAATCAGTTTTTCATAATTATAAAGGTAACGTATTCCACAGTTTAGGACCAGCCACTTGAAAGATAAAAGAAAGAAAAGCCAAGAAGGCTAAATGTCCAAAAAGTCGGCACCTCAAGCAGATCTTGTTCAGTAGAATTTCAGAGTAAGTGCAGGTTTGTAGATCTTAAGTGTGGATGATACAATAGAAGGATCTGCGTTAGTCAATACCTAATAGACAAATGTATTCCCTATATCTCAACTGTTTTTGCTAATTATCTTGATTTCCAGTTTAATGATCCTAATTGTTCAAGCTTTCTTAGTCATGAATGAAGTTTAACCTATTACCTTTAGCTCTTATCATAGGACGAACTTTCCTCTTGTAACCTAACCTAATTTGTCCCTTTGCCCCAACTATGTATTTCTCCTAGCCGGAACTGGTAATCACCACTTACGGAATTATGTAAGCCACATTGAGCCTGCAAATAGGTGGGAAAATGTGGGATACAAATGTTAGAAATAAATAAGAATGTTAAAACGTTCCTGTGAAAGAATCGGAAGCCAATGCAAGAATGTCAAAATAGGTGTAATATAGCTAGAATTGGTGGCGTGTGTTAGTAAATGAGCTGCAGAATTCTGTGCGACTTGAAATTCAAGCCAAATGACTGGATATTATTTTATTTCTTCCTGTATTTCTGCACAAGGTTATCCTTGAATAATGTAATTTAAAACTATAAATAAAAAATAAAAAAAAAAATGAAATTCAAGCCAAAGAGAAATACAATAATCAAAATGGAGTAGAATTAGACTTTGAAAGACAATACAAAACTTCTCAAAAGACAACAAGTCACGTGGTCTATAAAGAAGTTGTCTTTTTTTTTTAATGACTACATATTTTTTATTTATTTATTGCATTTGTATCCCACATTTTCCCACCGATTTGCAGGCTCAATGTGGCTTACAGAGTATTGTTATGACATAGTCAATTCCAGGATATCAGATAGAATTGGTAATGTACAAAGATTAAGTAGAGGAAGAGAGAAGGAAGGTGTTAGGCAGGATAGTATAGAAGTTGGGCTTTAATAATAGCTGGATGGGTTGGTGGGGCTATGGGTTATCTTTGTAGGCCTTGTTGAAGAGGTGTGTCTTCAGAGATTTGCGAAAGTTAGTTATTTCGTCAATAGTTTTCAGGGCTGTAGGTAGTGCATTCCACAACTGCGTGCTCATATAAGATTACAAAATACACTTACATGCAGTCCCCCGCCAGCAGAAAAGGTCTTCCTCCGGACCTGCTCTTTTTCTCTCTGCCGCCTTGCCAGCCAAGCAGCAGCTTTTCTCTTCAGGCCGCGCATGCTCGGTTTTGAAACCGAGCATGCATGACGTGAGAGAAAAAGCAGCTGCAGGGGCAGGCCATGCGCTAGAGTGATGAAGAGCCGCACTGGAGGAAGACCCCTTCTGCTGGCGGGGTCTTGGGATCCCCGCCAGCCAAGGTAGTTGCAGATTGCAGTTGAAGTGAGCGGGGGCGGCAGCAATCCTGGAGAGGCTGCTGCCCTGCCCCGGGCCCGGCTCAGTCTCTCAGCGGCCCTGCCAGAGGTTTCTCCATGCAGTGCCTTTTATTTATTTATTTATTTTTTTTGTTACATTTGTACCCCGCTCTTTCCCACTCATGGCAGGCTCAATGCGGTTTACATGGGGCAATGGAGGGTTAAGTGACTTGCCCAGAGTCACAAGGAGCTGCCTGTGCCTGAAGTGGGAATCAAACTCAGTTCCTCAGTTCCCCAGGACCAAAGTCCACCACCCTAACCACTAGGCCACTCCTCCACTGTTGCTACTATTTGAGATTCTACATGGAATGTTGCTATTCCAACATTCCATGTAGAAGTCGGCCCTTGCAGATCACCAATGTGGCCGCGCAGGCTTCTGCTTCTGTGAGTCTGACGTCCTGCACGTACGTGCAGGACGTCAGACTCACAGAAGCAGAAGCCTGTGCAGCCTTGTACACGGAATGTTGCTAGTGGAATAGCATCATTCCATGTAGAATGTCCAATAGTAGCAACATTCCATGCAGAATGTCCAATAGTAGCAACATTCCATGTAGAATCTCCAATAGTATCTATTTTATTTTTGTTACATTTGTACCCTGCGCTTTCCCACTCATGGCAGGCTCAATGCGGCTTACATGGGGCAATGGAGAGTTAAGTGACTTGCCCAGAGTCACAAGGAGCTGCCTGTGCCTGAAGTGGGAATCAAACTCAGTTCCTCAGTTCCCCAGGACCAAAGTCTACCACCCTAACCACTAGGCCACTCCTCCACTGTTGCTACTATTTGAGATTCTACATGGAATGTTGCTATTCCAACATTCCATGTAGAAGTCGGCCCTTGCAGATCACCAATGTGGCCACGCAGGCTTCTGCTTCTGTGAGTCTGACGTCCTGCACGTACGTGCAGGACGTCAGACTCACAGAAGCAGAAGCCTGCGCAGCCTTGTACACGGAATGTTGCTAGTGGAATAGCATCATTCCATGTAGAATGTCCAATAGTAGCAACATTCCATGCAGAATGTCCAATAGTAGCAACATTCCATGTAGAATCTCCAATAGTATCTATTTTATTTTTGTTACATTTGTACCCTGCGCTTTCCCACTCATGGCAGGCTCAATGCGGCTTACATGGGGCAATGGAGGGTTAAGTGACTTGCCCAGAGTCACAAGGAGCTGCCTGTGCCTGAAGTGGGAATCAAACTCAGTTCCTCAGTTCCCCAGGACCAAAGTCCACCACCCTAACCACTAGGCCACTACTCCACTATTATTACAAAACCTCCCACCAGGTTGGCAGTCCCAGCCCCTGTTGTCTTAGTGACCTCGCTGAAAATCCTCCCACTTTCTGCCCGCAGCAGAAGCAATTTCCAGGGGGGGGGGAGGGGGTCACATGTGGATTAACCTGAAGGAGGAATTTTGTGAACTGGTGCATGGTGACAAATATGTCAGAAATGGCTTTGCCTATCTACTCATTTCTCACTGTTTTCTATATTGTGTGTTATATTTGTGGCACTGCTACTATTTGGGGCTAAAATTAAAAACAATTTGGGAAATGTCCTTTAAATCAATCTTACAAAAAAAGCAAGAGAAATGCATCAAAGCAGCTTAAGGATTTTGTAAAACAAACTGAAAGTGAATTGTTCAGCTTTATTTGCAGTATTACTAGTTGCCATGTGAACTTCTAAAGTGCTGTTAAGACCACAGCAGGTGGAGTTTTCTTGCTAATCATATCAATTATGTTATAAAGATATGTAAAAATTGCACTTTGGTTTGCATTTGTTCCATGTTTACATTTGTAGTTATGGTGAGTACTTTTGTTTCTGTACCTTTTCAAACACACAGAATTAAGGTGGTGTGCATATGGGCATTATTACAATATTTAGATGAACAAAGATTTATGATTACAGAGATGTGGAAAGTGACATGAGAGTCACTCTACCCCACTGATATTAACCATACAAAATGTAGCAAGTAATATAAAACAATGTTATGCTTTTGGTTTGAGAGCATTATAAACGTTGCTTTGACTACAATTTTGATTCCGGTTTTTTAGTGGTGGCTTAAATTAAACATTTCAGTGTCAGGATCAGGCATAGGCAGATCTTGAACCAGGGGCTGCTCCAAGAGATGAATCAGTGGCTCTAGCCAAGAAGAAAAACTCATTGTGAGGTTTTGAGAAAAATGAATATAGCAGATCACAAAACCGTGTCACTGAGGAACTGGATTGGCCCTCAGACCAGTGAAAAGGGAATGCTGGAAACAAGAAATTTTTCTCAGCAACTTCAAGACTGCTAAAGTAAACCTGCTGTACTATCTTCAAGAACTTGTGTCCTATCACCTGTACCTTGGGCCACATTTGTTTGGGAGAGGTAACTTTGACAAGAAGTGGGAGGTGCCTTTATGTTGGAGGAGTCTGCCTTGATACTGGGTGCGGGATGGGGGGTGGTACAGTCCATATGGTGAGAAAGAGGAGGAAGTGTTGGTTATTGGTTGCCTTGAAAGAATCACATCAAGGGGTAGTGTGGAATTGCTCTTGATCAAGGAGATAGTTGGGTTACACTGGATGGTAGTAACATAGTAGATGACGGCAGAAAAAGACCTGCATGGTCCATCCAGTCTGCCCAACAAGATAAACTCATATGTGTATACCTTACCTTGATTTGTACCTGCCTTTTTCAGGGCACAGACCGTACAAGTCTGCCCAGCAGTATTTCCCGCCTCCCAACCACCAGTCCCGCCTCCCATCACCGGCTCTGGCACAGACCGTATAAGTCTGCCCTCCACTATCCTCGCTTCCCAACCACCAACCTCTCTTCCCCCACCTGCTCCGCCACCCAATTTTGGCTAAGCTTCTGAGGATCCATTCCTACTGCACAGGATTCCTTTATGCATATCCCACACATGTTTGAATTCCGTTACCGTTTTCATCTCCACCACCCTCTCCGTGAAAAAATACTTCCTGACATCTTTTTTGAGTCTGGGTTGAGGTTATGAAATCCCTAGTTCAGTAAGTGGGCAAAAAAAACAGTACTGCATTTCACCAATTGGCTGAAAGCTTCTGTCAAAGCAAGAGGGGTTCATTATGCTGCTTATCCCAGAAATAAGCAGTGGATTTTCCCCAAGTCAATTTAATAATGGTCTATGGACTTTTCCTTTAGGAAGCCGTCCAGACCCTTTTAAAACCCCGCTAAGCTAACCGTCTTTACCACATTCTCTGGCAAGAAATTCCAGAGTTTAATTAGAAGTTGAGTGAAGAAAATTTTCTCTGATTTGTATTAAATTTACTACTTTGTGGCTTCATCGCATGCCCCCTAGTCCTAGTATTTGTAGAAAGAGTAAACAAACGATTCACGTCTACCCTTTCCACTCATTATTTTATAGACCACTGTCATAGCTCCCCTCAGCCGTCTCTTCTCCAAGCTGAAGAGCCCTAGATGCTTCAGCTATTCCTCATAGGGAAGTTGTCCCATCCCCTTTATCATTTTCATCGCCCTTCTCTGTACCTTTTCTAATTCCACAAAATATCTTTCTTGAGATGCAGCGACCAGAATTGAATACAATATTCGAGGTGCAGTCGCATCATGGACCGATACAAAGGCATTATAACGTCCTCACTTTTGTTTTCCATTCCTTTCCTAATAATACCTAACATTCTATTTGCTTTCTTAGCCGCCGCAGCACACTGAGCGGAGGATTTCAACGTATCATTAGCAACGACGCCAAGGTCCCTTTCTTGGTGGGTGATTCCTAACATGGAACCTTTCATTACATAGCTATAGTTCGGGTTCCTCTTTCCCACATGCATCACTTTGTACTTGCTCACATTAAACGCCCAGTCTCCCAGTCTCGAAAGGTCCTCTTATAAGTTTTCACAATCCTCTTGCGATTTAACCACTTTGAATAACTTTGTGTTGTCAGCATTTTTAATTACCTCACTAGTTACTCCCATGTCTAGATCACTTATAAATATGTTAAAAAGCAGCGGTCCCAGTGCAGACCCCTGAGGAACCCCAGTATCTACCCTTCTCCATTGAGAATACTTACCATTTAACACTACTCTCTGTTTTCTATCCTTTAATCAGTTTTTAATCCACAATAGGACACTACCTCCTATCCATGACTCTCCAATTTCCTCTGGAGCCTTTCATGAGGTACTTTGTCAAATGCCTTTTGAAAATCCAGATACACAATATCAACCGGCTCGCCTTTATCCACATGATTGTTCACCCCATCAAAGAAATGTAATAGATTGGTGAGGCAAGATTTCCCTTCACTAAATCCATGTTGGCTTTGTCTCATTAATCCATGCTTTTGAATATGCTCTGAAATTTTGTTCTTTATAATAGTCTCTACCATTTTCCCTGGCACCAACATCAGGCTCAGCGGTCTATAATTTCCCAGATCCCTTCTAGGACCTTTTTTAAATATCGGTGTTACATGGGCTACCCTCCAATCTTCTGGTACCACGCTCCATTTTAAAGATAAATTACATATTACTACCAATAGTTCCTCCAGTTCATTTTTCAATTCTATCAGTACTCTGGGATGAATACCATCTGGTCCAGGAGATTTGCTACTCTTCAATTTGTCAAATTGCCCCATTACATCCTGTAGGTTTACAGAGATTTCATTCAGTTTCTCCGACTCGACAGCTTCGAATACCATTTCTGGCACAGGTATCTCTCCCAAATCCTCCTCGGTGAAGACCGAAGTAAAGAATTCATTTAATCTCTCCGCTACGGCTTTGTCTTCCCTGATTGCCCCTTTTACCCCTTGGTCATCTAGTGGCCCAACCGATTCTTTTGCCAGCTTCTTGCTTTTAATATACCAAAAAAAAATTTTTGCTATATGTGTTTTTGCCTCCAACGCAATCTTTTTTTCAAAGTCCTTCTTTGCCTTCCTTATCTGCACTTTGCATTTGACTTGACATACCTGATAGGACAATATATTTCATCTACACATGAAGTTGGCTTATTTTACCAGCAGTCTATAGATATGCAAATGAGCTTCTTCTATTGGCTATAGGTAAATTATAAGCAAATCAACTGCAGTTCTTGTATTTTTTAAATAGGAGCTACCCCTCATTAACCCTTTGTTCTACTGCACCAAGGGAAATGGCTGCTCAGCGTGTAAGAAAATGTGGAAAAGAGAAACTTAAAAATTATGGAATGGTCTGAAAAGAAAAGTTACTCACCTATAGCAGGTGTTCTCCGAGGACAGCAGGACAAGTATTCTCACAGCTGGGCGAGGTCATCTAACGGAGCCCAGTGTGGATGCTGATTAACAAAATCAGGAACTTTCTAGCAGCATTCCACCGTTTATGTGCTCCTGCCCAACGTGTGACTGTGGGTCTCTCAGTCATTGTAAACAGCTAAAGAATTCAACTTCAAGAGGAGGTGGGACGGTATGTGAGAATACTTGGCCTGCTGTCCATAGAGAACACCTGCTACAGGCGAGTAACTTCATTTTCTCTGAGGACATGCAGGCCATTGTATTCTCATAGCTGGGAATCCCTAGCTACCAGGCTCACTGAAAACAACAATGCTAGGCAACTGGGACTCAAAACGTCAAGGCCTCTTATTCAATCAACCTGAAACAATTAGCTTACTAGTTATGGAGGTGAAGCCTGGAACAGAAGAAAACTGGGTCTAGGGGGTGGAGTTGGATTCTAGACACCGAACAAATTCTGCAGGACTGCGTGCCTGAATCGGCTGTCTCATCGGGTATCCTGCTCAAGGTAGTAATGAGGTGTGAATGTGTGGACAGATGACCAACTCACTGCTTTGCAAATCTCCTCTATGGAGGCTGGCCTCAAGTGGCTACTGACATGAACCTTGGCCTTGACATGAACCTCTAGAGTCAGTCCAGCCTGGACATAAGTTAAGGAGATGCAATCTGCCAGCCAACTGGAAATTGTGTGTTTGCCGATAGGTACCCCTACCCTGTTTGGGTCAAAAGAAACAAAAAGCTGAGTGGACTATCTGTGGGCTTTAGTTCATTCCAGATAGAAGGCTAAGGCTCACTTGCAATCCAAGGTATGCAGTATACTCTCACCAAAATGGGCATGTGGTTTTGTGAAAAATGTTGGAAGAAAGATTGACTAAGATGGAACTCTGACACTACCTTAGGAAGGAACTTAGGGTGCATGAGGAGAACTACTCTTTTGTGGTGAAACAGTATACATAGAGGCTTGATATGTACTGTTTCTTTCACATCTTTGGATGTCTAACTTCTAGCCCTGGACATTTTTGCTTTGTTCCATTATGGCAGAAAAATGTCCAAGTTCTGGGAACGTCCAAATCCCACTCTCAACACGCCCCCGGCACACCCCCTTGTGATTTAGACACACTGCAGACAAACTGCACAAAATGTCAACAATGGGTTTTGAAAATAGTAATATGGACATTTAGACGAAAACAAATGTCCATCTGCTGCTCTGTGCTGCTTTTTGGGCATTTTTCTGTTTTGAAAATAAGCCCCTTAAGCACACATGTTATAGAATACAGCATAGGGTAGATCTGTGCATAACTCCTAATTACAGCCAATAATTGACTTTTATGCCTAATTAGTTTATGTGTGGATCTGGGATCCATGCCAAATTTAAGCCATCTATACAGAATCTTGGGGTTAATGCTGAATGAAGTCATAGTGGCTCAGGAATCCAGTAAGCAATTAAGCTTAATAAGAAAGTTGAGGAAATAAAGACTGCCATGGCTAGATGTAGCCAGAAGCAGAGATTACCATGACAGTTTCTGTAGTCTAAGAATTTACTAGATTTACAGGTAAAGATCTGTACAGAACCTGCCTTCTCTGTGGATGATTCTAATGTCTAAGCAAGAAATATTCTCATTTTCAAAATTCATCTGGCATTTTAAATTCACATCCAAAGCATTTAACTATCTATAAAAAATTTAAAATCATGCTCTTCACCTTGCCAGATCATAAAAATGTCATCAATGTAACATTTCCACTTGAAAATGTTCTTTTTATAAGGATGTTCTTATAAAAATTGCTTCTCAAATTGTGTCAACAACTACAACTCAAAATAGCTGATAGCTTGCCTCCTATATCAAATCGCAACCAGAAAATGGCGGGCTATATAGTGTATTTACTGAATACATAATTAATCAATCACTCTTTAAAGAGTTAAATAGCACTGGACCCAGAACAGATCATTTGAGGCACTCCACTATTCACCTCCTCCACTAAGAGAATTGGCCATTTAACCCTACCCTCTGTTTTCTATCCATCAACCAATTCATAATTCACAACAGAACGTTGCTGTCTCCTATCCCATGACTCTTTAGTTTATTTCAGGAGTCTCTTACGAGGGACTTTGTCAAACACTTTCTGAAAATCTAAGTACACTACATCGACCGGCACACCTCTATCCACAAGTTTTAGAAGTATTGATACCAAGTGACTATTCTGTACTATATGTGGAGAAAGAGACCAAGAGAATGTGATAGAAAGATACAGAATTTGTCCCAACTGTTGGAAATCAATGGCCAGATTAAAATGTTTTATGTTGCCCATAAAAATTACACCTTATAAATCCACAAGGAGGCTCTCTTAGGCACAATGCATATATTTAGACAAGCACTGACAGTGAATCTGAGAGACTGCAATCTTTTTCAACATATCCTAGCTTAGCAGAAAGGTTCACTCCTATTGCACAATCCACAAAACTAACCTATTTGAAGACATTAACCCATGACAGTAGATCATCAATGACCCTATCAAGGGACAATTCAAAGGCATCAGAATGGCCTTGGGGAGACCAGGCTCAACAAAGAAGGTCAAGCTAACACTGCTTCAGATCATGTGGAATCTATGACATGTCCATGCTCTTAGAGCCATGTATTGATGAGCCGTATGGTCACAATAAAGTCTGAAATTCACTGGGAAGGAAGGCACAGAGCTTGCTTTTTTAAGAATGAACATATGGGTGACATCCTGAAGCAGGTTTCACAGTGATCAACATTGCAGTCCTTCCCATGACAAATGCAGCACATGCTTTCATGGTCAGTGATACACATCTTGGGCCAGATTCAGTAAATAGTGCTCAAAGTTAGGCTCTTTATCAAGCACAGAATGGCCAATTAGCAAATTACTTTAACAGCAGTCTCTTTCAAATCTAATCTTAGATCCAACACATCCGCTGTTCTCACTCGTATATTCACTCTTAAAAGGTAAAGGACCTGCAGGAAGCAATATCCTGCTAAGTGGAACTGATCCCAGATGGGATTGCACCTCTTCAAATTGTCATCGATCCATGCTGGTCTTCAAAGCATTAATTTGCCAATTAATTTCTCCCTTTTCATTTTATCCTTTTCTCCAGTCTTTTATCTTATAATCCACAACTTCACAATTTCAGTTCTGCAGTATCACACGTTCACAACGTTGAAAATTTAAATTTATATTCTCTACTTTGTCCCTTACATTAGGAACAAATTGTCAAATTACTGATGTTATTTATTCAATCTTTTGCCAAATCTTCTTCAAACTATATTTTTAAATCCTATAACGGACACACTACCTTACGTCATGGCACACACTGCTCACTCTCCTCTTAGATTCAAAATGGCCATGGAATTTCTCAACCTATTTATGACACCGTGGTCACATGACATTTAAATACCCAATCAGAAATCAGGCTAGACTAACATCATCCACTCAATCTCCTTGGTTAATTATCCAGGTTCCACTGTATTCAGCAAATAAATCCACATTTGTTCTTTATAATTAAAGTATCGCTCCAGATTGCAACCCTCTGGTTACTACATAAATGATTTGCCAGTGAATATCTTCTATAGAATGTTGTTTACTATGCCAGTTTTTGTTTTGTTTTATTACATTTGTACCCCGCGCTGTCCCACTCATGGCAGGCTCAATGCGGCAGGCAATGGAGGGTTAAGTGACTTGCCCAGCGTCACAAGGAGCTGCCTGTGCTGGGAATCGAACTCAGTTCCTCAGTTCCCCAGGACCAAAGTCCACCACCCTAACCACTAGGCCACTCCTCCACTCCTAATGTTGCACTAATGGAGTTTCTTCAACATTAGTAGATATTTTAGATTTGTGTTAATTTAGTTGAATTCTAATCGATCTACTGCTTCAACCCACATATACTTTATCACATAGACATTAATGTATACTATATTTTTTTGAAGCACAAGTAGTGTTCAGTTTTGCAACTACCTTATGTTTAGTCTAAGGATTGCTCCATTCTGAACCTTCAGTAACACTTCTGCAGCACTGACATGTATTACAACCAGTATGCTCGGAGGAAAGAAAGGTGAGTAGCGGAGTGCCTCAGGAATCAGTGCTGGGTCCAATTCTGTTCTATATATTTGCGAGTGATATTGCCAAAGGATTAAAAGGTAAGATATGCCTTTTTGTGGATGATACCAAGATTTGTAACAAAGTGGACACCCAAGAGGGAGTGGAAAACATGAAAAGGGATCTGCAAAAAGTTAGAATGGTCTAATCATTGGCAATTAAAATTTTATGCAAAAAAGTGCAAAGTGGTGCATTTGGGGAGTAGAACCCCAAAGGAGCTGTATGTCCTAAGAGGTAAGAGGCTGATTTTCACAATCAGGGAGAGGGACCTTGGGGTGATGGTGTCCAAGGACCTTAAAGCGAAAAACAGTGTGACAAAGCAGTGGCTGTAGCCAGAAAGATGCTAGGCTGTATCAAGAGAGGAGTAACCAGCAGAAGAAAGGAGGTGTTGATACCTCTGTACAAGTCACTGGTGAGGTCCAACCTGGAGTATTGTGTTCAGTTTTGGAGGCCGTATCTTGCTAGGTGTCACTGACCAGGAAAGGAATCTAGGTGTCATCATTGATGATACATTGAAACCCTCTGCTCAGTGTGCGGCGGCAGCGGCTAAGAAAGCAAATAGAATGTTAGGTATTATTAGGAAAGGAATGGAAAACAAAAATGAGAACGTTATAATGCTTTTGTATCACTCCATGGTGCGACCATACCTCGAATACTGTGTGTAATTCTGGTCACCGCATCTCAAAAAAGATATAGTGGAATTAGAAAAGGTACATAGGAAGGTGAAGAAAATGATAAAGAGTATGGAACAACGTCCGTATGAGGAAAGGCTAAAGCGGCTAGGGCTCTTCAGCTTGCAGAAAAGACGGCTGTGAGGACATATGATAGAGGTATAAAATAATGAGTGGAGTGGAATGGGTAGACGTGAATCGCTTGTTTACTCTTTCCAAAAATACTAGGATTAGGGGCCATGCAATGAATTTACAAAGTAGTACATTTAAAACAAATTGGAGAAAATATTTCTTCACTCAACGTGTAATTAAACTCTGGAATTCATTGAAGAGAATGTGGTAAAAACAGTTAGTTTAGCACGGTTTTAAAAAGATTTGGATAGCTTCCTAAAAGAAAATTCCATAAGCTATTATTAAGATGGACTTAGAGAAAATCCACTGCTTATTTCTAGGATAAACAACATAAAATGTATTGTACTGTTTTGGGATTTTGTCAGGTATTTCTAACCTGAATTGGCCACTGTTGGAAACAGGATACTGGGCTTGATGAACCTTCGATCTGTCCCAGTATGGCAACAATTATGTACTTATGTATACCACAGTGTCTCCAGTCTAATTTCTGTTCCTCTCCTCTCCCCTTCTCTGCATTTCTTATGTGCCCTGTGGAATGCCAACTTTGTCTCCAACAAGCTTTCTTACATCCACAACCTTTTTACCTCTCATATTCTCCATCTGTTTGCCCTGAGACTTGGCTTTGCCCTGAAGACTCTGCGTCATCTGCTGCCCTGTGTCTTGGAGGTTACCTTTTCTTCCATACACTTCGCCTGGTTGGCCGCGGAGCTGGTGTCGGGCTACTACTGTCATCCTCTTGTAGATTTCAACCTCTTCTTCCACCTCAGTCTCACTGCTTTTCTTCCTTCGAAGTCCACTCCATCCATCTATTCACTCCTCTACCTCTCCAATTAGCAGTCATTTATCGACCCCTTTGTAAGTCCCTTTCTTCCTTTCTCACTGACTTTGACTCCTGGCTTTCCTTCTTTCTTGAACCCTCATCTCCTTCCCATCATTTTTTAGGATTTTAACATTCATGCTAATGATCCCTCTGACTCTTATGCCTCTCAGTTTCTTGCTTTAACATCCTCCTTCAGCTGTGCTCTACTACCCCTATTTACCAGAATGGCCACTGTCTTAATCTTATTTTCTTTTCAACCTGCTCATTCTCCAGTTTCTGAACCTCAGTTCTTCTGACCATCATCTGATAACTTTCACAATTAAACACTCTCCCCTCCAGTCTCATCCAATCTCCACCAATACATTCAGAAATCTTCAGGCTACTGATTCTTGCACTCTCTTCACAACTACTATGTTATCCAAGTCTGTCAATGAGGCTGTCTTTTCCTATAATACTATTCTCTCCTCTGCTCTGGATACTCACGCTCCTCCCATTCCCCGTTCTGTAAGGCGTTCCAACCCCAGCCTTGGCTGACCTCTAGAATCTCCAATGACCTGTTCCTGGCCAGATCCAAAGGTCTCTATTCTATCCTCTTCCTTCTTGATCTATTCGCTACTTTGACACTGTTGATCACCACCTCCTCCTTGACACGCTATCCTCACTCAGATTTCAGGGCTCTGTTTTTTCTTTGTTTTCTTCTTATCTCTCCCATCACGCTTTTAGTATATGCTCTGGTGGTTCCTCCTCCACTTCCATACCACTATCAGTTGGTGTACCTCGGGACCTCTTCTTTTCTCCATCTATTCTTCTTCCCTTGGTGCTCTGATCTCCTCCCATGGTTTTCAATATTATCTTTATGCTGATGACTCCCAGATCTACCTCTCCACACCAGAAATTTCAGCAGGAATCCAGGCCCAAGTCTCAGTCTTGCTGTCTGACACTGCTGCCTGGATGTCTCACTGCCATCCGAAACATGGCCAAATCTGAGCTTCTTATTTTTTCCCCTAAACTCACCTCTCCTCTTCCCCCATTCTCTATCTCTGTGAATGACACTCTCATCCTCCCTGTCTCATCAGCTTGTAACCTTGGGGGTCATCTTTGACTCCTCTCTCTCTCTTTCTCTGCACATATCCAACAGACTGCTAAAACCTGTTGCTTCATTCTCTATAACATGACCAAAATTTGTCCCTTCCCTTGTGAGCAAATTATCAAAACCCTTACCTACACTCTTATCACCTCTCGCTTAGACTACTGCAACTTGCTTCTTACAGGTCTCCCACTAAGCCATCTCTCTCCCCTTCGATCTTTTCAAAACTCTGCTGCATGACTTATATTCTGCCAGTGTCGCTATGCTTATATTAGCCCTCTCCTCAAGTCACTTCATTGCCTCCCTATCCGCTACCGCATACAATTCAAACACCTCCTATTGCCTTACAAGTGCATTCACTCTGCAGCTCCTCAGTACCTTTCTATTCTTATCGCTCCCTACACTCCTCCCCAGGATCTCCATTCATTGGGTAAATCTGTCTTATTTGTACCCTGCTCCTCTACTGCCAACTCCATACTCTGTTCCTTTTATCTTGCTGTACCATACCCCTGGAATAGACTTCCTGAATCAGTACGTCAAGCTCCAGCTCTGGCCGTCTTCAAATCTAATAATAATAACAAAATAATAATAACAAAAGTTATTATCCACACTTGCCTTCCAGTTCAGAGCAGTTTACAAAATAAGATACTGAAGACTACCCAGGAATTACAATGATAAAAACTGCAAATATATTTCCTACCTCACTTTATATTCAAAGTAATTACAGAATAATTATTCAAAGTAATTACAGAATAATTATTCAAAGTAATTACAGAATAAAAGATACATCCTAATCTTCAGCTTTCTAATTAACATTATACCGAATTCAGTACATAATTGTAAATAAATTGTTGTAATATTACATCTGAATTCTATGTAAGAACCAGATAATCTGATTATATTTGAAATTTCATTTCCAAAACTAGCTGCTTGAAAGCATAGCAAATATTCAAACATTTTCACCCTTTATACCTCTAGGGGAGAGGAAAGAAAACAAATGATCACACCCCTTCCTAGAGTCCCTAATATTTATTGGTAACTTAAAATGTCCATGGAACAAAGATGGGACCAGGCCATATAAGTTCTTGTACAGAAAACACGAGAATTTAAACAAAATTCTGGCATCAATCGGTAGCCAGTGCAACTTAATATAATATTGAGACAAACTATCACATTTCTTCAATAAAAAAATTAAACCAAGTGCCGTCTTTTGAATTTTTAAAAATTGTTTTGAGTATCCCAAATATATGATGTTACAACAGTCCAGTAAATAATTGACTGCACCATTAACTGATCCTCCTGAAAATATTTACGTATTTGTCTTAGTTTAAAGAGTAGAAATGTTTTTCTAATAAAATAATTTATTTAGGTTCCCAATGTTAATGTATAGTCTAAATGGATTCCTAAAATTTTAATATAAGACAACAATTCATAATTTTTCTGGTCCACAGTTATTGTTGAAGGTATTAAATTCAATGAATTTCTAAAACATAGAAATTTTGTTTTATCTAAATTCAACTTTGGTCTGTGTTTTGACATCCAGACCTTGTATCAGATTCAATCCTGTCTGTACATTCAATATCTCCGATTCAGACCAACTACTAATAGGAATTAAAATTGAAATATCATCTGCATAAATATAAGATATATATCCATGTTTCTCAAGTTCAAACCCCAGTGTATACAAAAATATATTGAAAAGAGTCAGAGATAAAGGGGATCCCTGGGGAACCCCACAAGGAATTTTCCAAGTCCAAGAAACACTATTATGCATATTTACTTTATCTAAAAGCCCATCTCTTTGAGGCTGCTTTTAACTCCTAACTCCTATTCACTTGTTCAGAACCCATGTCTGTTTTATCATTCCCACCTTAAGTAATTCCCTTATCTGTCCTGTTTCCCTATCTTGATTAGAATGAAACTGTCCAGCAGGGACTGTCTCTTACATGTTTGTTTTTGTTTTTTGTTACATTTGTACCCCACGCTTTCCCACTCATGGCAGGCTCAATGTGGCTTACATGGGGCAATGGAGGGTTAAGTGACTTGCCCAGAGTCACAAGGAGCTGCCTGTGCCTGAAGTGGGAATTGAACTCAGTTCCTCAGGACCAAAGTCCACCACCCTAACCACTAGGCCACTCCTCCACTGTTGCTACTATTTGAGATTCCACTAGCAACATTCCATGTAGAAGTCGGCCCTTGCAGATCACCAATGTGGCCGCGCAGGCTTCTGCTTCTGTGAGTCTGTGAGTCTGTGTTTCTGTGAGTCTGACGTCAGACTCACAGAAACAGAAGCCTGCGCAGCCTTCTACATGGAATGTTGCTAGTGGAATAGCTAGTGGAATATTAGAATGTCCAATAGTAGCAACATTCCATGTAGAATCTCCAATAGTAGCAACATTCCATGTAGAACCTCCAATAGTAGCAACATTCCATGTAGAATCTCCAATAGTATCTATTTTATTTTTGTTACATTTGTACCCCGCGCTTTCCCACTCATGGCAGGCTCAATGCGGCTTACATGGGGCAATGGAGGGTTAAGTGACTTGCCCAGAGTCACAAGGAGCTTGCCTGTGCCTGAAGTGGGAATTGAACTCAGTTCCTCAGGACCAAAGTCCACTAGCAACATTCCATGTAGAAGTCGGCCCTTGCAGATCACCAATGTGGCCGCGCAGGCTTCTACATGGAATGTTGCTAGTGGAATAGCAACATTCCATGTAGAATGTCCAATAGTAGCAACATTCCATGTAGAATCTCCAATAGTATCTATTTTATTTTTGCTACATTTGTACCCTGCGCTTTCCCACTCATGGCAGGCTCAATGCGGCTTACATGGGGCAATGGAGGGTTAAGTGACTTGCCCAGAGTCACAAGGAGCTGCCTGTGCCTGAAGTGGGAATCGAACTCAGTTCCTCAGTTCCCCAGGACCAAAGTCCACCACCCTAACCACTAGGCCACTCCTCCACTGTTCAGTGTACAAGGCTGCATACATCTAGTAGTGCTGTAGAAATGATAAGCAGTAGTAGTAATTACACACTTGTTCTTTACTATATACTAGTAAAAAAAAAGGAGGGATAAAAGCTCAGAAGTAAACTTTCATACATGAAGAACTTTTATAATTTAAGTGACAAGAAAAGTTAGGAATAATACCAGCGTTCATTATGAGTTTTCCAAGTAGCAAACACAATTCTCTCACTTTACAGCTGGACATCGGTAGTCATTTGGTAATTCCAACCTCAAAGCTAAAACTATGAAATATATCCTGAAAATAATACACACATGGTTACGAAACCAAGAAAGCGAGTACCATCTATGCTTGACAACTGTTATGCAACCAACCTCCCAGAAAACAGTGGGCCATATCAACATCAGAGAAAATTAAGCGAGGTAAACATTACAACAGCCCAGGGACACTTCCACATAAATTTGGTGATTACATTTTAAGTGCTCTCTGTCATCGATATCATAAACTGATTAAATCATTTCATGCCTGACCCCTACTGACTATGCTAAGTGCAAAGACAGAGCTATTAATAACTACCCATTTCTGACAGCTGCCAGGGGCAATGCAGTCTTTTCCAGCAATAAAATGACTCCCCAGCTCACTTACTGAACACTGAATATTGATTCATATTATGAGTGTTGTCAAACAGAGAGTGCAGTTCTGAAGAGCCATAGTGGCAGGTCATCGGGGATAGCATTAGCAAATGTCAGGTCAGGAATCAAAGGCCTTGCTGGACTCTTAGGGGATGAAATGTATTGATTCTATAAAACGCAAAGCAGATCAGGCGCTTGGGATGACGGAAAGTGGTCATGGCAGAATGAGGCTGAGGCAAACCTGGTGCACTTCGCAGAAGCCAGGCATCACATAAATTTTAAACATTGGACTGCTAAGGACAAGGGCGAACTGCAGCTTCAGGCAACATTAAGAGCCTTTGAGGGTTAAATGTCAGGACTTTACAGTTGGTCAAAGTCATGTATCATGCACATTACAGCTTTCAATGGTTGGTCTAGGGTGGATCATTATTCTTCCGTTCTGGCAATGAAAAAAAAAAAAAAAAAGACCCTAATGAACTTCATAGCCAAAAGCTAACAATCTGTGTGGCTTTGATTTCAAGGTTCCACAGCTGACCTGGTGCAATCTTACTATTTTAAACCTTCTGCACAAGAGAGACAAATATATAGTGCAAAGCCAAGATTTCAATGAACACTAATGATATGTGTTTGTCATTTTTTTTATACCCTGCCGCATGGTCTGAAAACAAGGATTTCATTTCAAGCTGTCATCTGGCAACTAAGACTTTGCACTGACTTTTGCCATCTGACTACTTCCAGAAACTGTTTTTGTTTTGTTCAGAACAGTTTTCCAAACAAACTCTGTCAACAAGGACCTATTTGGCTACTTGTCAAATGATCATTTTAGAGCTGATGAGAGAAAATGAACAGGTGCTACAAATTTCTCAGCTGCTTCGAAATTAAAGACTAACGTTTTCCCCTCCTGTCCTATTAAGAGACTTTCATTCTGGGAAATAGGAGTGCAGAGTTTTAAGGCTCTTGCTGTGATCCCTAATAGAAAGCTTAACTAGAGTGTCAACCGATGCATCTCCTTGCACACAGCCACCTTTCCGAGTTCCATTAAGCAATAGGATTTAATATGTGCTTGCAACCTGAGAAGTACTGTCGCATTAATATGTAATAAAACAAATTAAGCAACCTTTTTAAATTAAATGTTTAGAGTCCTTTTGACTGTTTGTATTACACTGTTAGAAGTAAAATAAGACAGAAAATAGAAGAAAACCTAATAAAAATATTACACGTCCTAAAGTGAGCTTACAACAATACACAGTACTTAGATTTAACTGCATCCCATTATAATAATGTCTCATCATAGAGCATTTTCATTCGGTTACAATTTAACTGTTTTGAATCCTCCTGGGGATTTTAGTAGCTTTCTTCTGGATTCTGTTCCTTTACACTGCTAAGGGGGGGAGGGGGTCCTTTTACAAACCTGCATTGGCCACTACCGTGCATCTAACAGATCTTAAAAAAGCATATCGCAGGATGCACTCATGCATCCTATGGTAACTGTCGAATTAGTACTACTACTAAACATTTCTAGAGCGCTACTAGGGTTACGCAGCGCTGTACAGTTTAACAAAGGAGGACAGTCCCTGCTCGAAGGAGTTTACAAACATCTTCCCATTATTCCTTCACCCCCCCCCCCAACAATCGTCCAATTATTCCTTCATTCCCAATTCTTCCTTCATCCCCCTTCCCAAAACACTTTTCTTATTCCTTCACCTTCTCCCCCCCCAAAAAAAAAACACTCTTCCCATTATTCCTTCATTCCCAACACTTCCCATTATTCCTTCATCCCCCTTCCCAAAACACTTCTTATTCCTTCACCTTCTCCCCCCCCCCAAAAAAAACACTCTCCCCATTATTCCTTCATTCCCAACACTTCCCATTATTCCTTCATCCCCCTTCCCAAAACACTTCTTATTCCTTCACCTTCTCTCCCCCCCCCCCCACCAAAAAAACCCCACTCTTCCCATTATTCCTTAGCATGCGCTAATCTGTATGCTGAAAATTTTTGCAATTTTGGGGGGAGGGGTCATGTCAGGGGGCGGAAACTGGGCGTTCCTGCACTAACCAGATAGTGCATCCAAATTACTGTGTGCTAACTGGTTAGCGCAGGATTACCGCATGAGCCCTTACCACCTACAAAATGGGTCATGGTAAGGGCTTGCGCAGTTATTTTTTTAAATGGTCATGTGCTCCGGACTCAGTTTTCTTTAGTTTGGTGATTGGTGAGCTCC
Source organism: Microcaecilia unicolor (assembly GCF_901765095.1). Taxonomy (NCBI): domain Eukaryota; kingdom Metazoa; phylum Chordata; class Amphibia; order Gymnophiona; family Siphonopidae; genus Microcaecilia; species Microcaecilia unicolor. The sequence continues at coordinate 28,958,405 of NC_044033.1, read as the reverse complement.
ACATTATTTTGAGTAAGGAACAGGAGGAGGTTTTTAAATCACTCGCTTTTCTCACTTAGAGTGAGTTTTTTTGCGTGTGATTGGTTTTCCTCTTCTTTGGTCCCTTACGGAACCGATGATAAAAACGGACTCCTTAAGTGATAGTGGTAGTTCTATACTGAGATTCTCCCTATCAGGAGATTTGAGGTTCCATTTGGTAGTTTGAAAATACTGTGTGGAGACACCCACAAACTAAGTGTGCAAACTCTTTGGATTTAACATTATTATGTGGCCATTAATTCAAAAAATAGAAAATCGGTCATTTTACAGCTGCAGGAAAAATGGCCTCAGCGCGTGGGAAAAACTCACTCAAGGACGCACTAAGGCAAGTTTTTACCGCAGCTTAGTAAAAGGACCCTAGAAATAGGAAGGTAGGCATTTAGACAAGCTTCCCAGCACCACCACCAAAGCCCAGCAAAAAGACTCTGGGCGCGTGCAGATCCATTTTTCAGCGCACCTGTAAAAACTGCCTTTTTAAAATTGGCGCGTGTCCATTTTGGGTCTGAAACCTTACCGCCAGCCATTGACTTAGGAGTAAGGTCTCACGCGTTAATCGTGCGGTAATCGTCTACACACGTAGAATGATGATTACTGCCCGGTTTCTGCCAAGTGCCAGAAAATAAAAAAATATTTTCCAGCGCGCGTAGTGGACGCGTGTCAAAAATGAAATTACCACAATGGTCACATGGTAGCTGGGCAGTATCTCCAAACTGACATACGTTGGGCACGCATAGGCGCCTACGCGGCTTAGTAAAAGGGCCCCTCGGCCACTATCAGTGCTGAGGGGTAACAAGTGCTCTTTCTGATCCCTCTGGTTTGTACAGTGATGTGCCAGACTGTCACTTCCTCTAGCTTGCTGAATGACATGTAATCTTCCTATTTCATTTTGCTAGCAGAGTGGTTAACCATCTTCTCATTCCAACTACCTTCCAGTCTATAGAATGATTTACCACTTTCCTCTCCTCTCTAGCTTTTACAATGTTGTATCATCCTTCTATATCTTCAAACTTGGTGAGGCACAATTTTAAGTTTCTCGTGCCTGCAATGCTATGCCATGTTTTTGATTCTTCCATCTTATATAAAAGACGTCCCATATTGGGTTAAACCATAGATCCATCAAGTCCAGCATCTTGTCTCCAACAGTGGCCAATCCAAGTCACAAGTACTTGACAAAATCCCAAACAGCAGACCCATTTCTTGTTGCTCACATTCAGAGATAATGGTAGTTTTCCCAAGTCTACTTGGCTAATATTATTTTATGGATTCCTCCAGGAACTTGACTAAAACCCAACTATGATAACAACCTCAACCACATCCTTCACATGGAACCCAGCATCATGCTTATATGCATCACTTTGCACTTTTTCACATGAAATTTCACTTGACATTTAGATATCCAGTCTCACAAGCTTCTCCTACAGTTCCTCATTATGTTTTGGATTCTTTTTATTCAATTTTGATTTGTTTTAAATTATTGTAATTTAACTTATATTGTACCATGTTTCTTGATTTAATGTCATTTGGTTTAGAATTGTTTACTTTTTCATTAATATTGGCATTTCTAATATTTTATAACCTATTTTTGTTGTAAACTGCTTTGCTGTTATGTGAGAGGGAAGGAATTTTGTAATTTAGAACATAACTAACAGTTACATAGTACATAACGGCAGAAAAAGACCTGCACGGTCCATCTAGTCTGCCCACGATAAACTCATATGTGTATACCTTACCTTGATTTGTACCTGTCTTTTTCAGGGCACAGACCGTATAAGTCTGTGCAGCAGTACTTCCCGCCTCCAAACCACCAGTCCCGCCTCCCATCACCGGCTCCGGCACAGAACCCATATAAGTCTGCCCTCCCCCATCCTAGCCTCTCAACCACCAACCCCTCTTCCCCCCGCCACCCAATTTCAGCTAAGCTTCTGTGGATCCATTCCTTCTGCACAGGATTCCTTTATGCCTGTCCCACGCATGCTTGAATTCCGTTACTGTTTTCATCTCCACCACCTCCCGCGGGAGGGCATTCCAAGCGTTCACCACCCTCTCCGTGAAGAAATACTTCCTGACATCTTTCCTGAGTCTGCCCCCCTTCAATCTCATTTCATGTCCTCTCGTTCTACCGCCTTCCCATCTCTGGAAAAGATTCGTTTGCGGATTAATACCTTTCAAATAGTTGAACGTCTGTATCATATCACCCCTGTTCCTCCTTTCCTCCAGAGTATACATGTTCAGGTCAGCAAGTCTCTCTTCATACGTCTTGGAACGCAACTCCCATACCATCCTCGTAGCTTTTCTTTGTACCGCTTCCATTTTTTTAACATCCTTCGCAAGGTACGGCCTCCAAAACTGAACACAATACTCCAGTTGGGGCCTCACCAACGTCTTATACAGGGGCATTAAAACCTCCTTTTTTCTGCTGGTCACACCTCTCTCTATACAGCCTAGCAACCTTCTCGCTACAGCCACCGCCTTGTCGCACTGTTTCATCGCCTTCAGGTCCTCAGATACTATCACCCCAAGATCCCTCTCCCCGTCCGTGTCTATCAGGCTCTCCCCACCTAACACATACGCCTCCCTTGGATTTCTACTCCCTAAGTGCATCACTTTGCATTTCTTCGCATTGAATTTCAATTGCCAAACGTTAGACCATTTTTCCAGCTTCTTCAGATCTTTTTTCATGTTTTCCACTCCCTCCGGGGTGTCCACTCTGTTGCAAATCTTGGTGTCATCCGCAAAAAGGCAAACTTTAACCCTTCGGCAATGTCACTCACAAATATATTGAACAGAATGGGCCCCAGCACCGATCCCTGAGGCACTCCAGTTGTAGCTCAAAGTAAAATATATTCAGGTACACTAAGTATTTTCCTGTCCCCAGAGGGCCCACAATCCAAGTTAGTACCTCATAAGAACATAAGAATAGCCATATTAGGTCAGACCAGAGATTCATCTAGGCCAGTATCCTACTTCCAGAAGTGGCCAAATCCAGGCCACAAGTACCTGGAAGACCCAATCAGTAGCACCATTCCATGCTACCAATCCCATGGCAAGCAGTGACTTCCCCATGTCCATCTCAATAACAGACTACGGAATTTTCCTACAGGAAGTTGTCCAAACCATCTTTAAACCCAGATATGCTAACCGCCATTACCACATCCTCTGGCAACAAATTCCTGAGCTTAACTATTCTTTGAGTGAAAAAAATATCATCCCCTTTTTGTTTTAAAAGTATTTCCATGCAATTTCATTGAGTGTCCCCTGGTCTTTATACTTTTTGAATGAGTGAAAAATTGATTCACTTCCACCGCTCCACACCACTCACAATTTTCTAGACCTCAATCATATCCTTCTCCAGTCGTCTCTTTTCCAAGTTGAAGGGCCCTAAGCTCTTTAGCCTTTCCTCATATGGGAGCAGTTCCATCCTCTTTATAATTTTGGTCGATCTTCTGTGAACTTTTTCTAATTCTGCTATAATCTTTTTTGAGATACAGAGGGGCATAATCGAACGCCCAAGTTTTCCTGAGGGCAACCTCGCAGGACGTCCTTGGGAAGGGGCGGGGAAACCCGTATTATCGAAACAAGATGGGTGTCCATCTTTCGTTTCGATAATACGGTCGGGGACACCCAAATCTTAACATTTAGAGATGGTCATCCCCGGTTTTCAGCAATAATGGAAACCGAGGACGCCCATCTCAGAAACGACCAAATCCAAGCCCTTTGGTCATGGGAGGAGCCAGCATTCATAGTGTACTGGTCCCCCTGACATGCCAGGACACCAACTGGGCACCCTAGGGGGCACTGCAGTGGACTTCAGAAATTGCTCCCAGGTTCATAGCTCCCTTACCATGGGTGCTGAGCCCCCCAAAACTCACTACCCACAACTGTACAACACTACCATAGCTCTAAGGGGTGAAGGGGGCACCTACATGTGGGTACAGTGGGTTTGTGGTGGGTTTTGAAGGACTCACATTTACCACCACAAGTGTAACAGGTAGGGGGGCATGGGCCTGGGTCTGCCTGCCTGAAGTGCACTGCACCCACTAAAACTGCTCCAGGGACCTGCATACTGCTGTCAGGGAGCTGGGTATGACATTTGAGGCTGGCATAGAGGCTTGCAAGTTTTTTTAGGGTGGGAGGGGGTTAGTGACCACTGGGGGAGTAAGGGGAGGTCATCCCCGATTCCCTCCGGTGGTCCTCTGGTCAGTTCGGGCACCTTTTGAGGCTTGGTCGCAAGAAAAAATGGACCAAGTAAAGTCGGCCAAGGGCTTGTCAGGTACGCCCTTCTTTTTTCCATTATCAGCCGAGGATGCCCCTGTGTTAAGCACGCCCCAGTCCCGCCTTCACTATGCTTCCAACACGCCACCGTGAACTTTGGTTGTCCCCGCGATTATGCCGATTTGGGCGACCCTGGGAGAAAGACGCCCATCTCCAGATTTGTGTCGGAAGATGGGCACCCTTCTCTTTCGAAAATAAGCCTGTGACCAGAATTGAACGCAATACTCAAGGTGAGGTCGCACCATGGAGCGATACTGAGGCATTATAATATTTTTGGTCTTATTCTGCATCCCTCTAATAATTCCTATCATCCTGTTTGCTTTTAGGCCACCACTGCACACCAGGCAGAAGATTTCAACATATTGTCTATAATGACACCTAGGTCTTTTTCTTGAGTGTTGAATCCTAAATTGGACCCTAGCACCAGGTAACTATGATTCAGATTATTCTTCCCAATAATTCAGATTATTCTTTCCACTTTGCATTTGTCTACATTAAATTTCATCCGTCATTTAGTAGCTGTGTCTTCAAGTTTCATAAGGTCTTTCTACAATTTTTTACAATCTGCATTCATTTTGACATCTTTGAATAGTTTTGTGTCATCTGCAAATTTAATCACCTCATTCATTGTTCTGATTTCCAGATCATTTACAAATATGCTAAATAGCACCTGTCCCAGTAAAGATCCCTGCAGCACTCCATTATGCACCCTCCTCCACTGAGAAAAATAGCAATTTAACCCTAACCTCTGTTTTCTGTCGAATAACTAATTCTTAATCCTATTCCATGACACTTTAATTTTCTCACGAGTCTCTCATGATGTACTTTGTCAAAAGCTTTCTGAAAACCTACATACACTATCAATGGCTCACCTTTATCAACAATGTTTATTCATGCCTTCAAAAAAATGAAGCAAATTGGTGAGGTAAGACCTCCCTTAGCTGAATCCATGCTGACTCTGTCCCATTAAACCATGTTTGTTTACATGTTCCATAATTTTATTCTTTACAATAGTTTCCACTATTTTGCCAGGCACTGAAGTCAGGCTTACCGGTCTGTAATTTCCCAGATCAGCCCTGGAACCCTTTTTAAAAATCGGCCTCACATTGGCCACCCTCCAGTCTTCAGGTACTACGGACGATTTTAATGACAGGTTACAGATCACTACCAGCACATCAGCAATTTCATGTTTGAGTTCTTCCAATACCCTGGGGTGTATACCATCCAGTCTAGGTGATTTATCACACTCTTTGACTTGTCAATTTTCCAAGTGAACTGAGATTTCTTTCAGTTCATCCGCATGTCACCCCTGAAAACCATTTCTGGTATAGGTACATCTTACATCTTCTTCCGTAAAGACCAAAGCACAGAATTCATTCAATCTCTCCACTACAGTCTTGTCCTCCCTGAGTGCTCCTTTTGCTCCTTCCTGATCTAACAGTCCCACAGATTCAATCGCAGGCTCCCTGCTTCTGATATACCTGAAAAAAGGGTTACTATGAGTTTTCGTCTCTTTGGCAAGTTTTTCTTCATATTCCCTTTTAGCCTTCTTTATCAATGCTTTGTATCTGGCTTTACAGTGCTGCTTCTTATTTTCTTCATTCAGATCCTTTTACCATTTTTAAAGGATGTTCTTTTGGCTCCAATAGCCTCTTTCACCTCAACTTTTAAACAAGTTGACCATCAATTACTCTCTTTCCCATCTTTGTTAATACGTGGAATACATCTAGTCTTTGCTTCCATGATGGTATTTTTAAACAATGTCCACATCGTATTTAAAATCCTAACTTTTACAGGCGATCCCTTCAGCTTCTTTTTAACCATTTTCCTCAATTTGTTATAGTCATCCTTTCAGAAATTAAAAGCTGCTACAGTAGATTTCCTTAGTGACTTCATTCCAGATATCAGCTCAAATTTGGTCATGTTATGATCACTGTTTCTCAGCGAATCCAACACCATTACTTCTTATACTATGTCCAGCATTCCACTAAGGATTAGATCCAAAATAGCTCCCCCTCTAATCGGTCTTGGACCAGTTGCTCCAAGAAGCAGTCATTTATTACATCTAGAAATTTTCACTCCCTAGCAATCCCTGATATAACATTTATTCAGTCAATATAAGGATAATTGAAATCACCCATTATTATAATGTTGTCCAATTTTCCAGCTTTCCTATTTTCTGTAAACATTTGCTCATCCATCTGTTCATTCTGTCCATGCAGTATACTCCTTCCCTTCATACCTGGAATTTCTATCCATAAAGATTCCACGCTGCTGTTTCATCTTGAATGTTTATTTAACTCAATTCCCTCTTTAACGTATAGCACAAACCCCCCCTCCAATTTGATCCACTTTATCATTGCAATATAAATTTTACCTTGCTAACACGGTGTCCCTGTTGATTGTCCTCCTTCCACCAGGTCTCTGAGGTGCCTATTATATCTACCTCTTCATTTAGTGCTATATACTCCAATTTTCAAGACTTCTAGCACTTGTATATAGACACTTCAAATTGTCTTTTTTTCCTTGCATTTACAGGCTGCTTTGAAGTTAATGGGGATAATTTGCATCCTTTACTCTGTTCTCCCAGTGAACACTACTGGATTTCTTTCACCATTATTGTAACCTCTCTATCAGGATTCCCTAAAGATCCTGCTTCAATCATATCCTTCAAGGATACTCCACACCAAACCATGCACTCCAAGGCGACTGTCGTCCCTCCCCCCCCCCCCCCCATTTTAGTTTAAAAGCTGTTTTATCTCCTTTCTAAATGTTAGTACTAGCAGCCTAGTTTCATTCTGGATAAGGTGGAGCCCATACTTTCGGAACAGGCTCCCCCTTCCCCAAAATGTAGACCAGTTCCTAAAAAATCTAAATCCCTCATCCCTGCACCATCGTCTCAACCATGCATTGAGACTTTGGAAATCTGCCTGTCTCTTGTGTCCTGCGCGTAGACAATGGAGAGTTACAAGACTTGCCTATTAGGCTACTCCTCAGTGGCAAGGTAGTGTATCAAGCTGAAACTCAATCCGTTCATAACCTAACTACTCTGAATAACATTTTGTCATATGTAAATTAAATTATTTACTCATCATCTTCTTGTCCAGATCATTTATGTATATATTAATAGGCAGTGGTCCTAGTACATATCCCTGGACAACCCCTCTATTCACCTTTCTCCATCAAGAAAACTGACCTTTTAATCCTGATCTCCATTTCTTCATCTTAAACCAGTTCCCAGTGCATAATTGGGCACTGTCTCCTTTCCTTTTCAGTCTCTCATGAGGGACCTTGGAAAATGGCTTCTGAAAATCCAGATATACCAGAGAACTGGCTCACCTTTACCCATATTTAGTAATACCTTCAAAACTCTAACAGATTAGTAAGGAAAGATATTTGTTAATTACATATTGGCTCTGCCCCATTAAGCCATGTGTCACAAAATGCCTAGCCACCCACCTGGGGTTATCCTGCAGCCACTAAGAGGGTCTACCCCCAAGCACAGCTCAGGGTCGCCTGCATCTGCCACTTGTGCTCTACACTAGCACCCTCCTCCCACCGTCTGGGTCCCAACCACCTCTGGGTGAGTCTACCCCTCTCAAATTATCCCCAGTGATTTCTAAGTTACTGGGGCCACACTCCTAGTGGCCCTCCAGTTCCCAGAAAGCACTCACAGACCCAACACATAAACCACCGGGATTCTTTATCAGTCCAGACAGGCAGAGGCAATAAACTGAAATTTGTCTTAAAAATGTTGAAAAATGAACAGAAAAAGTGCAATCAGCAAACAATAACAGGTAACTGAAATATGGATCAATTATAACACTAACTAAACATTTGTTTACTTTCTAAAAAGTACCTGGGGAGATCAGGAAATATGCTGCTCAAAGATTATCAAATATAACTGATCACAGGGCCTCAGTAAAGAGATCTGTCTCTCGCTTCTCCCGGGCTAAGACTGTGGGAAAAAACTGTAAAATTCAACTGAAAATGAGCTCCTGGGCCAATCAGAGCCCATAACAACAATCTTTGAAAGTATACTGCAGACTGCCTTTCCAAAAGGCTTAAACAAAGAAAACAGCCTTGGTTCTGTAGCAGCTTCAAAACATAAACATGCACCACCTGCTGGCCAAACTAGAGAAATACACTTCAGGAAATACCCAATACATTTTACAGGCTTAAAACACACTGTTCTGTCACACCATGTTTATCCATATGGCTATAAATTGTTTTTTCAGAATCGCTTCTATTACTTTGTCCAGCACTAACATCAGTTTCATAGGTCTAAGTTCCAGGATCCCACAAAACCCTTTTTCAAAACTGGCATTATGTTAACCACCCTCCAATCCTCTGACAGTACAGCTGATTTTAATGACACGCTATAGAATACTAATAATAGGTTTGTAATTTTATTTTAAGTATTTTCATTATTCTGGAGTGTATACCATCCAGTCCTGGTGATTTGCTACTCATTAGCTTGTCAGTTTGCTCTACTACATCTTTCAGGTTCCCCATGATTTGTTTCAATTTCTCTGAATCATTACTACTAAATAGGAGACAGTAAGTGCTCCTATGTTATTGTTTTCTAAATAGCCGTGCAGTAATACTAACATTTGCGAATTCAACAAATGGAAAAATGCCTATTTTACGGGTTGTGCAAGAAATGGGCTTAGTGCACTAATGGCCAAATTCTATAAATTGCACCTTAAAAATCAGCGCTGAAAAACCATGTGCTTAGAATGAAGCATGATTTTATAAACTACGCCTAAAGTTTGGCGTAGTTCATAGAATATGCTTAGCGGACAATTCTTTTTGACTAAAATTTAGGCGCACCCGTTTAGGCCACCTAAAACCAGGCCTAAATGCCTGCACCTAACTTAGGCGTAGATCAGGTTTATTCCATAATAATGGACATAGTTTTTTGAAATGCCCGCGACCTGTCATGTCCTACGTGATGACCTTTTGTGCACAAGTTTTCGGTGCATATATTTGAATACATTTCAGTATATTTAGCTTTGATAAAGTGATGAACTATGACGAGAAGATCTGCCATATGATGAACTAACTCAGAAATGAACTTTTGGTGATGAAATGCTGTGTAATGATTTTGATTGATGATTTATGTAATTGTTTTTTCTGTGTTTATGGTTTTAATCTATGGATACTCTATTGTGACCCGCATAAATTAAGAATATAAGAATAGCCATACTAGGTCAGACCAATGGTCCATCTAGCCCATTATGCTGCTTCCAGCAATGGCCAATCCAGGCCACAAGTACCTGGTAGAAAACCAAACAGTAGAAACATTCCATGCTACCAATCCCAGGGCAAGCAGTGGCTTCCCCATGTCTGCCTCAATAAATAGCAGACTATGGACGTTTCCTCAAGGAACTTGTCCAAACCTTTTTTAAACCCAGATACATTAATTGCTGTTACCACATCCTCCTTAAGCGAATTCCAGAGCTTAACTACTCTTTGAGTGAAAAAATATTTCCTCCTATTTGTTTTAAAAGTATTTCCATTTCTTTTTTTTCCTTTATTTTTTAAGTGCTCAATACATAAAGAAAACAAGTTATACCAACATGGCAAGTCTGCAAAATACAAATTAGAAGATACATAACCTGCATCGACCTGCAAAACATATCCAATACTTTATGCATTGAGTTTTATCTTACCCAGTCTGCTCAGCCACACATCCTCACATTCACCCACATGCAACACACCAATACTCAACTTCCACACACCATACAACCCAAGCATCCCCTCCCCTCCCCCCTTCTACCACCCCCCCCCCACCCTTGTATTTCCATTTCATTGATTTCTGATCTTTGTACTTTCTGAAAGAGTGCAAAATCGAGTAAAGCGGGATGTAAAAGATAAATCAACAAGTGTCACATGATGACCTGTCACCAAACCAGCCTGCCAGTGAATTTTTAAAGAGAAACTCAACTGGGAATTCCTTTTTTAATAATCCACTTGCAGCTCCACGGCCTTCAAGTTTAGTGAGAGGCCTAAAAATAATCCTCCCTGCAAAGAAACAGATAGTGATGTGCTGATATTACTCGCAATATTTTGCACGTGTCTGTTTCCATCTGCAGTAAACTCTCCCTCATTGACACACTATCTAACATGTATGCTACATACACACTAAAACTCTTTACTATGCACACTGATCGCAGCCTTTAGTGGCTCTGCCCCTATATCTAACAGATAATACATTCTGAATTTCCTTTATTTATTAACAAACCCTTGTAATTAACCTGCTTTTAAATCATAAGTATGATACTATTTTAATTTCCTTCACATTCTCTACCCTATCATTTGAAATCACATTAAGCTGACTCTTAGCAGGCCACCTGGTGTAATATGGTGACATTGAAGTGAGCTGCTCTGGTATGCAGGAAATGCTGACAATCTTTAGTGCTGAAATCCATTCCTCTTACTGATGACAGAACTGGGTGATATTAATTTTTGCTATTCATAAATACCTGACAGGTTTAATGTAAATGTTTTGAAAAAGACCACAGCATCTGCTGCACATACGCTACGTATGCACAATGCACTAAATCAGTGCGTTGAACCCATACATCTTATTCCTCCATTGCTACTAATAGAATTATTATACACTTCAATATGGTACTCTATAAACATATTAAAATAAAGGGTCCTGTTTACTAAAGTGAGGTAATGTGTGTTAGTTGCTAAAATTAATGCATGGTAACTGCAAAGCCTGTGCTATAGCTGTTAGGGGTATGATTAGCATCTGTCCCTGCTGTTACTCCACAGGAAATATTTTTATTGCATAGTAAATGCATTGCCGATATGGCAAATGCACTTACTGCCTTTGTTATTTCAAACAAATGCCCTAAACATCTCCACATACCACCTCTGACAGCCCCCTTTCCATCCTGGCTCTTATCAAGGGTTTCCCTGGTGTCTAGAGGAGAAGAGGAGCAACCCTCAATCGATTGATAGGCAGTCTGTAGTTCAAATAGCATCTCTGACCTCTAGTGGTAGCCCTGCAGTATTACTGCTAGGTGGTCAAGTTTGGCAGCCTGACCCCTAGTGGTAGTACTGCGAGACTACCACTAGTAGTCAGAGGTGCCATTTTGATCCCGGCCACTGATAGAGAAGATGTGACTGGAGATTGCTTCTAGTCCCTGCTAGACACCAGGGAAACTCCTGTTATAAGCCAGAAGAAGGGTGTCAAAGAGTGGAAGGAGGTAGATGGAGATATCAGGGGACTCATTAAAAAGTTGCAGGAGGCACGGTGAATACACCACAGATAGCATGAATGCACTTATCACCTCCTGGAAACTTATTAATCACTAAATGCACCAAAACATCCCTCCCCCCCCCACCCCTTTCTCACATGGTAAGTGCCATTACTGCACACTAATTCATGCAGTGACTGCTTACTGCACTTTAGCAAACAGGCCCTAAACAATTCCATAATACCTTCCATTCATTCTCAAATGCAATGATTTTACACTTAGCCTATCAAGGGCAATTCAATAAATGAAGCACTAACATTTGTGAACTTGTTACATGCATAAATGTTTAGAATACTACCATATGCATGCATGTGTGTTTATATAAGTGTGTAAATGTCAATATTCCACACAAGTGCTATTCTGTAAATATCTGCCTAATTTGCATAGTATGTATGGGTAGGCCATAGGTGGGGTTCTCATTTACATATGTAACTAAGTTATGTGCATTACTGCCACATTTAGGGGCTTAACTTACATCAGCTCTATGCGGGTGCCTTGATCTTAGATTTGGGCTACGCTGCATTCTATAACAGAACCTATGAGCCTTGCTATCATTATAGAAGAGGCTCCTGCTGTGCAGCCTTGGGGCACCTAAATGGAGGCCCCCAGTTATAGAATTAGCCCTATGGGACTAAATTCTATATATTAGGCCTAAAACATCAGCGCTGAAAAAAAAATACGTTTAAATTTAGATGTACTTTCTAGAATACGTCTAAATTTCCGCACGGTTTATAGAATACCATGACCATGTTTCCCATTATCCTTATTGCTATCCCATATCTATTTCCTCTCCATTTTCCTTACGCCTACCTACTTATGCTTAATTCCTTTACGACTTTGTAATTCTTCATATTGTTACTATGTAAGCCGCATTGAGCCTGCCATGTGTGGGAAAGCGCGGGGTACAAATGTAATAAAATAAATAAATAATAAATAAATAAATAAACCGATCACCCATCTGCGTGACTAAATTTAGTCATGGGTGGTAACACCAAATAAAACTTGGTAGAAATGCCAACGCTTAAATTAGACACAGACTGGATGTATTCTATAACAATGCTCATAGATTTTAGAAACATCCATGGCCCGCCTACTCCATGTCCACGCCCTCTTTTCAACTACGCGACTTAGAATTTACAAGCATCATGTTACAGAATATGCTTAGACAGTTGTGCACGCAAATTCTAATTAACGTCAATTGGTGTCAATAATTGCTTGTAATTGGCAATTATTGGCACTGATTGGCTTAAGTTGCACACGCAAATCCAGAATATGACAGGATTTGTGTGTGCAACTTAGTTCACACTATATTGAAACTGGGGGTTAGTTTATTAATACTGTACCTGCCCTATGTGAGGATATTCAAAAAAATACAACACTATTTAGCAATACCGCTTTATCTCCCATTCCGAATATGAATCTACTATGTCCTCATCAAGACATACCGTAACGATCCATCTTAAGAACTTTTATTGCAATACCGCTTTATCTCTTATTCCGAACATGAACTCTTTATACTTGATTGCTTAATCTACTATGTCATTCATGATCTTTATGTAATACCACTTGTATCTCTCACTTCGGAATGGCGATCGCCATGACGGAATAATGTAAGCCACATTAAGCCTGCGAATAGCTGGGAAAATGTGGGCTACAAATGCAGTAAATAAATAAATATGATATGATAGGAAGGCAGTTCAATGACAGCTCTTTCTAGAGTTATGATCTTATATTTTCATTGAAACAATCAAAATTTCTTCTAGCACTAGAATCTGCAGCATCTAGAACCTTGATCATTCTTATCAAACTTTTATGAAGAACAGTTTGGTACCCTTAATCAGGACAGGCTCAAGACATGGACAAGGTGAGGCACCGGCTCAAGGGTACCAAAGAGCCTGCCTCACCTACTCCCCTGAAGTGGCGAAAACCTGTATCCCTGGGTCTGGCAATCCTCCCCCCCACACACACACACTTCTAGCCACCGTCCTCCTGGTCTACCTTTAAATGCAGTTGTTCCCTCCTGAGCACCAGCAGTGTTTCACCTAATGCTATCAACATTAGCTCCAGCATCTTCCCTCTGCTGTGCCCTTGAAGAAATGGGGTGGGGTAGGGCAGGGCAGATCACGGCAGAAGGAAGATGCCGGAGCCAATGTGGGTAGCGTTAGGTGAAACATTGCCAGTGCTTGGCAGGGGAGAACTGCATTTAAAGGTAGACCAGGGGAGGGTGGCGTGAGAGAGAGAGAGAGAGAGGGGCACACATCAAACTAAAAGTTGGCCCAGGGCACCACAGTCCCTTGAGTCAGCCCTGCCTTTAATCCAACCATGTCAACCTGAAATCCAGTCATTTGCTTGGGGATGGGGACTATTTTTGTTATCATACTGCAGACAAATTATCAGAATTTGAAAAGGTGAGGGAAAAGCAAAGTGGAACCCGAATGTGGAGGAGTGGCCTAGTGGAGGAGTGGCCTAGTGGTTAGGGTGGTGGACTTTGGTCCTGGGGAACTGAGTTCGATTCCCAGCACAGACAGCTCCTTGTGACTCTGGGCAAGTCACTTAACCCTCCACTGCCCGCCGCATTGAGCCTGCCATGAGTGGGAAAGCGCGGGTTACAAATGTAACAAAAATAAATAAAATAAATGTCAAGAGGATGGTAATGAAGCACTATAATAACTTGTGCGGAGCTGCAGTTGGAGCCCAAACCAATAGAGAAATGACTGTACTGTGCCTCCAAGAAGGCAGTAACGTAATCTGCACAGAGCAGTAGTTACACCCTTAACCAGAAAGCTTAAAATTAAAAAATACTAACTACAGTGGAAGATTTACAAATAGAAAGAAAGAAATATGGCAGTTTGCTGATCCTGCATTTCTAGTCTGTGGATTCTCATTCAATATTTGATTGAAGTAACACTGCAAGCATGTCTCTTCAACCATGATATGCTTGAAGACACTTTGCTCACCCACATTTGTTCCCAAAATGTACAGTTGATACATTTCATCTGAGAATGTCATATGCAGCTACCCTCAATGGACTTTGGTTCACCCACAGTGGTCCCATCATGTCTTTCCAACCATGGGTCTCTTGTGTTGAATTTCTGTGGAAACTTTTGGACCTTTCATTGCTACCCTCAATGCATCAGATAAAGGCACTTGAACTCTGCAGAACACATTTCATATTACAGCTCTGTGCTTCACATTACTGCAAAGAAAAAAAAAGGCCTAGTCTAAGTCTGTCTCCAAAGGGAGGGAGAATGGAAAAGGCAAAACGGATTAAATACAACATACCACTCTAATCAGACAAAGAAAAGATAAACTCAATGAGAGAAAAAAAAAACCAAAAAGAGAAAGAGAAACCTTTGGAGAAAACACATTGCCATGTATGAGATACAAATCTCTCTATATAAAACGCACCTCCAACATTCTGAAGCCTCCACAAGTCCCAACGTTCTAAATGCATGGTGGTGAAACCAGGAATTCGCCCCATGAGTGTTGGCCCCACCCCCGCATCAAACGTCATGACGTCGAGGGCGGACCAATGACACAACCAATCGCATCGCGAACCCGTTACTAAGCGACGGAACGTGACATAAGACACATCGCGGAACAATGAAAACCAGCAGCACACAGTTGCTACGCGACGTCAACAGCAATGCTAAAAGGACCATATAGATCTCTGCTCGCCACACAAACAACGGACACGGAGGGCACAGGAGGGAAGGAAAAAAGCCAGCACATACACACACTCTCACTCTTAACTGGCTATAATGAGCAACTGACCTGTCACTATCACAGGGACTGCTAGCACCTCTCTCTCTCTCTCTCTCATACACAAAAATGCCTCAAATGGTTCAGCTGTCCTATGTAAAATTTCACTGCTGTCTCTTCATTTTCACCCTACCTGTGCACACTCTCTTTCACACAGAGACACACACACACTTTCTCTGTGTCACACACACACAAACATATATACACACTCTCACTCTCTCTATAGCCTTGCTAGCGCCCGTTTCATTTGTTTACGAAACGGGCCTTTTTTACTAGTCAGCAATAATTTGCAAGAACAGTTCCGAATTTAGCTCTGACAGTTTATTGTAAGAAGCTAAGCTCGCTTGCTTTGATTGCAACAGCATTTGCGCACGGTCTACTACTTTAAACCTCAGCAGGACTGTGGTCCTGTGCTCCGTTTTACAGTCTATTGTTTGACCCCTGATGTAGACGCTTTCGTGTGCGTCGAAACACAGCCCGTGTCGGGTCCTCCTTTTTAGCATAATGAAGACTGTTGGCTTTACATCTCCGGTGGTGATTTGTCCTTTGTCAGCCTCTACTTTTGCCTACTGTGCAAGAACAGCTGTAGACATATAGGAGTCCTTACTGGGAGGCCAATTTTCAAAAAGCTATTTACACAAGGCTCTGAAAATGGCACATCCTGTATGGGGCACAAGTGCATGCCTTGTTCCACGATAAGCACACAGTACTTCAATCTGCCTTTCTGTGGAGGCGTTCCTAGGGCAAGATTAGGTTGAGGAAGAAAATGACGATTGTTATTCTGGTCCAGTGGCGTACTAAGGGGGGGGGGGCAATGGGTGCGGTCCGCCCCGGGTGCACGCCGCTGGGGGGGGGGGGGGTGCTGCGATCCTGTCCGCTGCGTTCGTTCTGTGCTCCCTCTGACCCGGAACAGGTTACTTCCTGTTCCGGGGCAGAGGGAGCGTGGAAACAAACGAAGCAGACAGGCGCGCGGCACCCCCCCCCCCCAGCGGCATGCACCCGGGGGTATCCTTTCGCTGAGGAGGGGTCGCGCTGCACCCGGGGGGGGGGGGGGGCGCATCAGCGATCTGTCCCGGGTGTCAACCCCCCCTAGGAACGCCACTGTTCTGGCCCAAAAATTCAGATAAAGCACGCGCAAGTTCTTTCCTCTCTGACCCGACAGGGTCCCCCTTGGAAGAAGGTACGGACCCAGGAGAACGCCGGGGAGAAGCGTCGACTCTATCTGAGGAGGGAATGGAGGACAGTTTGCCCACAGTGCCGGTGAGAAACAAAGGGAGAGAAACTGAGAGTCGAAGTGAAGATCGTGAGCAGTCTTCAGCAAGGTTTGAACTTCCTAAAGAGTTAGCGGTAAAACCAAAGGAAGTGACTCTAGATGTTTTGTGGGACTTAATGTCTAACCTGGGGCAGATTTTCCTAAAACAAGATAATGAGGTTTTACCAAAAGTAAAGCATATTGAAATGGAATTGCAAAAAAGGAAGAAGAGACTAAGTTTGAACGAAAAAGTAGAAAAAATTGATCAAAGGGTTTTGAAGTTGGAAACAATACAAACTACGATGTTGAAAGATGTGACAAATATCAGGCAAATGGAAATATTTGATAATTTCACTAAAAATCATAACCTGAGATTTGTCAATTTTCCTAGGTTACCAAATGTTCTTCCTTTGGATATGTTGAAACATTATTTTTCCGAAGCTTTGAATATCTTGGAAAAGGACTTTCCACCCTTTTCACAAGTATATTATGTCCCAGGGAAAAATTTGGATCAAGAAAAATCGATAGGTGTCTCTCTTTTGCTTGAGACCTCTGATTCTGACTTGGCGACAGCCGCTACTTTGGTGGCGACTGTCGCATTGATGCCTGATAAGAACTGGATTTTCCGTCTGTTTTTCCGAAATAAAGAGAAACCCTTTTTGGGTTTCAGAATAATGCTATTTCCTGATGTCTCTAAGGAGACAAGAAGACGGAGGAAACAATTTTTGCTCCTTAAGCCGGAGGTTTTGCACTTGAGGGGTACCTTCTTTTTAAGGTACCCCTGCAAGTGTATAATAAGGCTTGGGGGTAAAAAATACATGTTTACTGAACCTGTTCACGTTTCAACACTGATAACCTCAGTTAAAATGGAGAAGCATTAAGAAGAAGATATACAATTTCTTAGCAGAGCAAGAATTGCCGTTTAATTAGTTCTTGTGTTATATTTCTCCCCTAGATTATTTAATCTTGGATCTCCATTTATGGACTTGAGAGTCATAAGATTTTGAAAAGATTTATTTACTTTTTCTTTTCCTTTTTGCTTTCTTTTTTTTTCCTTCTTCTTATACTCATTTTGTATAATTCTTATTATTGACTCTATCCTAACCAAGATATTTCTTGTAAATATTGTTTAAATGAATAAATAATAAAAAAAAAAAAATGTGACACAACATTAGTGGAACATTGGACGCAGACACGTCATGTAGACAGCGACCTTATATTTCTAGTACTTACACAAATTAGTCTACCTAGGGGTAGTAATCTGTCAACTATGTGTTGATTAAAAAGGATCAGAAATTCATTTTCACATGGAATACAGTAGTACCTACTGGTTTAAACAGAGAGATCAAGTGACACACATTATATTTGATGTGTAAGGGATAACCAATCAGATAACAGGAGGAGGAGTCAGTGTATACCGCGGGTGGAGTTTGATCGGTTAAGAGAGCGTACGTGTTGGAATTCTTGAGTGTGGAAAGCAAAGGGCAGAAGGCTTTCTTCCCAGGTTAGTCGAGTGAGTAATTTAAAGTGGCATATTTAGTGCAGTTGTAAGAATATTTTTCAAATTTTGTATGTAATATTTTAAACTAGTAAATAAGGCCCGTTTCCGACACAAATGAAACGGGCGCTAGCAAGGTTTTCCTCGGAGTGTGTATGTTTGAGAGAGTGTGTGTGTGAGAGTGACTTTGTGAGAGAGACAGATTGAATGTGTGTGGCTGCAAGTGTGTCTGTTAGAGAGTGTGTGTGTGAGATTGACAGTGTGTTTGAGTGGGTATGTGAGCGAGAGCGAGAGTGTATGAGAGTGATAGAGTGTTTGACAGTGACTGTGTGACACATAGAGAGTGAATGTGATCGAGTGTGAGACATAGCGTGTGTTGTAGACAGTGTTAGAGAGTGAGAGAGACAGTCAGTGTGTGAGAGAGAGAGAGAGTGTGTGTGAGAGATAGTGTGTGTGACGGAGATACATCCCCCCCCTCCCTATGTTGGCTGGAAGGACCCCCCTCCGTCTGCATCTGCCACTGTGTTGTCGCAGGACCCCTCATCTCCTTGTCTGGTCAGTCTCCCCCCCTCCTTTCAGGTCTCCCTACAGCCCTTCTCTCAGGACTGTGGGTCGCCCCTCCCCCCTTCACCTGTGCTGTCAGGACCCCCTCCTCCGCCTCCATCTGTGGTCTGTGTACCTGTTCTGGCCCTCATCCTCCCCTCCTTGTGCCTGAACTGTTGCTTAGCCTGTGGCAACAGTGGAGAGAGCTGTGCAGGACCTCCTGTTCCAACCCCCTTGTCATGTTTGTAGAGAAAGAAAAGAGGGAAAAAGAGGAAAAGTGGCATAATGTTTGTAAAAAGGAAGAGGGGCACGGCAGGCAGCGACCAGCTATCAGCTGTGCAAGTGTAAACAAAAGAAAACAAAAAGGAGTTTTGTGCTGCCTGTTCAGTCCCAGCTCGTATTCTCTCGTATTCGCTGCTTGAAAGGACAGGAGGGGAGGGTGCACAGCAGAAGCTGACTTACTTTGTCAGATGCGAAGCAAAAGCTCCTGCCCTCGTTAGTTCTACATTCAGCTGCCAAGGCCACCGGAGAAAACAGAGGTAGGAGAAATGGGTGCAGAACTCCTCCAGCACATGTGCACAGCAAAGCGAGTGACGCTCCTCCCGAGTGACCCCTTCGCCTCTGACGCTCCTCCCTTCTTCTATTTGACTTCCCTGATAGGTCCCTCATTGGTGTGATGCTCCTCCCTTTTCCTGTTTCAGTTCCCTTTGATAGGTCAGAGCGGTGCAGCTGTGAGGCTTCTCCCTTCTCTGATAGGTCAGGGCAGGGCAGAGATGTACTCTGATAGGTCAGGGCGGGGCAGATTCAGATCATGGCGGCGCACAGATGGACTGTGGTTAAAAGTGGTTACAGAGCTTCGAACATACGAACTTTTGAAGCCTCAAAGTGTGGTTCAGAACGTTCATGGTGCTTTTTATGTCCAGTTGGGGCGTGGCGTAGGTCGCAGATGGGGCGTGGCTGAGGGCGGTGGTGAGTAGTCCGAATAGCCAGGAGGACTACAGCAGTTCAGGACTTCACTGCCACAGTTGGAAGGAGCTTCAGAACGTTCAAGGTGGGATTTATTTATATAGATGGGAGATTGAAGTATCAGATTTGATATAGGCAATATGTTTTCTGTTCTGTTCTCCTGAAGACATGAAGCATGGCAAAACATGAGACCATGTTGGGAATGGATTGAATGCACTGCAAGTTTATAGTTTCACCGATGTCACAAGATCTTTTCACTGGATAGAGGAGATTGCATCTGGGAACAAGTGCTGCACCAGAAGCACCTGCCCAGGACTGAACCATTAAACAGATGAGTGACTATCTGGAGATAACAGAACTGTTGAAGATTGTTAAAGTTATAAATAGATCTGCTTTGGACTATAGAGTACAGCATGTTATTGAAGGACTTTCAGAGGTAGGCAGGGTTGAACATTCTGGTGCACATAATGGCTTGCTATAAGAGTATAAAACACCAGTGAAAAATGCTCGTCTAGTGTGTGAGATTAAATACTCTTTTAATCACTCTGAGCACCACTCATTTTAATTAAACATTTAATAGGTATAAATTAGTATTTTAGCAACTGGAGCTATATTTGGTTTCTTAAAGGTGGAGAATTGACAATTATAGAAACCAAGGAGAATACGATACCCCATAATATTTTGTGATTATATTTTCACTGCCAGACCTTTGACCATTCTTCTAGTTTCTGGAAATCTCTTCCCATAGGGGCCCTTTTACTAAGCCATGTAAGCGCCTACGTGCACCCAACATGTGCCAATTCTGAGCTACCGCCCTGCTACCGCGTGGCCCTTGTGGTAATTTCATTTTTGGCATGAGTCCGAAAAATATTTTTTATTTTCTGGTGCGCGCCAGCTATGCGCATCAAGTGGCATTTGACGTGCATAAGTCATAACTGCCCAGTTACCTTGTGAGACTTTACTGCTATGTCAATGGCTAGCGGTAAGGTCTCAGATCCAAAATGGATGCGCGGCAATTTTCATTTTGCTGCGCGTCCATTTTTGGCAAAAAATTTTTAAAAAGCATTTTTACAGGTGTGCTAAAAAATGATTCTGCACGTGCTCCAAACATGCGTCTACACTACCGAAGGCCATTTTTCAGCGAACATTAATAAAAGATTTCTATAGTTTCTACTCCCTGAGGTATCCACTCAATTGGTTATCTTCTCATCATCTGCAAGAAGGCAAACTTTTCCTTCTAACCCTTCAGCAATGCCTCTGACAAATATATCAAACAGAATGAGCCCCAATACTAACCCGAGGCACTCCACTACTCACCTTCTTTTCCTCCAATCGGATTCCATTTACCACCACCTTCTATCACCTGTCGGTCAACCAGTTTCCAATCCAGTTCATCACTTTGGGTCCTAAATTCAGCCCTCTAAGCAGGGGTGTAGCCAGACACCCAACTTTGGGTGGGCCTGGACTCAAGATGGGTGGGCAGAAGAACCCCTCCCTGTCCCACAGGTGATTTGGTCTCTCCTTGTCTCATCTACATGCCATCTGCTATTTACAAGGTATGCAGGAGGGACAGTTGTTTTCAGCTGTTGGGGCTAGGGAATCAGCATAGGTGTGCTGCTACTGGGTGGGCCTGGCCCACCCAGGCCCACCCTTGGCTACGCCACTGCCTCTAAGCTTATTTATGAGTCTTCTGTGAGGAACAGTATCAAAGGCTTTGCTGAAATCCAAGTAGATTACATCTAGTGCATGTCCTTAATCCAGTTCTTTCATCACCCAGTCAAAGAAATCAATCAGTCTTTCAGGAAGGTCTGCTGCGGATGTCTTCTAGTTGGGGTGGGGAGTGTCTGCTGGACAGGCAGTCTTAACTGTGAGTGGAGGAATGTCTGGATGAAGGAGGGCCTTACCAGGGTTCTAGTTGGGGAAGACTCTTTGCTGGAGGTGATCTCATAGCTAGTGGAGTTCTAGGAATTGATTAGGCTGCTAAGGAGAGATACTGTTCTTGGGGTTTGGTGGGGGGGGGGGGGGGGGGGGGGGGGAAGGGTTGCTTGTTGTTGGGAGGATTCCAAGAGAGCCTATCAAGGAGTATTTGTTGTTGTGAAGGAACTTATTCCCCGAGGTCTTCCAGTTGGGTGTGGGAGGGGGTTATCCAGGATGGCATTTTGTTGGTAGAGTGTGCTCCCTGGGATGGAGGGTGCTATAGTGAGGGACCCTCTATCCCAGTGTCCTTGGGGGATAAGGTGCTAGACAAGATCATGAGGTAGATGGTTGAAAGCACCTGTGCCAGGCAGCCCAAAGAGAAAAGTAAGACATTTCTCTAACCAAAATTAATAAAATTGTGCATTGTTTAAAAAACAAACAAACAAGAGGCACTGTTTCTAACATACTGTGAATCTAATTTCAAAAAGAACTATAAACAGATAATATGAATTGCAGTTATATATAATGAATCTATTATCAATGCATTTCTTTTTATACCACTTCTGTGTTTTGGCATTGTTGAGATTCTTATCCATACCAAAAAAAAGTAGACTATTTTTTTTCCTTCCCTATATGTATGACACAATTTATCTATATTTGTACATCAATGTAGCCATCTACCCATTTCTTTATTGTAGTGATCATTCAAAAAAAATCTCGATTCCCTCTCAGAAATATAATAGAACTGTAAGATAAGAATTAACCCCTCATACAATGCTTTATTGTTGTCTTCAGTAAAGGACAATATGGCTTTGATGCACTTAAGTATTTTCTTCTTTCAACATAGGGTCAGCAGGGGTGTATTCGTTCTAAGTGCTTATGTATAAAATTGATATGAGATCTTCACTAAATTAGTTCTCAAAAGACTATTTACATAACGATGAAGGATGAAATTGCTTGTCCTCAGCAGTAGGGAAATTTCAGCCTTGCCGGCTAGACTGCAGATGTTCTGCTTAAATTACTAAATGCTTTGAATATCAGTCTTGAGGAAATTAAAATCGGAAACAGACTAAAAGACAGAAAGCAGAGAATAGGACTAAATGGTCAGTTTTTTCAGATGAAAAAGATAAACAGTAGCGTGCCCCAGGGACCCCTGTACTGGGACTGGTGCTTTTAACATATTTATAAGTGATTTGGAAAAGGGAGTGATGAGTGAAATTAAATTTGCAGAGGACACAAAAGTATTCAAAGTTATTAAATCATGAGCAGACTATGAAGAACTACAGGAGGACGTGGTGAGAATGGGGGATTGGCTGTCTAAATGAAATTTAAAGTGGACAAGTACAAAGTGATGCACATAGGGAGTGGAGGAGTGGCCTAGTGGTTAGAGCACTGGTCTTGACACCCAGAGGTGGGCGGTTCAAATCCCACTGCTGTTCCTTGTGATCTTGGACAAATCACTTAACCTTCTATTGCCTCAGGTGCAAACTTAGATTGTGATCCCTCCAGGGACAGGGAAATACCCAGTGTACCTAATGTAACTCACCTTGAGCTACTACTGAAAAAGGTGCAAAAAATAATTATAATTACAGGTATATGATGCTGGGTTCCATATGAGAAGTCTCCACCCAGAAAAAGAACCTTAGAGTCATTGTTGGCCACCCATTGAAATCCTCAGCTCAGTGTGCTTAGGATGTCAAAAAAAGCAAATAGAATGCTTGGAATTATTTTGAATGAGATGGAGAACATTATAATGCCTTTGAATCCATTCATGGTATGACTACACCTCGAATATTGTGCAGTGGGCATAGCTAGAATTGAATGGGCTCTGGGCGGAAAAAAAGGGCCCCTAAAATACCATATTTCCCAAGGTAATAGGGGCCTGGAACTGGTCCCTTCAGGGAGTGAGATAGAGGTGCCATTTTGGAAATTGAAGGGTACCTGCGATAAAGAAAGAACTGGTGGATATCGGGATGAGGAGGATGTGTGGGTCTGGGGATTTTGTACATAGGACAGGACGGTACATGTGGGGTATTGTAGGAAGTCTCGAGGGTAGTAGGAGTAGGTGGGGATGTCTGTTGTGGGTGAGATATCTAAGGTGTATGAGTAAGGTGTATGTTGGAGATGCAGTGGGATTGTGTGCATTTGATGTATAATGTGAGGGGGGGTGGCCTGGTCTGAGAAGAGTTCTGCCTGTGGCAGTGGTACAGTGTGAGGGGGAAACATATTTGAAGTGGGTCTGCATGGACAGTCTAAGGAGTATAGTAGAGGGAAAGTGGCTGAGGTTGGCATGGAGGATATGGGGTATAAAGTGAAGAGGACATGTGGGTCTGCAGGGAAGGTATTGGGGGTCTAGTGGAGGGAGGTGTCCAAGATAGATCTGCAGTAGAGGGCAGATTCCCCCCCCCCCCCCCCCCATCATTTCTCCCTTCCCATGGGGCATATAAAATATTTTTAAAGTCTGGAAGGAGCAAGCACAGCACAGATTGCTTTTTACCTCCTGCTGTACTGACTTCTGAACATTTTTTCCCCATGAAGCTAGACAGCTGATAAAGCGCTTCACCTCAGGCTGCTGTTGAGCTGAAGCCTCGCTGTGCGAGCCACAAGATCTCGCTACTTTTATTGCAAGACTTCAGCAAACTCAGAAGCAGGACATGAGACACTTTAGCATTTTACTTACTGCAGGGTCACAAGAGTTTAAGGACCTGGTGCAGTAGCACAGCTAGAGGTAGGAATGTGTGCTTTGCTCGCCTCCTTCCAGCACCACCACTGCTTGGGGGACAGCTCAAGGCAATCTGCTGCTTCAGGATGAGGGATGAAATGGGGAACCCAAAAGAGAGGGTCTCCTGAAAACTTTGATCAGGGAAGAGGGAAAAGGAGCTCCCCTCACTTAGAACACTAGCAGGTTACAATTAATTCAAAATACTGCTATTAGAGCCCTCTATCACCTTAAGAAATTTGACCACATTACTTCTTATCTTAAATCTTCACATTGGCTTCCCATCTCATCGCATTACTTATAAAATTCTCCTGTTACTTTATAAAACTCTTGTGGCTTCTGAACCTCTTTATTTTCTGAGATACCTTACTCCTTATCTACGAACTCCATCACAACTCAATCTTCTCTCCATTCCATCACATAGAGAAATTATTCACAAACACAGTAGATACTCCATGCTTGCACTTCAAGGACCTAAGTTATAGAGATCCTTGCCATCCCGTTTCTGACAAATAACTTCACTACCTCTCTTTAAAACAGAACTCAAGACTTTCCTATTCCACGATGCTTATACTTAATTTAGCCCCAGATAAGGCTACTCTACAAGGTCAACAGTTTTTTTCCCCTTTCTCCTCTCTAACCTATTTACACTGTAGTTCTACCCTGATTCCTTTTGTTTCATGTTAGTCATGTAAGTTGGTTTTCCTTTCTTCTCTTCTCTTTCATTTTAGATTGTACACCACCTAGATGGCTTGATCTGTTGGGTGGGATAAAAAGTTTTCAATAAGCTTGAAACTTGACGAAAACAGAATGCAGCTTATATCCTAGGGTATGCACTAGAAAAAAAAACGGAAGACTATGCCAACATTTGGTTACAGTCAAGAAAAACTGTAAGTTACATTATGCAATCTGGAACTAATCTCTCTCTCGCTCTATATATATATATATATATAACCTCTAGCGTGAGTATCACTAGTGGTCTCCAACATTGATCTTTCATACTCAGCTTTCTTCTTACTCTCCAGTCTTCAAGCTTCTTCTTTTTACTGCTTCTATCTATGTTTCAATCTTTTTAATTGATGAACCACAACTCAATGTCAGGCATGTCATTCTTTTTTCCATTCCCCTCCATCCATGCCAGGAATCTCTTTTCTTTCTTCATGTACAGCACCTCCTCTCTTGTCCCTTCCATTCAGCACCTTCCTTCATGCACTTATAGCATCGCCACCACCACCAAAGGGGAAACAGTAAAAATAGAGGACATGGATTGAGGTTGCGGTGTTCTGTCCTCACTACTTGGGGCAGCTCGTGCTACCTGTAACAGATTATGTGTCTGTATATTTATTAAGCTGCGTATAAGGACCAGGTGCCTATATTTCTGAAGTCCTCTGTGATTAGCCTTTAAGGACACCTGTGTTCTGCTCGCAGTTTCTATTGGAGCTTTTTTGTTGCTGCTTGCTTCAGAGCATGCTGGGATGAGCAGAATTCCCCACTCCCTATGATTGCTCTCCTGAGGAAAATCGAGAGAGATGGTACCTACATCATAGAGGGCTTTAGCCCTCCCTGCTGAGGCAGTGAATTGCTGCTTTTTTCCTCTCAGGGAAGTAATTCATAATGATGTTCTGCAGTACCTGCTTCTTCAAAGATAAGTTGCTGGTGTTATTCTTTGGTTTAACACATTTTTGTAGTGGACACTTTAAAGATCACTTGAGACATATGGATGAACTTTTATCACAGTATTTATTACACGCATGGAAAGCACGTGATAGTGTATTTACAGAAGTTTGAGAGATTTATTTTGGCTGTCGAGGTTAAAGCTTAATGAACTTTGCTCAGTAACTATTTAACACTTATGCTTTTCAAATATTTACAACAAAAAATGATGATGTTATGAATAGAGCATTATTCCATGTTATGTTATTTTTCCACTTTTTTAATCTGATTTGTATTTGAGTAGAGAGGTTGCCCCTGTTTGTATTTAGATATAATAGCACAGAGCCTCAGACAAAAGCTTTTTTTTTTTCTTTCCTTACTATCAAGCTATGGGAATTAGTTGCCAACAGATATGAGCAAGACAATTAGCATAGTACTACTACTACTACTACTTAACATTTCTAGAGCGCTACTAGGGTTACGCAGCGCTGTACAATTTAACAAAGAGAGACAGTCCCTGCTCAAAGAGCTTACAATCTAATAGACAAGTGAACGGTCGGTCCGATAGGGGCAGTCAAATTGGGGCAGTCTGGATTCACTGAACGGTAAGGGTTAGGTGCCAAACGCAGCATTGAAGAGGTGGGCTTTAAGCAGAGACGAAGATGGGCAGGGAGGGGACTTGGCGTAAGGGCTCAGGAAGTTTATTCCAAGCATAGGGTGAGGCGAGACAGAATGAGCGGAGCCTGGAGTTGGCGGTGGTGGAGAAGGGTACTGAGAGGAGGGATTTATCCTGTGAACGGAGGTTACGGGCGGGAACGTAAGGGGAGATGAGGGTAGAAAGATAGTGAGGGGCAGCAGACTGAGTGCATTTGTAGGTAAGAAGGAGAAGCTTGAATTGAATGCGGTATCTGATCGGAAGCCAGTGAAGTGACTTGAGGAGAGGGGTGATATGAGTATATCGGTTCTGGCGGAATATGAGGCATGCAGCAGAGTTCTGAACAGATTGAAATTAGCCCAAACCAGAAGCAGACTAATCACTTAATACAGCATTCGTCACTCGCTAATCTGCAGTCAAAAACTTTCCACTTCCCAGCAGAGGGGCAGCTGAAGTTGTACTACAAAACCAATTATTGTGCAACGTTTAATGAACAAACTGGGAAATCGAGACATAAAAGACCTAACCAGTGGCGTAGCAAGGGCGGGGCAGTGGGGGTGGTCTGCCCCAGGTGCACGCCGCTGGTGGGGGGGGGGGGGCCAGCTCCGCTGGCTCCCTGCTCCCTCTGCTCCGGAACAGGTTACTTCCTGCTCCGGGGCAGAGGGAGCAGGGAACCAGCGGAACCGACACCCCCCCCCAGAGGCGAGCACCTGGGGCGGACCACCCCCACTGCCCCGCCCTTGCTACGCCACTGGTTAGGTCTTTTATGTCTCGATTTCCCAGTTTGTTCATTAAACGTTGCACAATAATAATAGCTAGGTTTAAAAATAATTCAGATAAGATTCTAAGGGAAAAGGTAATCATTATTAGTCATGTAGGCCTGGTAAAATCACTGGTTATTTCTGGACTGACTCCTTAGGATCCTGCCGGCAGTACTAGATATTTGAAATCTAGATTGGCCACTGTTGCAGATAGGATGCTTGTCTTATGTAGTAACATAATAAATGTTGGTAAGACCTGCATGGTCCCATCCAGTCTGCCGAACAATGTGGCTAGAGTTGAATCTGGCATTCTGCAAGGTTCCACTTTATCAGTAATAGATGTCTCTCCCTGCCAATTTTGGGGCACAGACAACAGAAGTCTTCCCACTATTGGTCCTACTTCCCAGCTATAGGAGTTGATGTCAAAGCCCACTCCAGCCTTGATACTGATCTGTTTTTACCATTTACAGGACCCAGACCATAGAAGTCTGCCCAACATTGGTCTTACTTCCCAAACCTCTGAAGCTGCGACAAAGCTCACTCCAGTTATGAGGTCATTTAAATTTTGCTTTAATTGGATCCCATCCTTTTTGTATATAGTGTTCCTCTATGTTTATCCCACACATTCTTGAATTTCATCACCATTTTTGTTGTCACAACTTTCTGCAGGAGGACATTCCAGGCATTCACCAACTTTTCTGTGAAAAAGTATTTCCTGACATTGCTCCTAAGTCTCCCACCCTGCAACCTGAACCCATGACCTCTAGTTCTACCTCTTCCCCATTTCTGAAAAAAGATTAGTTTGCATATTAATACTTTTTAATACCATAGAACCAAAACTACTGCTACGGCACTCATCAGCGAACTTCATTCTATCTTAGACAAGGGAAACTTTGCTTTACCAGTATCATTGGACATTTCAGCAGCCTTTGATCTTGTTGACCATTTTCTTCTTCTTGCCCGTATAAAAGAATTAGGTTTAGAAGGGACAACTCTCTCTTGGTAGACTTCATTTCTTACTAACCATTGTTACAAGAACCGCACTCCTACTTCTTCACCAAAGATTCCATTGCATTGTGGGGTACCTCAGGGCTCTATTCTATCACCTTTACTGTTTAACATCTTTATTAGCCCTCTAGCAACTTTTATAGCAAGATTTCAATCTCTGTTTTTATATTTAAGTGGATGATATCTTATCATTTTCCCCACATTAAACACATTCCCAAATTTAGCCCCTTTACAGACAGAATTTCCTCGGTCTCTCATTGGTTACTTTCCCATAAATTAGCTCTGTCAAGACTAGTACCTGTTGCATTACATTATTGGTTCCATTCTTACTTGATCTCCTTATTCCAGTAGCTGATTCCTTTAAGTATGTAGGTACTGTAATTGACAGTGATCTTTCTTTCGACAAGCAAATTTCACAAACGGTGCGTACATGGGTGTCATTTTGGATTCAGAACGGTCCCTCATTCAACATATTTCTTCTGTCATTAAGTCTGGTTATTGTTCTCTTCGTAGGCTCCATTCTATTCGATCTTATTTTGATTTTGCTTCTTTACATACTTTGGTTCACGCGTTTAATCTCTAAACTTTACTACTGTAATTCTATTCTTGCTGGTCTTCCTAATTCATAATTAAAAATACTTAGAACACTCCGTAACTCTGCTGCTTGTTTCCTCTGTAAAGCCAAATGCTCAGACCATGTCACTCCATTGTTTCTTCAGCTTCACTGATTTGCCTTTTTCTTATCGGTCTTTTTTTTTACGATTCTTTGTCTGGTGCACAAAACTTACCACAGTACTTTTCCACCTTTTCTTTCTTCTTTGATTATTCCCTACACTCCTTCAAGATCTTTACATTCTTTGGACTCTCATCACCTAGTTCTTCCAGCACCCTATTCTATTCAGGAAATCTAGACTGTCCCAATTTGATTGACTGCACTTTTTGTCCTTTAGATTGTAAGCTCCTTTGAGCAGGGACTGTCCTCTGTGTTAAATTGTACAGCACTGCGTAACTCTGGTAGCGCTTTAGAAATGTTAAGTAGTAGTAGTATTTCCTAGGTCCAAAGCTATGGAACGACGTGCCACCTTCTATTCGTTCAGAACTATCGTTTAAGAAATTCAAATCTTTACGTAAATCCCATTATTTGTCTATTGCGTTCGGATTATCTCAGCACTGACTTTTTTCTGACTTGGTTTTTAACCATTTGTTATTTAATTGTAAGTCATGAATGATCTTAATTTGCATGTTGTTATTTCCTATCATAATGGAGTTTCTTTTCTTACTGTTTTTTACAATTTTTTAATCTCATTTTTTTGTTTTTAGCTTTTTGTAAACTGCCCTGACCTCTTTGTCCAGAAAGGGCGATATAGCACATTTTAATAAACATAAACAGAATATGCTTAGTGAGTTGTGCGCATAAATTCTAATTATTGCCAATTAGTGCTCATTATTGCTTGTTATGTGCTGTTATCAATGCTGATTAGCTTGTTAAGCCAATTAAGTTACTTGTTTTATTACAGAAAATGCTTAGATTTCAATGCAGAATGCTAGGTGCACTATAGAATCTGGCAGTACATGTGTTCCTATATAGCAAAGACATATGGGATTATAATGCATGGCACTATCCAACATTAGCAACCTGACCTTAAAATGCAGACTCAGAGTTATTCCAACTTTTGTTGCTAAAGCCTGTTATTTGCTGAAGCTGCAACCTTGCATACAGACGAATACTGCTGACAAGGGTCCCTATGTGCTCGAATAACAAGGTTGTTATCAGCATTGACATCATGGCCAGCACAGCCAAGGACTCTTGGAGTCTCCCATGCAGCTGAGAGATGCTGTGGCTGGCACACTGCACATTGATTATAAAACACCAGCTTCTTGTCAAGGTGACCTCATCAAAGTGGAGCCAGTGAGACAATGTTGGGGCCCCTGAAGTCATAATAATTTATTTATTATTACATTTGTACCCCACGCTTTCCCACTTAAAGCAGGTTCAATGCGACTTACATAGTAATAGGGATTACAAAGTATTGAAAGAGAAAATATAAGTATAGCAGAATAATAAAAGAGATAGGTAGGTAGAAATGGGCAAGGGTGAAGGGAGTAGGAGAGGTATGAGCAAGGGTAGGTGAGCACTGGAGGAGGGGTAGAGGAGGCAGGAGGGGGATGGGACACGGGATAAGCAAATGGAAATTTGGTGGGAGATGTAGTCTAGGTCATTGTCGTTGTTTCCTGGATATGTGTTGGGTAGATGGGTACATAGGATTAGTCTGGGTCATTTGGGTAGGCTTGTTTGAACAGATGGGTTTTTAGTGATTTCCGGAAGGGTAGATAGTTACTGATTGATCGGATAGGTCTGGGGAGGGCATTCCAGAGTTGGCTGCCTAAGAAGGAGAAGTTGGATCCATAGTAGGTTTTGTGCTTGAGTCTTTTGCAATTAGGGTAATGTAGGTTGAGTTAAGTTCGCAAAGTTACAGACATGTTTCTGGAGGGACAGTCAATCAGATTGAGCATATAGCCCGGAGATTATAATAATGGGGATAGCAGTGTTATGTGTGCATCACCCCCAAGGCAAGAACATATCTCATTAGCACAGCTGCAGCCCATGATTTCTGTATAAAAAGGGGCTCTTATCTAAGGCAGAAGGTTGCTGTGTTGATGTTCTATCCAAGGCGCAGATCTGTGCTGAAGATGACTGAGCATCTAAGACACACGCTGCCACCGACTAGAAGTCTGCATCAGGTTGTATGTGTGCCATGCACTTTTGTATAAATGCTGTGGGCACAGTGTGACTCTTTTACATAGGAGTCTAGCTTAGGGTCCCTTTTACTAAGCGCGTCTGAAAAATATATTTTTTATTTTCTGGCGCACGTAGCAGATGTGCACCAAGTGGCATCTGATGCGCGCAGGTCATTACTGCCTAAATTCTTTACCGCTAGGTCTATGGCTGGCGGTAAGGTTTTGAGACCCAAAATGGATGCGCGGCAATTTTAATTTTGCCACACGTCCATTTAAGGGAAAAAAAAGGCTTTTTCTTACAGGTGCGCTGAAAAATGATTCTGTGCGTGCCCAAAACCCATGCCTACACTACCGCAGGGCATTTTTCAGCATGCCTTTGTAAAAGGACCCATTACTGATTTATGTGCATTTACTCTGAGCTGTTTCTATAACACAACTTCCTGTCTTCTTTGCATATGATAAGAAGGTCAAAAAAAGGTGGTCTTCCAAAATAGTGCTGAGAAAATATCAAAATGTTTATTGACATAGCTGCTCTCTATACAAAAATCACAATGCACCCAACATTTAAACTTCACTCATATATGCTGCACCAAATAATCAAAACGCTAGTGGCTTTCAGTGTTTGAAACTCAGCCACTCATAAAAAGCTGCCTTGTAAAAATCAGACCTTGCAAAAATCAAAGCGCCAGTGGTTGTCTTTATTTAAAGCAAAACAGCAAAAGTAGAGGCTGACAAATGCGCAAACCAATAGGGAGATAATATCAAAAACCAGTTTATTCAGAATATTCATATCAAGGACCCGACACGGTCCGTGTTTCGGCGCCAAAGCACCTGCCTCAGGGGTCACAAACAACTTTCTCTGAGAAGAAGCTGATTGGCTTGAATAATTCCTGTATGTATGCACGTGGTTATAAAAACAAGTTAATCCACAGAGAGAACAAAAGACCAGCCAACCGATCAGCAAACACCAACTTCTTGGAGTTCAAGATGGCTGCCGATTAAGACAGACGCGTTTGAGTGCTCCTCTGCGTTTGCCTAAAAAATTCTTGTTTTTCCTTTACTATGCCGAAGAGGAGAGGAAGAGCTGCCGTGGCTGCTGCCTCCCAGCAGCAAAGAACTCTAACCTCTACGGGTTTAATTACTCAATATATGCAGAGGGCAGCAAGCTCGACGATTCCGTCGGAGGGAGGCCTGCAAACTCAATCCGCGACTGGAGATAGCAGAAGGAGTAATGGGCTGGAAACCACCTTGAGTCTCGACGGTAGAGAACCACCTCCCCAGCCGGTGTTTAGCAGCTCGCCGATGTCGGCCCCATTGGACCTGAATTCCGAAGTGGTAACGGGATCCTTAGGACGGGAGGCTATTCCACCAAAATCGGATGTATTTGCTGCACACACCACACTGAGATCTACTGAGGAGCGACGGGGAGTAATTGAGACGGAACTTCAACAAAAGGGTGAGCCTGCAGATACTTTATTTACTCTTTTTCAAAGAAAACCAGTGGATGTTACCTTGGACAGTCTTTGGATGTTAATAGCAGAGTTGGGTAAGGCGATATGCCCCCAAATAAAGCAAATGAAAGAAGATATAATTGTGGTTGAAGGGAAAGTGAGAGAAATGGACACTGAAATAAAATCATTGGAAACACGGGTAAATAAGGTGAAAAAGGAACTTCAACAGACACAACTAGTACAAACTACGATGGTTAAGGATTTAGTGAACCTGAGGAGGAAGTCAGAGTTTATGGAAAATGCTTTACGTGGCAATAATTTGCGCCTTATAAATTTTCCTTTTCATCCTATGATTTCCCCAAGGGAAATGTTGAAGATTTATTATAAAGAAATTTTTGAAATAACTGAAGATTGTATTCCTCCAGTGTCACAGGCCTTTTACATTCCCTTAAAGATGGAGAAAAACTCTCAAGCTCAAGTGTGTAATCAGGCGCTTGATCTGTCGGCCATTTTGGAAACATCCGATTCGGAACAAGTTGTACCATCCACTTTATTAGTAACGTTTGTGTTACTCACAGACAAGGTCTGGACATTAAAAAAAATTTTTCAAGTAAGATGAAAACTACTTAAAGGTCTTTTAGTACGAATATTTCCAGACCTGGCACGTGAGACACAAAAACGTAGACAGAAATTTCTACAATTGAAACAGGAAACTTTGCAACTTGGAGCAACTTTTTATTTAAAGTATCCTTGCAAGTGCTTGGTCTTGTATCAAACTGAAAAATACGTTTATTTTGAACCTTCTCAATTATCCTCTTTTATTACATCAAAAAAGGTTTCTCAAGAAGTTGTTGTATCTAGCTTGTAAACGCTTCTGACTTGATCTAAGTTTGTTAAAATATTTTCCTTTTTGTTCTCCCTAGTTGGGTTATTGAACTCCAGAATTTGTGGACTTTTATGATGTTAATGAGGAATTTATACCTATAAGTGAAAATTTTTTCTCTTTTTTATTTTTTTTTCCTTGTGATAATACAACCATTTGCATTATTTTTCTGCTAAGTGTTGAAACTTGTAAAGTATATATAAATGATAAATAAAGTAAATTAAGCAAACACCATGTGACTGGAAACGTGTCGGGTCCTTGATATGACTATTCTGAATAAACTGTTTTTTGATATTATCTCCCTATTGGTTTGCGCATTTGTCAGCCTCTACTTTTGCTGTTTTGCTTTGACTCTCCGTGGAGGCTCCTCCTGTCTTCTTGGATTTGTCTTTATTTAAACCCAGGCAGCATATTAAAAAACGCTTGGAGAGAACCGGGATCTGTTTCATTGTTACCACGGTTTCTTCAGGGTCAAGTTTTACACAAACAACCAATTCTGTAACTGTTGCGTATGTGGTTCAGATTCGCTTCCATCTGACCAAAGACCTATTCCTGTTAGAATTTATGCTGTCAGGTACCCCAATAACACCCCCAAAAGGGTTGTATCTGTATGTGCTCACATATCCATAAGTACAAAGGCAACTTGTAGCAGAGAAAAATGAAAATATTCATTGGGTAAACGTCTACAGCAACTTTCAATCCACCATGTTGAGCTACCCAAAATGGGTTTTTTTTAAATGTAACTCTCCTTGAGCATACTTGGGGGAGACATATATAATAATAGATAATGTCTTCTGTGTATGGTGTACAGCGCTGCGTATGCCTTGTAGCGCTATAGAAATGATAAGTAGATAGATAGATACATAAATAAAATATTAATGCATATTGTGTCACAGATATATGCATGTGTGCCTTCAGCATGCAGGTTTCAGAAAAATCTTTTAACTCGGAAATGTGGATTTTTAATTCTCATTCTACTCCAGCAATTGATGCCCTGCTGGCTACTGTATTTATTAATGTGACATGAAACAAAAGTGTAATAACTGAGGAGAAGAAATGAAAAACAATAATATCCATGGATTATCCAAGGGTTTTCCAGGTAACTTTATTCAAAATGACCTCATAAGGTTCCAGTCATTTTCAACAGAGCAACCTGTCGGACCACACTGAAGCTTTATTCCAAGGTTTTCAATAACTGATGCATTTTAGTGAAAGTTATTGCACATAAATGCTTTTTACTTGTATGAAAAGACTTAAAAATAGAAAAGTATACTGGCGTATAAAGTGTTTTGCCTGTGGAAATGGGTTGTTTCAAAACTACCCACCCTCACTGCAGGCAAAATTATGCACATTGTTCTATAATGTAATTTTAGCTGCATTGTCTGGAGTTGTTTCTGAGGGGTGTGTTTAAGTTGGGGGAGGGAAATAACATGCATAGCTGACATTTTCAAATCTTAAATGTATTATTTCCAGGGGGAAATGTACTTGCAGAGAAAGCAGGCAGAAATCTCTGTTGCTACATTTCCTGGGCCAATAATCAAAGCAAAAGTATGTGTCTTTCATTAATAATGCAAAGTTTGTGAGTTAAAAGTACCTACTGATTTTGTATCAGTGCATGAAGTTTGATTATTTTCCCCATGATGACTAACGTTTTGGAGAACGGTATTTAACCATAAATATATGACAATAATCGCAGGAGAATTCCCTCTTCGTGTGTTGATGTTTTCTGTTGCATTTAACTTTCTGTTCATGATTCTTAAATCTGAATTTCAGATTATGGTATAATACCACCATCACCCCTGCTCCCTCTCAGTGTAACAGGATCATAATTTGGCCACAAGATACGTATGACCTCTAGCTTGCACCACATTTCCCTAAATGTAAGAAAGGTTTCGATACCGATCAAGAGGGTTGGGATCCTGCAATATTTAACCGCTCAGAAGTTGCAAATCACATTCCATCAGGAGGTACACCTGATAACCATGCTGCAAGTGAGAACAGGAGCCAGCTCTGTGGGTGCCAGTGGGGGCTGAACACCCCCAATACTAAGCAAGCTCCTTCTTGCATCCCCTAATCACACTGACATGTTGGTGTCCATGTGTGAAACTGTGTAGGATGGTGAGCGAGGCAACTTTCTGTTACTTTCTTTTATTGCAAGAGTAGGAGATATATGTACTTATTCATAAAAATCCACCTATGAGACAGACAATTCCTTTTCTGACTCAGAGGTTCATTTTGGCACTCCGGAATACGGTATACATAATCAGTTGGTTTCTCTAATAAATACCGTGTTTCCCCGAAAATAGGACATCCTCCGAAAGTAAGACCTAGTAGAGGTCTTGCTGCAATTTGAAAATATAAGGCCTCCCCCGAAAATAAGACCTAGCAGGGGAGGCCTTATTTTTCGTGGAAACATCGGGGTCACCCCCCACCCGAGATCGCCAGCTCCCCCCTTCAATCGGCGGCTCCCCCCGCCCTCAATCGCTCCCGGAACTAACCTCTTAAACGCTTCCTTTCACCTTCGCACTCACCGCAAGCAGCAGGGCTGGCCACTCCTTCCTTCCGTGTCCCGCCCTCGCCTGACGTTACGTTACGTCAGGCGAGGGCGGGACACGGAAGGAAGGAGTGGCCTGCCCTGCTGCTTGCGGCGAGTGCGAAGATGAATGGTGAAAGGAAGCATTTAAGAGGTTAGTTCCGGGAGCGACTGAGGGCGGGGGGAGCCGGCGATCTCAGGTGGGGGGGGGGACCCGATGTTTCCCCGAAAAATAAGGCCTCCCCTAAAAATAAGACCTAGCAGATCTTGGGGAGCAAAATTTAATATAAGACAGTGTCTTATTTTCGGGGAAACACGGTATATATAGATCAAACAACAATGACAGTGATTTTATATCATTATTTTTTTGAGGGGTCCTTTTACTAAGGTGCGCTGAAAACTGGCCTGCAGTAGTGCAGGCACGTGTTTTGGCCACGCACAGATCCATTTTTCAGTGTGCCTGCAAAAAAAAAATGCCTTTATTTATTTTTGCCAAAAATGGACATGCGGCAAAAACACAATTGGCGCACGTCCATTTTCGTTCCGAGACTGTACCGCCAGCCATTGACCTAGCGGTAACCGGGTGGTAATGACCTATGCGCATCAAATGCCACTTGGCGCAAGTAGCGGAAACACCAGAAAATAAAATTTATTTTTCGGACGCACGCCAAAAATGAAATTACCGCAAGAGGCACGTGGTAGCCAGGCGGTAACTCCATTTAGGCGTGCATTGGGTGCGCGTAGGCACTTACGCGGCTTAATAAAAGGGCCCCTGAGTGTGGTATCCAATTGTAATATGCTGGCACTTTGTCTTGCGGGGGGGGGGAGGAGGGGAGGGAAGGGATTAGAATTTTTAAATCTCAGTCAATTGGTCGCAAGGTTCACTACATGGGGCAATCAGTCCAGGAGGGTTCCAAAAGCCAATGGAACTATTTCAATTGACAGCTTTATGGAGGACAGTATTCCCTTCCAGTACAGATTTTACCTTTTACTAATCATAAATCCTATATCTATGTAGATTATTCCCAGAGGAGGGAGTGGAAAACATGAAAAAAGATCTGAGGAAGCTAGAAGAATGGTCTAAGATTTGGCAATTAAAATTCAATGCGAAGAAATGCAAAGTGATGCACTTAGGGAATAGAAATCCACGGGAGATGTATGCGTTAGGCGGGGAGAGTCTGATAGGTACGGGCGAAGAGAGGGATCTTGGGGTGATAGTATCTGAGGATTTGAAGGCGACGAAACAGTGTGACAAGGCGGTGGCAGTAGTTAGAAGGTTGTTAGGCTGTATAAAGAGAGGTGTGACCAGCAGAAGAAAGGGGGTGTTGATGCCCCTGTATAAGTCGTTGGTGAGGCCCCACCTGGAGTATTGTGTTCAGTTTTGGAGGCCGTATCTTGTTAAGGATGTAAAAAAAATGGAAGCGGTGCAAAGAAAAGCTACGAGAATGGTATGGGATTTGCGTTACAAGACGTATGAGGAGAGACTTGCTGAACTAAATATGTATACTCTAGAGGAAAGGAGAAACAGGGGTGATATGATACAGACGTTCAAATATTTGAAAGGTATTAATCCGCAAACGAATCTTTTCCGGAGATGGGAAGGTGGTAGAACGAGAGGACATGAAATGAGATTGAAGGGGGGCAGACTCAAGAAAAATGTCAGGAAGTATTTTTTCACGGAGAGAGTAGTGGATGCTTGGAATGCCCTCCCGCGGGAGGTGGTGGAAATGAAAACGGTAACGGAATTCAAACATGCGTGGGATAAGCATAAAGGAATCCTGTGCCGAAGGAATAGATCCTCAGGAGCTTAGTCAAGATCGGGAGGCGGGGCTGGTGGTTGGGAGGCGTGGATAGGGCTGGGCAGACTTATACGGTCTGTGCCAGAGCCAGTGGTGGGAAGCGGGACTGGTGGTTGGGAGGCAGGGATAGTGCTGGACAGACTTGTACGGTCTGTGCCAGAGCCGGTGGTTGGGAGGCAGGGCTGGTGGTTGGGAGGTGAGGATAGTGCTGGGCAGACTTATACGGTCTGAGCCAGAGCCGGTGGTTGGGAGGCAGGGCTGGTGGTTGGGAGGTGAGGATTGTGCTGGGCAGACTTATACGATCTGTGCCAGAGCCGGTGGTTGGGAGGAGGGGCTGGTGGTTGGGAGGCGGGGATAGTGCTGGGCAGACTTATACGGTTTTAGCCCTGAAGAGCACAGGTACAAATCAAAGTAGGGTATGCACAAAAAGCAGCAAATATGAGTTATCTTGTTGGGCAGACTAGATGGACCGTGCAGGTCTTTTTCTGCCGTCATCTACTATGTTACTATGTTACTATGTAAATCAGCATCCTGATTCTAATAATCTATAAACTTCACAACGATTTATATTAATTTAGAATTTGGAGACTCAATTTGTCATTGTTGGGCAGGGAGGTGTTCTAGAATTTGGTTTTAGATAACATTTTGTAATGATAATGCGCACACCCTCTCTCTCTCAGATTTAAGTCGCACATTAATCATAGGCTTAAGATTGGAATGTTTTACCTGTAGAAATGCATTCCAAGTGCAATTATTTGAAATTTTGCAAAATCTTAAGCGTGGCTATTTGCCAAATACTTAGGAGGGTCTTTCTTATTTACTATCTTAAGTAGAGAGGTGTGGTAGCCCTGTTAGTCCACTCTTAAAGCTTATCAATAGAAATCAAACAAAATAATACATGGAAAAGAAAATAAGATGATACCTTTTTATTGGACATAACTTAATACATTTCTTGATTAGCTTCGAAAGCTAATCAAGAAATGTATTATGCCCAATAAAAAAGGTATCATCTTATTTTCTTTTCCATGTTTTATTTTGTTTGATTTCTATTGATAACCTTATTAACTATCTAAATGATCCTGTTTTATTTATAATGTACTTTTTCTACTGTAAACTGCTTTGCGCTAATGGTATAGGTGGTATAAAAATATTGATTGTATTGTATTATGTTGGACTGGATTTTATCCTATTCAAGTTGAGCCTGGCTAAGAGAACTCAACTAAAACAGAGTTACAATTTAAATACTTTCAAACTGAAAGGGCAGATTTACTAAAAGGCACTACTGTGTTACTATATGCTAGCACATAATAACACTCATTATTTACTGCAATCCTTTGCTAATAGGATTGGAGTGGAGAAGTGGCTTAGTGGTTAGGGCACTGGTCTTGCAATCCAGAGGTGGCCGGTTCAAATCCCACTGCTGCTCCTTGTGATCTTGGGCAAGTCACTTAACCCTCCATTGCCTCAGGTACAAACTTAGATTGTGAGCCCTCCTGAATGTAACTCACCTTGAGCTACTACTGAAAAAGGTGTGAGTAAAATCTAAATAAATATTTGAGATTCTAGATGGAATCTTGCTATTATTTGAGATTCTACATGGAATGTTGCTACTATTGAGATTCTCTTGCTACTATTTGAGATTCTCTTGCTACTATTTGAGATTCTACATGGAATGTTAATGTTGCTATTCCACTAGCAGGACGTCAGACTCACAGAAACAGAAGCCTGCGCGGCCGCATTGTTCATCTGCAAGGGCATGCTTCTACATGGAATGTTGCTACTGTTTGAGATTCTAGACAGAATGTTGCTAGTGGAGGAGTAGCCTAGTGGTTAGAGCACCGGTCTTGCAATCCAGAGGTGGCGGGTTCAAATCCCACTGCTGCTTCTTGTGATCTTGGGCAAGTCACTTAACCCTCCATTGCCTCAGGTACAAACTTAGATTGTGAGCCCTCTTGGGACGGAGAAATATCCAGTGTACCTGAATATAACTCACTTTGAGTTACTACTGAAAAAGGTGTGAGCAAAATCTAAATAAATAAATAAATATGTGCATTAATGCAATAGCACACTAGTTAATCTAGACCCACTTTAGCCCACAATCAATAAAAATAGTATGAACATTGGGGAGGGGAAGCAGAAGCGATAAGGGTACAAACGGAAAGCTCAGTGATTGGGACACGTTAAGGTGGCACCAGAATGTTTCTCCAAGTGAGCACGCAGAACCTCCTTTCTCCTATGGGTAAGGAGAGGAAGGAACAACCATAGGCTAGGTTGCCAAAACCCGTGGCTATCATCCTGTCTGCTCCTATAGTGAGTCCTACTGACTCATTCCTTATCTGGGCCTTGGCTACCTCGCTACCTCCTCTCCAAGGGCTGCCACACTACTGCCTGGTGGGGGTGGGGGGGGGGGGCAGGTGGAGAGCCCCTTGACATCTACGGAATTAACATCACATTCTCCCAGAAAGCGAGTACCTGTAGAGCAGCCAGCAACTACGTTACCTTTCCTGTCAAACTCCTTCTAATGATGTCATGAACTCCATGATTCTGAGTGTGGAGTACGCCTTGGGAAGTACTCGAGGACCGGAGGGGAGGGCCCCAAAAGACAGCTCCATATTGGAAGGAAGGGCTCTGGAGCAGCGGAGATGCCATAGTCTTGACAGCAGGAGACTTTACAGCCAGGAACTGTAAGAGGTTTGGGAGTAGCTCCTTTACCAATTATTTCTCATTTGAAGAGGCCTCCTGTATTTAACTTAGAATCTATTTGGCTGGTGTTTTGGAATTTACAGCAGCCCCTGTCAGGCAAGATTTCTACATTGTCCAAGCAGTTGAACTTGATATCTGGAGATTTCCCCCACTTAAAACATGATGTTAAAATTTTGGATGATCATATGAAGCAATGTAAGGGGAAATTTTCTTCTTTTGATACTAATATAGCAAAGTTGGTTAAAGACAACGTAATGCTTCACCAGACGGTTGAAAATTTGGAAAGCTGGACCTGAAATCATAGTTTGAGGATACTTAACTTTTCAAAACTCCCTTTGGTTTCTCCATGTAATATGTTTAAAAGATATCATCTGGAAGTTGTAAAAGTGCCAGAAGTTTCATTCCTGCCTTTCCCAAAAATTTGCTATCTTCCAACTCTCCAACAGTCTGACTCAAACTCAAAGATTCCAGCGGATAGATTGGAGTCAACAGATTTGCTAGAGAAGTCAGGAGAAGAACTGGTATCCTTTGCTACTTTAATTGTTCAATTAGCTTTGGACTCTGACCCATATATATAGATGACACCTGCAGCCATAAGGGTTATTGCAGTGGTGTACAATTGGGTACAGTAGGGTTTTAGAGGGATCCCCATATAAGGAAGCAACGGTAAGATGTGTACCTGGGAGCTTTTATGTGAAGTCCACTGCACTGCCCCCTAGGGTGCCCCACTGCTCTGCTGGGAAATCTGTGTGGTCAGTCTACTGCTGGCTCCTCCTGCATCCCAATGGCTTGATCTTGGGCGCTTTTCACTTGGATGTATTTTTTTTTAATAGACCAAAAAGCTAAACGCACAGAGCACAAAAATATCTTAACAAGTGGATATTTTGGGGGAAAAAAAGATAGACATTTTGCTGTTTCAAAAATGGCTATGTTTGTTATTCGGATTCTGGATGTTTAGAGCAAAACGTCCAAAGTCAGATTTAAACATCATATTGAAAATTCCCCTCTACATGTAAGGTTGGATGTAAGTGCATGCAGTAGAAACTTTGCTTAAATATTGCTGACTCTTCATTTATATGCAAGTCTTCTGTTAATACATTTTATTTATCTTCCTCTATCAACTAACTTTCGCAAATCTCTGAAGACATATCTCTTCAAAAAAGCCTACAAAGAGAACCCATAACCTTACAAAACTACCTCACCAACCCACCCAGCTATTAAAGTCCACCTTCTATACTATCCCGCCTAACACCTTCTTCCCTCTTCCCGTACTTAATCTTTGTACATTACCAATTGTATCTGATATCCTGTAATGACTATGTCATAACAAAACTCTGTAAGCCACATTGAGCCTGCAAATAGGTGGGAAAATGTGGGATACAAATGCAATAAATAAATAAATAAATAAATAAACAGGACTGTATAATAGGACCAAATTATAAGGATACACACAAACTCTTCTCACTCGTAAACAAACTCCTAAACACTACACCGGTTACTTCTAATAACACAGACACCCCATCCACAACCAACCTAGCGAATTATTTCAATGAAAAAATTATAAAACTCCGACGCATGATACTCACCAAAACCATTGAATACAGAACCATCCTTGAATGCCTAGATCCGAAACATGGGGAATACCCAGCAGATCGATCATGGACCAACTTTAACAAGATCTCAGTAGATGAACTCTCACAAGGGCTTAGAAAATACGCCAAGTCTCAATGCAAATTAGACATTTGCCCTACTAGCCTAATAAGAGCCGCTCCCAAACAATTCAAAAAATACCTCATGGACCAGGTAAACCACAGACTCCAAAATGGTCTATTCCCCACAGATAAAGGAAACATCCTACTCACTCCGCTGCCAAAAGATGCTAAGAAAAACACAATGGACCTAACCAATTATCACCCAGTTGCATCCATTCCGCTCATAACCAAACTGATGGAGGGCATAGTGACGGAACAACTTACTGAATACCTAACTAAACACTCAATTCTACATGAGTCTCAATCAGGATTTCGATCAAACCATAGCACCGAAACTGTACTAGTGTCTGCAATGAACTCATTCAAAAAAACTATTGCAACTGGTAAGAACATACTCCTACTACAATTTGACATGTCTAGCGCCTTCGACATGGTTGATCATGGAATATTACTTCACACACTAGAATACTTCGGAGTCGGAGGCCCAGTTCTCAAATGGTTCGAGGGATTCCTCACCACCAGATCTTACCAAGTAACAACGAACGCTGAAAGATCTCCATGGATACCGGAATGCGGAGTTCCACAAGGATTCCCCCTTTCACCAACCCTTTTCAACCTAATGATG
Organism: Microcaecilia unicolor; assembly: GCF_901765095.1. Lineage (NCBI taxonomy): Eukaryota > Metazoa > Chordata > Amphibia > Gymnophiona > Siphonopidae > Microcaecilia > Microcaecilia unicolor. Next base: position 28,915,641 of record NC_044033.1, on the reverse strand, counting down.
ATACCATTAGCCAAACTCCTAGCTAATCAAAACCTTAACCCATAAATATAAGCAGATGATGTCACGATTTACATCCCATTCAAACATGATCTAAACGAAATCACCAACGAGATCAACCAAAGCCTCCGAATCATGCACTCCTGGGCAGATTCATTCCAGCTAAAACTCAATGCAGAAAAAACTCAATGCCTAGTACTCACTTCCCAACACAACACAAACAATTACTCCACCATAACCACACCATATTGCACTCTTCCCATTTCAGAAAACTTGAAGATTCTTGGAGTCACCATTGATCAAAACCTCACACTCGATACCCACATGAAGAACACGACGAAAAAGATGTTCTACTCGATGTGGAAACTCAAAAGAGTAAAACCTTTCTTCCCGAGAAACATTTTCCACACCCTGGTACAGTCAATGGTAATAAGTCATCTGGACTACTGTAACACTCTGTACGCTGGCTGCAAAGAACAGACTATTAAAAAACTCCAAACAGCCCAGAATACTGCAGCCAGACTCATATTTGAAAAAACCAAATACGAAAGTGCGAAACCCTTAAGAGAAAAACTTTACTGGCTCCCTCTCAAGGAACGCATTGAGTTTAAGATCTGCACGACTGTACACAAAATCATTCAGGCAGATGCCCCACTCTACATACATGTTAAACCTAGTGGATTTACCGCCCAGAAACGCCAAAAGATCAGCCCGCAAATTCCTCAATCTGAACTTCCCCAGCTGTAAAGGACTTAAATATAAGCAGGCATACGCCACTACCTTCTCCTACAGAAGCACACAGCTATGGAACGCACTACCCACAGCTTTGAAAACCATGGACAATCTAATCAACTTTCGTAAATCTTTGATGACACATCTCTTCAACAAAGCCTACAAAAAGAACCCTTAACGACACAAATCACCACTCAACCCACTCAAGTATCAAAAAACACCTCTTACACCACCCTATCTAACATCTCCTTCTCTAACTCCTCATACATCTTCTGCTTAATACCGATTGTATACAAGATCCTGTCATGACTATGTCATAACAACACTCTGTAAGCCACATTGAGCCTGCAAATAGGTGGGATAATGTGGGGTACAAATGCAATAAATAAATAAAATAATGTGAACTACAGCGGACAAATAATGGAGAAAAGTTCATACAAATATTTCAAATGGTTTGTGCAAAATTTAAACTGCATGAACACACGGATGCTCAAGTCAGAATATGTGAGCTATGATAACAGTTCTCAAAATCTTTTCAGATATATGTAATCGAATATAAGGGGCTTTCCACTGATTCAGTGCTCTTGTCTCAAGATTCATAGCTAGGGCTTCTCAAAAAGCAGCTCCAGGGCCAAGAGAGTATATGTTTCCCCTCTCTTACTGCACTCTGAGTTCCTCAAAATTATGGATTTTATTTGTAATTGCAATCATTAGCATTATAACTTTCTAAGTACTGTTTCCATAATTGTTGTTTATTATATCTTTATTATTATTATTGTATTAGCATTTTAACATAGCCTTTGGGGGAAACTAAATTGAAGAGCTGATTTGAATGGCTAGAACGTTAAACCATTTCTTAATAACAGATAAGGGCTTATCAGAACGATACTTGAGAAATGCAGATTATCTAAAACATAATTCAATAGTATGCACATTATTATTCAATAGCATAATATGTACTACTGTTGTAAAAGCATAAAGTGAAGTCTTTCTCAAGGTTACTCACTGCAGGAAATGCCTTCTACTGAGAGCAAGTTTGCTTTTATAAAATGAAGAATGCTTAAATGTGATCATTAGCCTGTGATAGAATTATTTTCTGCATTGTGACTGCCTGTAAGGCAGGCAGCTTGGATAGAAGATTAATTGATTCCATTTTAATTTTTGAGATTTTCTTTATTTGGTAACCGAAGCCAGCGCTGACATTATCAAAAGAGAATGATCTATTGCTTCCAAAAGAGACTTCTGTTTTGGTGTCCATAATGCTATCATTCCAGTGAGGTGCATAAGATATTAAATAGCAGCCAGCATAACTCTATGCACAGAGAAAACAATTCATGCTCCTATACACCGACAGGCTTCCGAACTCCATAGCTGCCGATCGCCTCAAACCACCTAAATGGAAATTCTCCATCGGCATCTTAACTTTCGGATTGTCCTATAAATAGCTCAGGCCCTCTCTTCTTGATGATGTCACAGCCTCAGTTTCACAGCCTGTTGTCTGCTTTATTTTTCAATTCAACTCTTAATTTCCTAATCACTTCTACCTGACTTCCCAAGCTAGATTCCCTTCAAACAACAACTCTCATCAAGCTTCCCCAAAAATGGAAACAGGGCATCTCCAGCCTCCCATGAAAGGCATGCATAATCTTCTTCAGTATAAACACTTGGTCATTACTTTATGCTAATCCCCCAGTCAGTCAGTGTAGTGAGAATTTCCCCCATTGTTCAATGTCACAAAATCCCCAAACCTTGAAAGTTGAAAAATGTTTAATTCAGGTTATTACAGCACTTAGCCACAATACCAAAATTAATCTTATAAACTCTGGAACCAATCTTCACTTTATACCAGTAGTTTTCAAACCTGATCCTAGAGGTACTCCAGACAGTAAGGCTTTCAGGATATCCACTCAATGAATATTCATAAGAGAGATTTGCGTGCAGCAGAGGCAGCTCATGCAAATCTCTCTCATGAATATTAATTGTGGATATCCTGAAAACCTGACTGGTTGGGGTGCCTCTAGGACCAAGTTTGGGAACCACTCGGCTATACTATGACCGGCTTACATTGAACATTGGCATCAACGATTACATTAATCTGTATATTCAGGACTGCTATATGTATATGCAGTGGTGCTGTATATCCTGATAGGACAGTCATGCACTAGCACTATTAATTTGGTTGAAGTCTGCTGTTCAGAAGATCTAAAATACAACTTCTCCAGAAAGTGGCTGCGTATCACTGTTTGGATAATTTGAAGCCTGATCTTGTTCTGCCCCATACTGAGCCTTATTATACGACAGGATCAGATCATTAAGTCAGATCTTTGACCTGATTCTATCGGCATGAAGACTGCATGAACTGGCGGAACTATTGTTAGTAACAAGTAAATTATCTTTAAAATCAAGCGTGGTACCAGAAGATTGGAGGGTAGCCCATGTAACGCCAATATTTTAAAAAGGTTCCAGGGGGGATCCGGGAAACTATAGACCGGTGAGCCTGACACCAGTGCCGGGCAAAATGGTAGAGACTATTAAAAAGAACAAAATTACAGAGCATATTCAAAAGCATGGATTAATGAGACAAAGAGGGGCATTTTCAAAAGAAATGTCTAAGTCGGAATTTGGATGTTTTACAAAGACGTCCAAATTCGGAGGCGGGGAGAAGGCCATTTTTGACAAAAGATATTTGTCCATATTTCGTTTCGAAAATACCAAGGACGTCTTTGTGATTTGGACGTCCTTTTTTTGGTCCATTTTCGAACAAAAAACGTCCAAATGCAAGACATCCAAAACAGAGGAGGAGTGGCTTAATGGTTAGTGCAGCAGGCTTTGATCCTGGCAACATGGGTTCAATTCCCACTGCTGCTCCTTGAGACTTTGGGCAAGTCAAATACATCCAAAATCAGAACAGGAAAGGTCATTTTCTACAAAAAAAAAAAAGTCTATCTTTCCCTTTTGAAAGTACTGTTTGGAAAAATGTTTTGTGATTTAGGGGAGTAAGGGGAGGTGATCCCCGAGTCCCTCCAGAGGTCATCTGGTCATTCTGGGCATCTCTTGTGTGGAGTAGAGAAGTAGCCTAGTGGTTAGTGCAGCAGACTTTGATCCTAGGGAAATGGGTTCAATTCCCACTGCAGCTATTCGTAATAAAAACAGGTCTAGCTCAAAACAATTAAGTTTTAGTCTTGGATGTCCTTGTTTTGTCCCATTATTGCTGAAGGGCGTCTATATCTTAGGAACGCCCAAATCCCACCTTGAACACGCCCCTGACATGCCCCCTTGAGATTTAGATGTCCTTCTGACGGACTTCAGAGAAAGACGTCCAAAAAGAGGTTTTGATAATACTGATTTGGACATTTCTGTAAGATAAACGTCCAAATGCTGACTTATGTCAGTTTTTGGACATCTATCTCTTTTGAAAATGAGCCTGAAAACTAACATGGATTTAGTGAAGGGAAATCTTGCCTCACCAATTTATTACATTTCTTTGAAGGGGTGAACAAACATGTGGATAAAAGTGAGCCAGTTGATATTGTGTATCTAGATTTTCAAAAGGCGTTTGACAAAGTACCTCGTGAAAGACTCCAGGGGCAATTGGAAAGTCATGGAACAGGAGGATTAAAAACTATTGTGGATTAAAAACTGGTTAAAAGACAGAAAACAGAGAGTAGGGTTAAATGGTAAGTATTCTCAATGGAGAAGGGTAGATAGTGGGGTTCCTCATGGGTCTGTGCTGGGACTGCTACTACTACTACTATTTAGCATTTCTATAGCGCTACAAAGCGTATGCAGCGCTGCACAAACATAGAAGAAAGACAGTCCCTGCTCAAAGAGCTGCTGCTTTTTAACATATTTATACATGATTTAGCGATGGGATTAACTAATGAGGTAATTAAATTTGCTGACGACACAAAGTTATTCAAAGTTGTTAAATCACGAGAGGATTTTGAAAAATTACAAGAGGACCTTACGAAACTGGGCATCTAAATGGCAGATGACGTTATGTGAGCAAGTGCAAAGTGATGCATGTGGGAAAGAGGAACCCGAACTATAGCTATGTAATGCAAGTTTCCACATTAGGAGTCACCGACCAAGAAAGAGATCTCGGTGTCATTGTTGATGATACGTTGAAATGCTCTGCTCAATGTGCTGCGGTGTCTAAGAAAGCAAATAGAATGTTAGGTATTATTAGGAAAGGAATGTAAAACAAAAGTGAGGATGCTATAATGCCTTTGTAATGGTCCATGGTGCGACCGCACCTCGAATATTGTGTTCAATTCTGGTCACCGCATCTCAAAAAAGATATAGTGGAATTAGAAAAGGTACAGAGAAGGGAGACAAAAATGATAAAGGGGATGGGATTACTTCCCTGTGAAGAAAGGCTGAAGCGTCTAGAGCTCTTCAGCTTGGAGAAGAGATGGCTGAGGGGAGATATGATAGAGGTTTACAAAATAATGAGTAGAGTGGAACGGGTAGACGTGAATCGCTTGTTTACTCTTTCCAAAAATACTAGGACTAGAGGGCATGCGATGAAGCTACAAAGTAGTAAATTTAATACGAATCGGAGAATTCGCTGCCAGAGAATGTGGTAAGGCAGTTAGCTTAGTGGGGTTTAAAAAGGGTCTGGACAGCTTCCTAAAGGAAAAGTCCATAGACCATTATTAAATTGACTTGGGAAAATCCACTGCTTATTTCTGGGATAAGCATCATAAAATGTATTGAGCTTTTATGGGATCTTGCCAGGTATTTGTGACCAGGATTGGCCACTGTTGGAAACAGGATACTGGGCTTGATGGACCTTTGGTCTGTCCCAGTGTGGCAATACTTATGTACTAAATTCAAAGATAAGCAATGAAGGTATAACTGGCTTTGAATATTGGACCATCTATTCATAAATTATTCATAAATTAAGGCCCTATGAGTTAACATGGACATGTTTGTAGATTAGCAACTGTTTACATTCATAGTTATACTTCACAGGGAATTTCTCATGCATTCCTGGCTGTGGCAATGCATTAGATATGTTAACATAAATAAAGTACCCTTTGCATAACAGAACAAAAAATATATAGAGATACATTTTTAATACCAGCCATAATCAGAAGACCCCCAACCCCATTCCTCCTCTACTGGATGAACTTCAGTTCCCTGGCGGCCCACTAGACCAAATGCCCCCATCCCCAATCCTGACTCAGGGCTAAAAGGTTTATATCCCCTTGCCTTTCAGAATCTTCACCTCTTAACAATTTAATATTGACGGTCAGGTGAGTCAGTTCCCTGACTCTGACTCACCCTGAGAGGTCTAGGAGCAAGGTTATATAAGTGACCCTCATTTACTCCTACCTCATAGGACCTGGCTTCAAAATGGCACTGACTGACCCCTAGCACTTGTTTCATAGTACCACTGGGATCAGCCGGTACCATTTTGAAGCTGGCAGCCAATGGGGCGTGACTGAGTGAGACCACTCCTATCCGCATTGACTCTGGACCTCTCAGGGTGAGTTTGTGTACCGGAGCCTGTGCCAGGCCAATTCTAAGGTGTGGGATCTCGGAGGATTTGAATCTTTAAGCCACATATTGGGACTGGGAAGGGTATATCAGGCCCACTGGACCATGAGGGGAGTTGAGGTACCCCAATATAGGGACTCTAGGGGAACCTTCAATTTGGTTTGGTGGGCCTTTATTTTTTTCTAGGTTGGAAAAAATAACTACAGCTGTTAAAAATAACTATAACTTTTGAGCTGTAGTTGTTTTCTTTAGTGAAAGTGGGCCAGCAAAGTCATTTTCATGCTCTCACTTTTGCATTTTTCTGCTTTTTTTTTTAACGTGAATATTCCATCATTTTTTAATTATTGCTACCACATGTTACATATTATGGGCATTTGCTTTAAACTTTGATTGTTTTAGTTTGTTTATCCAAACCTTACATGCATATGGTTTTGCTTTTTATGTTTCAACAATTTTTTATTGATGAGGTCACATGGTATACAATTCCATCTCAGTCAATATAAATCGTATAACAGCGAAGTCTAGTACACATTACTAAACCTGAAACGTCCAGCATCAATGTTTTCCAAACTTTCCTCCCCTATCCCTTCCTTCTTGTCTTCTCCTATATTTATAATGTGTACATGTATAATTACTGTGCAGTTGCATAACTATTAACAATAAACTTTTATATTAAACTCCAATATTTATAACTCATGTTTTACTCAGTGTATTATCCCAACAGTATTTACTGGTGGGTCCTCTTAATGTGCTCCTTCAAAGGATTGTTCTCCTATCTAATAATACACATGTCCCTCTGTTATGCATTGAACAATACCCTTCCCATTTGCATTTTTCAGCTTTAACGAGCTACTTTGCATGATTTTATTGCAACAACTTATTTCATGCCAAATTTACATAAATGGTTCACTACTTGCACAAAAATAGCAAATAAACACCTGAACTTTGGCATTTGTGTGTGTTTCCGGGTGTCTTGCATGCGCTAGATTCTGTGCAGACTGTGCTTAAGCAAAGGCGTTCATGCTTTAGCACATAGGCTCTTAAAATAACAGAATTCACGTTTGAGGTGAGACACACTTGCCATTGTATATGCATTCCCAGGAGACTTTACTTGGGTGACTTCCATTTCCTTAATATAGATGTTAGGCTGTACATAATGTCATAAAACAAATGCCCCTGCTCTCTGGAGCTTTCAAGGTAAGCAGGATACACAGACTATAAAAACAAAAGGTTTCAGGAACTGAATCAATTATAGGACATATAGTGAAAATCAACATGGCTATGAACACGGAGAGCCAGAGTTTAAAACGTATAAGCAACCTCAAAAAGGATTATCAAAGAAACACAGCTCAAAAATACGCTAAGAGTTGACATTTTTATGACCTGAGCTTCTTGTGCACGCTACCTCTTGTTCTTGACTGCTGACATCCAAAAGTAACCCTAAGGGAGACTCTGAGGGGCATAATCGAAGGGGGCGCCCATGTTTTCCTGAGGATGTCCTCGCTGGACGTCCTTGCGAAGGGGTGGGGAAACCCGTATTATCGAAACAAGATGGGCGGCCATCTTTCGTTTCGATAATATGGTCGGGGACGGCCAAATCTCAGCATTTAGGTCAACTTTAGAGATGTTGTCCCTAGATTTTCGGTGATAATGGAAACCGAGGACGCCCACCTCAGAAATGACCAAATGCAAGCCATTTGGTCGTGGGAGGAGCCAGCATTCGTAGTGCACTGGTCCCCCTCACATGCCAGGACACCAACCGGGCACCCTAGGGGGCACTACAGTGGACTTCAGAAAAAGCTCCCAGGTGCATAGCTCCCTTACCTTGTGTGCTGAGCCCCCCAACCCCCCCCCAAAACTTACTCCCCATAACTGTACACTACTACCATAGCCCTTAGGGATGAAGGGGGCACCTATATGTGGGTACAGTGGGTTTGTGGTGGGTTTTGGAGGCCTCACATTTACCACCACAAGTATAATATGTAGGGGGGGATGGGCCTGGGTCCGCCAGCCTGAAGTGCCCACTAAAACTGCTCCAGGGACCTGCATACTGCTGTCATGGAGCTGGGTATGATATTTGAGGCTGGCATAGAGGCTGGAAAAAATATTTTAAAAAATTGTTTTAGGGTGGGAGGGGGTTAGTGACCACTGGGGGAGTAAGGGGAGGTCATCCCCGATTCCCTCCAGTGGTCATCTGGTCATTTAGGGCACTTTTTTGTGGCTTGGTCGAAAGTCAGCCAAGTGTTCGTCAGAGACGCCCTTCTTTTTTCCATTATCGGCCGAGGACGCCCATGTGTTAAGCATGCCCCAGTCCCGCCTTCGCTATGCTTCCGACACGCCCCCGTGAACTTTGGTCGTTCCCGCGATGGAAAGCAGTTGAGGACGCCCAAAATCGGCTTTCGATTATGCCGATTTGGGCGACCCTGGGAGAAGGACACCCATCTCCCGATTTGTGTTGAAAGATGGGCGCCCTTCTCTTTCGAAAATAAGCCTGTCTGTGTGTCACTCTGAATGAGAACACAAAGTGACAGAGAAATAACCGAAAATTGCTATAAAATGAATAGCATCTCAAAATGCACAAGCAAACATCATGCACTTTAGTCTAACACCTTTCTATTGAGTTGGCAGTAAGTTAAAACACATGTAGTTTAAAGTATACATAAAAAAGAAGGAACAATGTTAATTGAATTTAATAGACCACAAAAATTACCAAAAAGGTTTAGGGGACTATTTACTAAGCTGTGGTAAGGCAAACAACACTGGAAACTGGCAAATAAAGTGTGGTATTGAAAAATTATCTGCTCATTTCACCACAGTATTTTCTTTTTGTGGCAAAATGTTTAGACACACCATTACCAGGTTATGCTAGTATTCTTTAATGGAACCTAGAACCTAGATTTAAGACTGCAGAGAGCCCCTTCTTCAGATGTTATCAGATGCATTAATGGTGACAGATGGAAAGACCAGTATGTTTCCAAAGGTTTATATATTATCTTGTCTATTAGGACTCTGATTAGCCCTCAAGATTCCTGCCCATCATAGATGGTGAAAGAAGGAAGAGAGAATACAGCATATTATTAAGATAATTAATAGCTCCCTCAAACAAGGCTGGTTTCTTACTGCTTTAAGATCAGCAGCAATTCATCCATTACTTAAGAAACCTAAATTAGACTCTGCTGACTGTAATAATTATTGTCCTGTGGTGAATTTCTCATACTTGGGTAAATTGATTAAGACAGTTGCTGTTCAATTGTTAGATTTCATGGAAGATTCAAAACTATTTGACTCTTTCTAGCTACAGACAGGGACATGGAACCGAAACCAAGTTACTGGTCTTGTCAGGATTGTCTGCCAATCCTTTTAGATTTAGCCCCAGCATTCAATATAATTGACACCTGCCTATTATTACAATCATTTTCATCATTAGAAATTGCTGGTACTGTATGGGATTAGCTTCAATCATTTCTCTTTGGTGCTTTGTACTAACCCATGAAAATGTTTGCAAGTTGGGTCCATTTTTTTCCCAAAATGTATCTACCAGATGCAATCTCTTAGCTCAATTACATCTCTCGGCTAAGCTTTATGCAACATTTCTCATGTGTTCTTGGCTATGGCAACATGTGAAATTTTTTTTTTATATTTCCCCTTTGTGCAACAGTGGCCATATTTAAAGGACCCACAGGCACATGTCATAGTCTCCTCTTCTTCCCTGGGAGGCTTCTTATCCAATACCTGGTCTATAGCAGGATCCCCCAAACCTTCCTCTCTGATTCATATGGAGCATAAATTTCAAAACACCTCCTTCTCCATGAAACCCCAACTCTTTAAATAAACAAAACAAAACCTGAGAGATGGTCCTGTTCCTCCTCTAGGATCTTCACTCATCTCAAAGGACTGGGAGGTAGGAGTGATTCTCTATAGTGGCACCAATTAATATCTAGTGGTAATTTTGCGATACTCCTGTTAAACGGTTCCATCTGCCAAAAAGAAAAAAAGGGCATGCACCCTTATTTGAAAGTCTGGGCTCTACCAGTAGTATCACTGGGGTCCAAGCAGTGCCATTTCAGAGGAAGCAGCCATCAGGGCAGAAGAGAGTGGTCATTCCCCGTTGCCCCATCACCCTCTGGACCCCTTGGGATGAGTTGGTCCCAGGTTAATAGGACCAACCTCAGAGTATCTTTTAAAATTTCTACTACACATTGGTGACATATATATATATATTTTTTTTTTTAAAGGTAAAATCATTCATGCAGCTTGTGCCACCAATATGCACTGGAATACTGAACTATTTGTGTCAATTTACGGTGTCGGAGTATAGTGTTACTCAAACTCTAGGAATGAACTTTCAGGGCAATTCTATAAACTAAGCATCTGCATTTACACACCCTTGCATGCGTACGTGTATAGAGTTATAGTTTATTAAAATTTGCCATACCGCCATGGCTAACTTGCAGATCCAGGTGGTGTACAATAGTCCAAAAACATCATAAAGTGAAAGGAACTACAATAAAATGAATAGGAAAGAACACCACTCATATCGAAGTAACGAGAAGAGATTCCAGTAGGTAAGGGAAACAACGGGAGTTCTAGCACTTATACACATTAAGCCTACACTTACAAGTGAAAAAAGTGCCAGTAGGGCCCCTAAGCGCAGTTCTGTAAGGGAGCATCTAACTTACATAGCACATAAATGCAAGGGGGCATAAACATAGAGAAAGCACGGGCAGGATACGGATGGGGCAGTTATGGGCGTTTCTGCCACAGTCAAGGCTGGTGTTACGCTAGTATTCTAGAACGCAATCTGGGTACCCTGGTGATGTTATATAATAGGCTCCCACAAGGAAGCATTACTTTTTGGTCCACCGTTTGCGCACTACTGTATTGTCACCAGACCTTTGGGACCCAAACAGGTGGCATCTAAACAGTGACAATCCTAGGTCGGCTGCCAGCTGGGATGGATCGCCAATGCGCCCCCCCCCCCCCCCCCCGGGTGCATTCTTAGCTGCTGGGAGCAGCCGCACGGCTCTCGGCTCCGCTGGCTCCCTGCTCGCTCTGCCCCGGAACAGGAAGTAACCTGTTCTGGGGCAGAGGGAGCAGGGAAACAGCAGAGTTGAAAGGCGCGTGGCTGCTCTCTGCACCCCTCCAGCGGCGTGCACCCAGGGCGAACCACCCCCACTGCCCCGCCCTTGGTACGCCGCTACATCTAAAAGCCCTCTCTAGATCTCAGCCAGGGGTTGTCTGGGTCAGCAAAGGAACAGTACTGTGGTTGGCGATGGTCGGCTGTCTGACTTGTCTGTAGTGGTGGCGGTGGTGTGCTTCCAGACTTGCCAGCAGCGGTGAAAAAGTCCAGCAGGTGGTGGTGGTGGTCGAGACCGGCAGTGGTCCTCGGAGCAGAAGGGGGATCACAGCTGCCTCAAGCAGTGCTTGTGAAGGAGGATCGTTTATCGTTTATTTGTTTACTATACCGTCACTTATTGCATCAGCAAATCAGAACGGTTTACATTATAAAATATACATTTAGAACACAAGAAATAAAAACTAAGAAATCCAATTTTTGATAGGAAAGCACAGACAAAAAAACATCCACACTGAAGAAATAACAAAACAAATATGATACCATTCATACTAAAACCAAAAAAATAACGCTGCATTATAAAATTGAACATCCTTTAGATCTGTCTGATTTTCTTTCCCCTTATCATGTAATGTTTTCAAATACACTCTGAAAAAAATAGGTTCCATCCTCTTTCACAGGCAGCACCTGGGGCAGCTATGATCTGCATTCTGCTTTGAGGACCACCACTGCCTTGAGGGAGGGCACTGCTGCCGGCCGTAGCACTGTACTGGACTTTTTCACATCTGCTGGCAAATCAGAAGCACACTACCACCACCACTACAGGCAAGTCAGGAAGCAGACCGTCACTGCCCACAGCACAGCGCTAGACTTTTTCACCTCTGCTGGCAAGTCAGGAAGCAGGACTTTTGGGCACCCAAAAATCTTTCACCAATGGGTATAAGTGCCCATACGGGGGTGCTTATATGGCGGTGCTTAAGCAGCAGTACCCAAATGGTGGTACCCAAAAGTCCTGCTTTGTCCACCAAGCATTTTTAATTTTTTTCTAGCACGGCGGTAATCGGGCATCATGCTGGGATAGTATGGGAGCCCTTACCGCCACCTCGATGGTCATGTTTTGGGGAGATTTTTACCCGCTATGGTAAAAGGGGGCCTGGCACATGAGAAAAATGGCTCCCGCCACTACTGCAGGGCCCTTTTTCCCACAGCTTAGTAAAAGGACTCCTTAGATACTTTTCCCCCTCATATGTTAAAAGCAGGGCAATTCTTCAACTGGGTGCCTCCATTTAGGCACCCAGTTGAAGAATTGCTCTGTGGACTATCACCTACCCCACTGGTTTCTTTTTATGTAAACTAAGTAGTCTAGCTCTCTGCATCTTCACTAAATTGCCTCAATTAATGAACCACTTAATTTTGGTGGTCTAATCCTGGCCTCCTTGTTTTAATCCAGTCTCTTATTTGACTTTTGTCTGTTGACTAGAAAGCCAAGTGCTATGGAGGAGAGACTCTCTCTTCCATGTGCCTGTACAACGCAGTGTACGCTTTGTGGCGTTAAAATATACAGTAGTAGTTGTTCAAAATAGCATTCTCCTCCTCCGAACCACAACACATTCCACTGTTATGCTCTTAAACTACAGTAGCTGCTGCCACCTATAGGACCTACAGAGTACTGTCATCTGCATTTCACTCAGATGTACCCTCTGTTGGGGATGGAAGGATGCTGAATGTGAACGTTCTCATCTTAACTGCAGGTGACCCCGCTTTTGGTTGCAGATTTAGATCGAAATAGTTTTTAAAAATTTTTCTTGTTTTGCAAAAGAAACATTAACTTCTGCTTGAAGCCAAAGGCAGGAAGGTGATTCGGGTTAAGAAAATGCACAAACCTCTGAATTTTGATACTTCCACTCAATAAATACAATTTTGATAAATAGCAAAAATGTCCTTGTTAATGTATTTTATCATTTTCTACAGTGTACTCCATAGGACATAAAATCATAGTTCATAAAATCATTTATGGAGAGGCCTTATCTTACATGTCTGACCTAATAGACTTACCAGCAAGAAATATCAAAAGCTCATCACGTACTTTCTTAAACCTCCACTGTCCCAACTTCAGAGGTCTTAAATACAAATCCATACACGCATCTAGCTTCTCTTTCATCTGCACGCAACTATGGAATGAATTACCAAACACCAGAAAAACTATGCATGATTTGACAACCTTCCGGAAACTACTGAAAACAAAATTGTTCAAAGAGACTTATAAAAAGGATCCTCCATAATTAATTAACTCCTAGACTACACCAGAACTAACTTTATTGAGTTCTCCCAATTTGATTACTTCAATCGCATTCTCATTATTGTACACTATATCTTGTCCTGTTCTTACTTATGTTAAGCACTATTTAATTATTTCTAGTTTTACCTGATTTTCTCATGCACCTTACTTGCAATAGACTCTGAATTTCTTATTCTGTTAATGTGATTGTTATTGCAACTTATGTAAGCCACATTGAGCCTGCAAATAGGTGGGGAAAATGTCAGATACAAATGCAGCAAATAAATAAATAAATAACTAGTAGATGAAGAGATTTTCTGCCAAGGAAATCATAAGTAAATTTTTAAAAATAAGAGGAAGCATTCTGCTAGGATTTTTTTTTTTTTTTACCAAGGACACAACGCATAAACCCTTTCAAAGCCTGTAACCTTCAAATACATATCAGCACATCTTTTGAAACCTCTGTACTCCAGGTCTTGATGAATCCTGAGGCTGTCAGGTAACGATACTGTGTGGGGCAAATGAGCTTACAATAAAATATACCCAAGGCTGTTTTAAATATTGTGCTGTTAATACTTATGTCTTTAGAAATACTCAGGTTCAGGTTTATTACAACAGAACAATGGTACAGAACTCCAGCTTTATGGAACTTAACATCTATTCAAAAGGGGTGCACACTATTTTCAAAGAATAAAAATAGGAGCTTCTGGGGCCCTTTTACTAAGTAAGCTGCCTAAGCGCGCCAATTCTGAGTTACCACCCGGCTACCGTACAGCCCTTGCGGTAATTTCATTTTTGGCATGTGTCCAAAATTTTTTTTTTTTTTTTTTTTCTGGCATGCGTCAGCTATGCACATCAACTGGCATTTGACTCTCGTAGGTCATTACAACCCAGTTACTGAGTGAGACTTTACCGGTAGGTCAATGGCTGGCGGTAAGGTCTCAGACCCAAAATGGACGAGCGGCAATTTTCATTTTCCCGCACGTCCATTTTCAGCAAAAATTTTTAAAAGGCATTTTTTACAGGTGTGTTAAAAATGATTCTGTGCGTGCCCAAAACACATGTCTACACTACCACAGACCATTTTTTAGCACACCTTAGTTAACGGACCCCTTTGATTTTTAAGGGGTCCATTTACCAAGCTGCGGGGAAAAAGAGCCCTGTGCTGGTGGCGGGGGCCGTTTTCCTGCATGCCAGGACTCTTTTTACCATAGTGGGTAAAAACACCCCAGGCACACATGGCAAGCGCAGCGGCAGATCGCCTCCCTTCGGGCCTTCACTTCCTGTGTCCCGCCCTTGTCTGATGTAACTTCCTGTTTCTGCGAGGGTGAGACACAGGGAGGGAAGGCCCGAAGGGAGGCGATCTGCTGCTTCGCTTTCACACGGAGGTGAGGTGCTGCCGAATCGATTTGAATGCAGGGGGCCCGGTGGCGGACGGAGGGGGGCTGTCGACAGGGCTGGGTGGAGACTGGGGACTGTGGTGCCGAGCGGCCTGAGTAGCAATTGGGGGGGCAGCAGCGGCCTTGGGGGGGGGGGGCGCGGGGCCCCAGGCCCGGCTCAGTCTCTCAGCGGCCCTGACTGAGGCCCAATATTTTTAAAAAGCTGAACTCCTGTGTGCCCTATTTTCAGCCAAAATATGGAACTTAAGGTGCCCTTTTAATAAAGTGCATTGTTTTGGGCTTAATGCAAGATTTTAATGCACAACAAGCCCAAAACTAACACTGCATCAAGAAGGGGTATTCCCAGCACTTGTATTCTATTTGCAATTATGATAAAAATGACAAGTAGTATTCACATGCTTGAAATCAAGAAATGAAAATATTGAGAGGGAAAAAAAAGATCATCGGGGAACTCAGGGGAATTAGGGCAGTTGTATTAGGAGCCATTCTGCCTGCATCAATTTTGGTGGCAGAGTCTTCCACATTCACACTAGGTGATATAATTTGAAATACTTCTGCTCCTCCAGGTCGTGCAGAGACTCAAGGTAACTTGGATTGAGCTAGACCTCACAAGCCCTCTGGGACAAGTCACAGCATCCTCTTGCTCTGGATTCACTTTTAGTTTGACCGATTCAGTAGGAATGGTGAACATGGTTACTTGACTGATAGGACAGAGAGGGTTTTACGCTGTCCTCAGAGGGGTAAGAATAAACTTGATCCTTTTGTTTACCCCTATCATGAGGAGACAAATAAAACTGCTACTGAACCTCAAAGCACTCAACAATCTTATATCCGTCTTCTGTATTGTATTGTTCAGAGATATACCATCATAAGAACATAAGAATATTACTGTGTCAGACCAATGGTCCATCCAGCCCTGTATCCTGTTTTCAACAGTGGCCAAAGTCACAAGTACCTGGCAGAAACCCAAATAGTAGCAACATTACATGCTGCCAATCTCTGGGCAAGTAGTGGCTTCCCCATGCCTATCTAAATAGCAGACTATGGACTTTTCCTCCAGGAAATTGTCCAAACCTTTTTAATCCTAGATGCACTAACTGCTATGATTACATCTTCCAGCAACGAGTTCCAGAGCTTAACTATTCATTGAGTGAGAAAATATTTCCTCCTATTTATTTTAAAAGTATCTCCATGTAACTTCATTGAGTGTCCCCTAGTCTTTGTACTTTTTGAAACAGTAAAAATATTGATTCAACTTTACCCGTTCTACACCACTAAAGATTTTGTGGACTTCTATCACACCTCACCTAAGTCATCTCTTTTCCAAACTAAAGAGCCCTATCCTCTTTAGCCTTTCCTCATATGAGAGGAGTTCCATCCCCTTTATCATTTTGGTTGCTCTTCTTTGAATTTTTTCTAATTCCGCTATATCTCATTGAAATACAGCATCCAGAACTGAACGCAATACTCAAGGTGAGGTCGCACCGTAGAGCGGTACAGAGGCATTACAGTATTCTTGGTCTTATTTACCATCTCTTTGCTAATAATTCCTAGCATCCTGCTTGCTTTTTTGGCCGACACCACACTCTGGGCAGAAGATTTCAGTGTATTGTCTACAGTGACACCTAGATCATTTCCTTGGGTGCTTACTCTAACGGTGGAACCTAGCAGCAGGTAACTATGATTTGGAATATTCTTCCCAATGTGCATCACTTGGACATTTGCCCACATTAAATGTCATCTGCCATTTGGATGCCCAGTCTTCCAATTTCTAAAGGTCTTCCTGCAATTTTTCACAGTCCTCATGTGTTTTAACATATTTGAATAGTTTTGTGTCATATGCAAATTTAATCACTTCATTTGTCATTCTAATTTCTAGTTCATTTAAAAATGTTAAATAGCACCAGTCCCAGTACAGATTCCTGCAGCTTGCCACTATTCACCCTCCTCCACTGAGAAAAATGGCTGTTTAACCCTACCTTCTGTTTTCTGTCCAAAAACCAATTCCTAATCCACAACAGAATTTTGCCTCCTTTCCAATGACTCTTTAATTTTCTCAGAAATCTCTCATGAGGAACTTTGTCAAAAGCTTTCTGAAAATCTAGATACCCTAAATCAACCGGCTCACCTTTATTGACATGTTTATTCACACCTTCAAAGAAATGAAGCAAATTGGTGAGGCATCATCACCCTTGAAAACCATTTTCAGTACAGGTAGATCTCTGACCGAAGCAAAGAATTCACTCACTGTCTCTGCTATGGCCTTGTCTTCCCCGAGTGCTCCCTTTTGCTCTTTCAAGATCTAATGGTCCCATGGATTTCCTAACGTGGGAAATGATGTTGAAGGCGTTTAATGAAACAACTTGCACAAAGGACCCGACACGGTCCGTGTTTCGGTGCCAGAAGCGCCTGCCTCTGGGGTCACAGATAAAATTCAAACCACTGATTAGCTTGGGGAATTTCCTCTGTACATGTGCGTTGTGACAAAAATACAACAAACAAACTCTTCCTCTGACCATAAACTTAGAGGTAATACAAGTACAGCGTGCCGTTAAAGAACATCAACTCGTGACAGGAAAAAAAGTTATTTTCCGTGGAGGCTACTCCTGCTCCTTTGGATCTGCCCATGGATTTCCTCACAGGCTTCTGATGTACCTGAGAACATTACTGTGAGTTTTTGCCTCAGCAGCAAGCTTCTCTTCGTATTTTTTCTTACCCTTTTTTATCAATACTTTGCATCTAACTTGCCAGTGTTTATATTGCTTCTTATTTTCTTCATTCAGGTCCTTTTTCCATTCTTTGAAGGATGTTCTTTTGGCTCTAAAAGCTTCTTTTACTTCACCTTTTAAACATGCTGGCTGTCATTTGCTCTTCTTTCCACCTTTGTAAATACATGGAATACATCTGGTCTGGGCTTCCAAGATGGTATTTTTAAACAACACCCAGGCCTGATTTAAAGTTCTAACCTTTGCAGCTGATACTTTTAGCTTCTTTTTAACCACTTTTCTCATTTTATCATAGTCACCCTTTCAAAAATTAAATGCTGCTACAGTAGATTTCCTTTGTGACTTCACTCCACATTCTAGCTCAAATTTGATCATGTTATGATCAGTTTCCCTAGCTCCTATTGTATTATGTAACAGTGAATGGCAACGCCTATCTGGTTTCTTGACTGATGATCAGATGTAACTTTTATGAATTTACTGTTCAGCAAATCCAATAAAGCCATGTTTTAAAAAATCCACAAATCCATGACACCAATTTAAAACAGATCCTGTGATACCTATATTTTCTATAATTTGTAATAAAATAGCATGGTCCACTAACTTAAAGGCACTGGATAGATCAAATTGTAAAACTAGTGCCTTTTTACCAACAGATAACAGTTGTCGAATGCTATCCAAAAGGGAACCTATTACAGTTCTGTGCTAAATGAAGACCTGAAACCAGACTGTGAGGAATGCAAAATACTGTACTTATCCAAATAGTCTGATAATTGCACAGCCACCAACCCCTCCATCAACTTGGCAAAAAACGGGATGGAAGCCACTGGTCAATAGTAACAAAGGGTCCTGTTTACTAAGGTGCGTTAGCATTTTTAACGTGCGTACAATTAACGTAAGCACTAACCGTGCAAGCTCCTATAGGGATATTGTGGACATGTACACAGTTAACGCATGTACATACCTGGGATCTTGCCAGGTATTTGTGACCTGGATTGGCCACTGTTGGAAACAGGATGCTGGGCTTGATGGACCTTTGGTCTGTCCCAGTGTGGCAATACTTATGCACTTATATACTCACGCGCGTTAAAAACGCTAACACACCTATAATACAGCTTAGTAAACAAGGCCCTAAGTTAGTAGCTTCTTTACAATCCTGCACAATGGGGTAACAGCAATTTCCCCCAGCTCTGCTGGAAAAATCCCCAAAGACAATAATGACTGCAGCCAGAAAAATAATAAAGTTTGAAATTGCAAAGTACCTGCTTTTAACACATGAGGGGGGAAAGTATCTAAGGGGGCCTTTTACTAAGCTGCGGGGGGGAGGGGGGGGGAAGGGCCCTGCAGTAGTGGCGAGGGTCATTTTTCCCATGTGTCAGGCCCCTTTCTACCGTAGCGGGTAAAAATCCCCCCAAAACATGGCCACGCAGTAAGATAACTTTTACCGCGTGGCCATGTGATGGGAAGCACTTACCGCCACCCACTGAGGTGGCAGTAAGGGCTCCCATGGTAAACCAGAGTGATGCCTGATTACCACCTCGCTAGAAAAAAATTAAAAATTTCCAGAGCACCAGAAATGGCACACGCTTGACCCAGAACTATCACTGGCAGCTGCGTTAGGCCAGTGGTAGTTCAGATTTAGTGTGCGGTAAGCCTGCATTGGGCTTACTGCTGCTTTGTAAAAGACCCCCTAAAACAGAAAATAAAGTTACATATTTATCAAGGAATCCCAACTGTAAACTTTATTTTTATTTTTTATTTTTGTTACTTTTGTACCCTGCGCTTTCCCACTCATGGCAGGCTCAATGCGGCTTACATGGGGCAATGGAGGGTTAAGTGACTTGCCCAGAGTCACAAGGAGCCCAGAGTCACAGAAAATAAAGTTACATATTTATCATGGAATCCCAACTGTAAACTTTATTGTCAAACTCATTTCTAATAGAAAGAATCTTTGAGCTTAAATGATCTGCTAGTTGAGAAGCTGAGGGATGTTTATCCTGACTCACATTTATACAACTCCTGGTAACAGTAAGATCAGAATTTACACACAGAACTAAGCACATCCTATAACGTGATGCAAGTATATTCTAAGTTGCATAGTTGAAAGGGGGCTTGGCCTTGGGCATGGAATGGGCAGGTGGACAGCATTTCTAAAATCTATGCGTGTTGTTATAGAATACACCCATAGGAGCCAACTTTTCAAAATGATTGGGGGTGCTGAATTTTTTTTTTTTTTTTACAGGTGGTGAATTGCCCCCTCCCCCTCATCCCCCCTCCCTATCCCTCTCCCCTGTCCCCCTCCCCTGCCCCTTCGTCCCCCCTCCACCTCCCTCCAAGTTCCAGGCCCCCCTCCCTCCCTTTTCCCTCCCCCTGAGTTCCAGGGCCTCCCTCCAAGTTCCAGGGGCCCCCTCCCAGTTCCAGGGTCATTGTCCCTCCCTTCCTCCCTCCCTAAGAGTTCCAGGGGCCTCCCTCCCAGTTCCAGGGGCCCCCCTCCCTCCCTCCCAGTTCCAGGGTCGTCGTCCCCCCCTACCTCCCCTCTCCCTCTGAGTTCCAGGGGCCCCCCTCCCTCCCAGTTCCAGGGGCCTCCCTCCCTCCAAGTTCCAGGGTCCCTCCCTCCAAATTTTAAAAGTCATCTATTTTACCTTGTCTGGGTTACGGCGGCAGCAGTGGTAAAAAGCATGCAGGCTTGGCTCGGTGCTCAGTTCACTTTTCCCTTCTCTTGCTCTCAGCTCTGGTCCCGCCCTCATTTCCGCAGGGGTGGGACCAGAGCTGAGAGCGAGAGAAGGGAAAACTGAACTGAGCACCGAGCCTGCATGCTTTTTACCGCTGCTGCCACCCTTATCCCGACGAGGTAAAATAGATTACTTTTAAAATTTGGAGGGAGGGGGCCTGGAAGGGGGGAGGAAGGAAACGAACCTCCGGTGGGTGAACGACTGGGGGTGCTCGAGCACCCACAGCACCCACGGAGTCGGCGCCTATGAATACACCGGTCCGTGCATAATTTAGGCATCAGCATTTACACACTCTGTTATAATATCACCCTCCACGTGCCATGTAGTTGTGTTAAATGTTAGCACTCATGCTAAAAGTTAACACAAGCATATTTTGCATTAACTGCTTAACTCAGCTTAGTAAAAGGGCCCCTTAGTGTTATAACTGCATTAAATATGCAGCAATAAAATTAAATAGGGCTAACAATGAGATGAAAATACAGAGCACATCTCTCAAAGAAGCAACATCTGAACTGATGCACTGGTAAGAAACTGATTATAATGCTTTAGATTTGGAAAATCAAACCACATCACAACCATGATTCCGTGATGACAGCAGCCTTAAATGAGCCGGGAAACAATATTAAGCTGGATTCAATGGAAAAGCAAGCAGGAACAAACAAACAAAAAAAAAATCTTATGTGCATTAAGGAACTTACTAAGATATAACTGCCATAATTATTTTGTATGCTTGGACATGTTTGAAACTTTATTAAGCCTTAAATAAGACGGACGTGAAACCTATTCTTTGAAGAAAAAAAAAATCCTCTCTTCAGTTTCTGTAAAACATGGACTTCACAGAAAACTGTTTTTAAAAACACTAGTACTTGACCACATTAAATTAGAAAGTACATGTTACATTAGACAGTACAGTTCACACTATCATTACATGTCACTTTATTTAAGATTTTATTACTGTAATATGCTAAGCTATAGAAGGACCCCATGTTGGCACTGATGGGGGAATCATTTGAATTTGCAAGATTCTTGACCTTCACGTGAATTATAGTATTAAGAATCCGATACTTCACTCTTTTTTTTTTTACAGCATACTTTTACAATTTTTGTAGTGTCTTCATTTCGAAAGCACTTGGTATAAACAGGTTAAAAACTATAATTTTCTTTGTAGGTGTAGCATTAAATTACAATATCTACTCAAGCACAACACAACTTCAGTGTTACCCTGAGGACAGAAAGCATTTTAAATGTCTCGAAACATATCAAGAAGAAGCTTTTTTTTTTTTTTTAAATCATAATGAACTGTAAGTTTATACTTTTTTCTGCATTTATTAATCCTATTTCAAACACAGCTTGCATGCCAATCATGTCTAACTTAAAGAAAAATAAGAGGAGGAGAAAGGGAAGGATTTTTGAGAACTGCAAGAACGCACATGTCAGAAATGATTTGCTTCATGGCCAAATGTACATAAATCTCTCTTTAAATGACATTTAAATATAAAGACATTCATCTTAAAAAATAAAAGCCACTTACAGACTATTTATATTAGATGGCAGTTTATCCTTGCAGAGGCAGAGATTGTGAAGTGATATAGGAGATGGCTGGAGTTTGCTTTGCTGTATCACTAACATTCTTAAGTGCTGCATGCTAACTTGCCACCCTGCACTGAGAATGTTCTGAAATTTTACTGTCAAAAGAACAGTTTAGGCAAAAATAATATTGTAAAAGTTGTTACAGCTTTCCTTGGCTACATTATTTTCTTGTCTGTCAGTATCATTTGTAGCTGCTATGAACATTCCAAAAAAAATTTTTTGAATAGTAATAAGTACATAAGTAATGCCACACTGGGAAAAGACCAAAGGTCCATCGAGCCCAGCATCCTGTCCTCGACAGCGGCCAATCCAGGCCAAGGGCACCTGGCGAGCTTCCCAAATGCACAAACATTCTATACAATCAAGCCATTGTGACATCACTAATGAGGTTGGCTCTTATTGGTGGAATGAGTCACTATGACATCACAATAGGTTAAATCACTGCTCTATGTAATAAAAGTGAGCCAAGTAGAGGACATAAGTACATAAGTAATGCCACACTGGGAAAAGACCAAAGGTCCATCGAGCCCAGCATCCTGTCCACGACAGCGGCCAATCCAGGCCAAGGGCACCTGGCGAGCTTCCCAAACGTACAAACATTCTATACATGTTATTCCTGGAATTGCGGATTTTTCCCAAGTCCATTTAGTAGTGGTTTATGGACTTCTCCTTTAGGAAACCGTCTAACCCCTTTTTAAACTCTGCCAAGCTAACCGCCTTCACTACGTTCTCCGGCAACGAATTCCAGAGTTTAATATAGGGGTTCTTTTACTAAGGTGCACAGAAAAAAGGGCTGCGATAGTGTAGACGTGTGTTTTGGGCGCACGCAGATCTATTTTCAGCGTGCCTGTATAAAAGGCCTTTTTAAAAATGTTTGCTGAAAACAGACATGCGGCAAAATCAAAATTGGCACGCATTCATTTTGGGGCCTAAGACCTTACCGCCACCCATTGACTTAGCAGTAAGGTCTCCTGCGGTAACCATGGGGTAATTATCTACGCGCGTAGAATGACGATTACTGCCCGGTATCCTCTGCGCGCCAGAAAACCAAAATTATTTTCCGGCACGCATAGCGTGAATGAACTACCAAAAACCATAAAAACAAGCCATGACATAATTAATTTCCGTACATTATTGAAGACCAATTTATTCAAGAAAGCTTACCATAATAACGCACCCTAATTGTCAATTAACAAGATGTACACTGGACTTTCACAATATCTAATTCTTTATTTCCTATCGCTCATACTAATTTTGAAGTTTAATATTCATGATTGTTTCAAACTAAGTTATCCCGATTTTTATTATAAGATGAACTTTCCTTCCTGAAAACTTACTCCATTCTGTCTCCTCTACCTTAACTATGTATTTCTTTTTTTCCGGAACTGGTAATCACCATTATGGAAATATGCAAGCCACATTGAGCCTGCAAATAGGTGTGAAAATGTGGGATACAAATGTTGTAAATAAATAAATAGCGGACATGGGTAAAAAAACAAAATTACCACCCGTATCACGCAGTAGCCGGGCGGTAACTCCGAATTGAAGCACGTGGGGTACGCATAGGTACCTATGTGGCTTAGTAAAAGGGCCCCACAATTTGTTAGGCATCTTTTGGAAAAATTTGAGGGCACCTACTGTTGACTGTGTCTGTCGATCCATATGCATGCTTGAGTAGAAATGCTTTGCCACAAATCACTAGTGAAAGAGGAACTACATTCTTCCTGCCTTTCTACAAGGATTGAAGGAAGAACAGGAGAATTTTCCACCACTGCAAATGTATACAGATGCTTCTGGTGAATGTGGGATGGTGGGGATGGGGAGGTAGGGAAGACATGTGTCCTCGACAGGTGAGCGAGGTAAAATGTGCCTCTATATTATGCCTGATTTTTGTTTCTGCATTTCATCTCTCCAATTAAATTGGTATTCAGCCAGGTTAAATCTGCTTAAAGTTAACCAGCTCACTTGCCTGGTTAACTTTAAGTAGATTTTCAGCTGATATATTTGCTTAAGTTAGACTGCTTGAATATATGGTCCATGCACATGATCACTTATTCATTTAAGTCAGGACAGCTATTTACATGTTCCTGTTGAGGTGGATTAAAATAACAGGATGATACAGAATATCAGAATTATTCACTTATTTATTGCATTTGTACCCCACATTTTCCCACCTATTTGCAGGCTCAATGTGACTTACAGAAGTCTGTTATGGTATTCCCATACCAGGATGTCAGATACAATTGTTGATGCAAAGAGATTAAGGATGGAAAGAAGTATTAATAAAATAGGTATAGAAAGATGATTTTCGGATTAGAGTGGATTGGTGAGGTGGTATAGTTAAGCTATGGGGTCTCTTTGTAGGCCTTATTGAAGAGGTACGTCTTCAGGGATTTACTAAATTTGGATATTTCGTCGATTGCTTTCAGGTTAGCTGGTAGTGCGTTCCACAACTGCGTACTCATATAGGAGAAGGAGGTTGCGTGTACAAGTTTGTATTTTAGTCCTTTACAACTGGAGAAGTGTAGATTAAGAAATTTTCAGGATGATCTTTTGGCATTTCTGGGAGGCAGGTCCACGAGGTTTAGCATGTAGGACGCCCCGTCCTATCGTGCAGATTTTGAACGTGGTCCGTTCCTTAAGTGGGAGCCAGTGGAGTTTCTCTCTTAAGGGTTTTGCACTTTCATATTTTGGTTTTCCAAATATGAGTCTGGCAGCGGTGTTTTGGGCTGTTTGGAGTTTCTTAATGGTCTGTTCTTTGCAGCCAGCATACAGTGCATTGCAGTAGTCCAGATGACTTATTACCATTGATTGTTTCAGGATACGAAAGATGGATCTCGGGAAGAAAGGTTTTACTCTTTTGAGTTTCCACATGGAGTGGAACATATTTTTCGTAGTGTTCTTCACGTGAGTTTCGGTCAATGGTGACTCCAAGAATCTTCAGGTTGTTTGAGACAGGAAGAGAAAAGTTTGAAGTGGTTATGGTGGTGAAGTTGTTTGTATTATGCTGTGAGGTGAGTACAAGACATTGTGTTTTTTCAGCATTCAGTTTTAATTGGAATGCATCCGCCCAGGAGTGCATGATTTGGAGGCTTTGGTTGATCTTGTTGGTGATTTCGTTTAGATCATGTTTAAAGGGGATATAAATCGTGACATCATCTGCATATATTTAGGGGTTGAGGTTTTGATTAGCTAGTAATTTAGCTAAGGGTATCATCATCAGGTTGAAGCGGGTGGGTGAAAGGGGGGATCCTTCGGGGACTCCACTTATATTTTAGCCTCACCCCTGAAATGTCACGTGGTCCTCTCTCTTTTATCAATATAACTTTTGGCAGTAAATTAAAAAGTCTGGTCAAAATTATATTGTATTATACATATTTAAACACAATTTATGTTTGAAAATATGCTTGTTTTGTGTGTGCAGTTGTGTGAGCTGCTGAAAATTTATTTTAATATGTTGAAAGATGTCTTATATTTAGTTTATTTTTAATATGTTTTTGTTGATTATTTTATATTGTTTGATATTATTGTATAATAATTTAGTTTACATGTGCTTTGCTTTTATGCTATTTATATTTATTGTGAACCACCTTGAACCTTGGTGAATGGGCATGCTACAAATGATTTAAATAAACAACTGTTTAGAAGAGCAAAAGAAAAAGCCAAATAAACACATATTGGGGGGCATTTTCGATTTGACGTTTAAATCCAGCTTTGGACGTTTTGTTCAAAATTCAAGTGGTGAATATAGCAATTTTCAAAACAGCAAAACATTTTATCTTTTTGTTTCAAAAATGGCCATTTGCTAAACATTGCTGTACTCAGTGCATCTGTCTTTTTGGACTATCTTCAAAAAACAAAATCAATCAAAGTGACAAACATACAAACCCAAGCCATTGGGATGTAGGAGGAGCCATCATTCTTAGTAGATTGGCCACACAGACATCCCAGCAGAGCAGAGCAGTGGGGCACCCTAGGAGGTACTGCAATGAGCTTCACGTAAAAAGTCCCAGGTATACATCTCACCCTTACTTCCTTATACTTTATGGTGAGCTCTTCAAAACCCACCAAAAACTTATTGTACCCAACTACACCACTATAATAGCCCTTACGTCTGCAGGTGTCACTTATATGTGGGTACAATGGGGTTGGGGGGGGGGCTGACACTATCCACCACAAGTGTAACAGTGGATTATGGGCCTGGGTCCCCGTCTCCATAGAGCACTGCACCAACCACTAGGATACTCCAAGGACCTGCTTGCTATTCTAATAGGACTGGCCTAGTGGTTAGAGCACCAGTCTTGCAATCCAGAGGTGGCCAGTTCAAATTCCACTGCTGCTCCTTGTGATCTTGGGCAAGTCACTTAACCCTCCATTGCCTCAGGTACAAACTTAGATTGTGAGCCCTCCAGGGACAGAGAAATATCCAGTGTACATGAATGTGACTCACCTTGAGCTACTACTGAAAAAGGTGTGAGCAAAATCTAAATAAATAAATATAACATCTGAGGCTGTCATAGAGGTTGGTAGGTACTGCTTCTTTCACATCTTTGGGGGGGGGGGGGGGTAGGAGGGTCTCGGGGAGTAAGGGGGGTCATTCCTTTATTCCTCTAGTGGTCATCTGGTCATTTAGGATAGTTTTTTGTGGCTTAGTTATTATTAAAACAGCTTCAGCTCAAAATGTCTTATTTTTTAGTCCTGTATGTTTTTGTTTTGTTCCATTATGGCAGTGTCACGTCCCTCACCTGTTCCGCGCTCCTCGCGGCCGGTCCGCTCTCAGCCCTGCCTCAGTGAGGTGAGAGTCGGCCATGTTGGCCGGGCCGACGCTCCGACGTTCCTTTCCCCGCTCCGTTGGCTCCTCCGGCCGTTGGGGTAGGACCGGTGCACTGCCCTCACCCTTGCTATCATGCGGAACGCCAGCCATGTTGTCCGTGCCAGCATTCCAGGAGGAGGATCTTCTCTTCCGGGTGTGGAGCCCGGGATCACGGGCCACGCCTTCGGTGTCCTGATTGGCCGCTCCTGGCTTGACTCCGCCTCCTCCTGCGGGCCAACCTATCCGAGCCTTCCCCACCAGCTGATTCTTGTTTTGCCTCCTCTTGCCAGCTGATGCTTGTCGCCCTGATGGAGGGGGCTATTTAATGCGCAGCTCTCCTCCACAAACTTGCTTCGGCTTCTACTTGTGTAGCATCTTTGCCAGAGCGTTTGTGTGACTTGCCTGTTTCTTCTTGCTGCTTGACCTGATCTGAACTGTGCCTAGACCTGACTACTGCTTTTGCTTGCCGCCTGCCTAGACTTTGCCTGGACCTGACTACTGCTTTTGCGTGCCGCCTGCCTAGAAACTTTGCCTGGTCCTGACTTCTGTTTTTGCTTGCTGCCTGCCTTTGTACCTTTACCTGAACCTGGACTGTGTCTTTTGCTTGCTGCCTGCCTTAGAACCTTTGCCTGGACCTGGACTGTGTCTTTGGTTGCTGCCTGCCTTTGAACCTTTGCCTGGACTTGGACTGTCTCTTTTGCCTGCTGCCTGCCTTTGTACCTTTGTCTGGACCTGGACTGTGTCTTTTGCTTGCCGCCTGCCTAGAGACTTTACCTGGACCTGACTTCTGCTTCTGCTTACCGCATGCCTACAGACCGTTCCTGGATTCGTCTCTGTCTTTGAGGGACCTGCTCTTCATCCTCGACCGCAGGTAAGGCCAGAGTTGTTCGGCCGCCAAACATTGTTTGGCTCAAGGACTCTCTATTTATTGTAGCAGGTGTGACAGGCAGAAAAACATCCAAGTGTTAGGAATGCCCAAATCCCGCCTTTAACACACCCCGAAATGCCCCCTTGCGATTTGAATGCACTGCAGATGAACAACATAGAAAAAACGTTTAGAAAATGGATTTAGAAAATAGCAATTTAAACGTTTTGGCAAGCAAAACATCCAAATGCTGCTTTATGCCACTTTTTAAACATTTTTCTCTTTCGAAAATGAGCCCCATTAACCTTTCCCTGATCAATGTCTTCATCATGAACCATTATAGTGTCCCATGCTGAGAATTACTGCTTGTTAACTACTGTTGCTAACCCCATTCTGTTACACCTGCCTTACAGTATCAGTTTGACCTAGCTTCCAGTGCCTAATGGTCCTCTAGGCTAAAAGGGAAAGCTGATCCATCAAGCTTACATTAGCATAGAATAACACTGGATGAGTATTGATGTGCAAGCGTTATAACTACCACCCCAGGCACCCAGCTTAGTCCATTATTTTCATTTTATCTGAAGTAATTTGTATGGTTGTCTGCCCCAGTTAAAGCTATAAGAAGACCAGCTCTTAAATGAGTTTTTGAATAAGGAGTCAAATGACCTTAAACTTCGAGCACATTTCCATCAGAATTTGCTATACAAAATATAGCAGTATGGATAGGTCCACTTAGCAAGCATATCTAGAACAGTCTAAGTAAGAAATGCAAATCACATTGAGGTCCTTTTACTAAGCTGCAGCAAAAGGGGGCCTGTGCTGGCGTCAGCGCGTGTTTTTGATGGGCGCCGAGGTCACCTTTTACCGCAGCAGGTAAAAGGCTAGTTTTTTTTTTTTTTAAAGAAATGGCCATGTGACAAGTGAAGCACTTGCCGCGCGGCCATTTCGGGGGTGAGTACTTACCACCACCCATTGAGGTGGCGGTAAGGGCTCCCATGCTAGCCTGGCAGTTACTGACAGAAATGGCGCACATTGGGGGTGGGGAACTACCACCGGGCATCTGCGGTAGCCTGGCGGTACTTCTAGTTTAGAGAGCGGTAAGTCCACGTTAGGCTTACTGCCGCTTAATAAAAGACCCCCCCTTTGGATCTTATCTTCTATCAAGAAGGATAATAATTAAATAATCTTTAGTAAGATTCTTAAACACCTAGCAAGTTTTTGCTGAGATGTAATCTGTAAAAAAAATAATAAAAATAAAAAAATTACGGGTCAATATTCAAAGCGATTTAACTGGCCAAAAAGAGCTCCTGTCTGATTAAATAGAATGTTTGGGGCTAACCACTAATTTTCAGCGGTACATAACCGGTTTGCATTGAAGTCACAACCGGCTGTTTTGGGGGCATTCCAGAGGCAGAGAGGACACTTGGCCGGTTAAGTACAGATATTCAGAACTTAAAAGGCCAGGTTGACTGCATAAAAGTTAGTCCTATCTTTGAGCCTCTTATGAAGCCGCAATAGCGGTTCCCGGCGCGGCAATGCCGACAATGCTCATTCACTTGGAATGGGCTCTGTCAACATTGCTGCGTGGAAACTGTGTTAATAATTAGTGTGTTCCCACTAATTACTCTGACCTCGAGCTCCATAATCAGAAGGACACACTAGATTTGTTTTCTTAAGTTTATTTCATACTTACCAAAGGCAAACTTAACAACATAGGAAGACATCACAGTACAGCTAGTATGCAAGCATTCAGAGGTGGGGAGAGCAGCACTTCGTGACACATGGCATGTGCAATTATGTCCAAGTTCCAGCTTTCTTATCTCTCATCCAATTATAACCAAGTTTCAACCTAAGTTTTCTTATCCCCAAGCTTCGCTCATCCTTAAATTTAACTTTTCTGCACCTGGCCCAATTATTTTTTACTAGCCATTGAGCCCGTTAAAACGGTCTAATATGGGGTTTTGGCAAGGCCCCCTCCCCTCGCTGCTGCCTCTACCCCCCGAGGTCACCGCTACCGGTCCCCCGGAGTCACCGCCACCACCCCTGCACCCGGCCCGGGCCCTCTCTTCGGTATTGAACTTACATCGGCGAAACGCAGGCAGCACGCAGATCAGCTGAGCTCCCGTCGGCCTTCCTTCTCTGCCTGTGTCCCGCCCTCATGTGACGTAACATCGGCAAGGGAAGGACACAGGCAGGGAAGAAAGGGCGACGGGAGCTCAGCTGTTCTGTGTGCTGCGTTTCGCTGATGTAAGTTCAATACCAAAGAGAGTGCTCGGGCCGGGTGGAGGGGGGCGGCAGCGACCTCTTGGGGGGGGAGCGGTGGCGGCGACCTCGGGGAGGGAGCGGTAGCGATGTCGGCGGCTTCGCACAGTTTCCCTCTCTGTCCCGTCCCGTCATCACGTATTGACGCGGGGGCGGGACAGAGAGGGAAGTCTCTACTGCGCATTTGCGAGTGAGTACGGTCACTCGCCATTTATATGTTTGATAGTTTCTCAGCATGCCTATGTCCAGCTGTACACAATCCTTGCCAACTCTGTAACTCTGCCAAGCTTCATTAACTTAATCAGACTGTCACATTTCTTCAGTGAAGTATCAGGACTGAGAGATGCTATGATTTTACAGGCCTAGTTTGCTTAGAAAGCCTGAACCTTTTTTTCACTGCATTCAATTTGTAACAATTATTTACAATTGTTAGTATGGCTTGATAAAAGAGGCCCTTTGGGGCCCTTTTACTAAGCTGCGTAAATGCCTACGTGCGCCAGTTATGAGTTACTGCCCAGCTACTGCGTGGCCCTTGTGATAATTTCATTTTTGGCGCACGTCTGAACATTTTCTGACGCGCGTAGGTCATTACTGCCCGGTTACCATGTGAGATTCTGTGCACGCCCAAAACACGTGTCTACACTACCGCAGGCCATTTTTTAGTGCACCTTAGTAAAAGAACCCCTTTATGTGGTAACTCATAGCCTGTTAAGTGCTGAATATCACACTTAACTGGCTACGGTTTAGCTGGCTGTGCAAACCCAGAAATTCAATGCCAAAGCCTGGATATGGCCCGACATTGAATTCCTGGGTTTAACACTGGTGACACTCAGCAAAATGTTTCAGTGCCCGCTGGTTGAATATTGACCCACTGATTAGAGAATGACACAGGGACGAGGACCTGCAGTAACTGCGGGGATGGGGACAGAGCCCACGGGGATGGGGCGGGGATGGAGACAGACCCCGTGAGGACGGGGCCAAACTTTGTCCCTGTGTCACTTTCTACTTTGAAGCCTGTTAATAAATTGGATTGTTATTTATGTTTGATTGATGCAGACGGCAATATTTTTATTTTTTGGAAAAACAAGCAAATTTGCTTGCCACAGCTAGCAAAATTTGCATGGGGATCCAGTACATCCTGCTACCAGCACATCTTCTAAGAACACATCTTCTATGGGACAGTGGAAGACAGAAGAGCTAGATTGAATCCTGAGATTGATGACTTCTTATTCATCCACAGATTAAAAAATCATAACAATGCTTCATAGGGCATATTTCTCAACTCTAGAGCATACAGAACGGGTTGTATTTTGTACCCCTGGACATTTTAACAGGGTGGATTAGGATTCCTTTGGGTAGTAGAAGTGAGCTATTGTTGGGGTTGGAAGGGTAGAGGGTGGTGGTGGTGGGAGGGTTTATTATAGATGTTCATTGTTATTATTGTTTTCTATTTGTAATTTATACACAACAGTTGCAAAGCATACTGTTCCTTTTTATATTTTAATAAAAAAATTTAAATATAAAATCATAAGTGTTTGAGGCTTCTGCAGACGAGAACAGAGCCAATGGGAATGGGGCGGGGACTAGGACAGAACCTGCAGGGACGGAGATGGAGCCAGTGGGGGCGGGATGGGGCTGGAAACAGAACCCACAGGGACGTGGCGGGGACAAATTTTATCCCCGTGTCATTCTCTACCCCTGATTTATAACAATTCTTTTTTAATACCACGTTAATCGTAATATCAATTTAGTAAAAAATAGTTTTAATTATAACAAACTGTTTTCAGAACAGAATAAAGTATTGAATTTACAAGGGGAGGGTCTTAAGGGAGGAATTTAAAGGGGAATCCTCTGTGGAGCAGGTCTCTTCTAGCTCCTCGAGGTGAATAGCTTCCTTGTGCTAGAACCAACACACCCTGCCCTCTAGAGAGAAGGAGAGAGGAGAGACACACCATGCCTGGGCCCTGACTGGGTAAGTGCTGCTGAGGAATCTCCTGCCTCTCTATCAGGGAATTGTGCTGAAGCAGCACCACTGCACATTTGTAAGGAAGCAGCCAGAGAAGCTATCGCAGAGGATGCTGCTCCTGTTAAAAAGCCGAGGAAAATGAAACAGAAAGCTGCCTTCATGTGCTCTCAACGCCCTGAGATTTCAGCTGCAGGGGATAGTGTAGGGGAAGAGCCAGCTAGCTGCTGGGGGGAGGTAGGGGCAGTGCCTTCTCTGGGCATACGAGGGGCTAAGAGCACGTGTGAGAAGGCTGTCATCTCGGCGAGTACGGCAGAAGAGGTCTGAACTGGAAAGGGATTCTACAGCCATGGCAGCAGAACAGGAATGTGTGGAGGAGGATTCATGCAAGGCGTAGGAATTCCCGGCCCCTCACAATGGTATAGACGCCCCCTCCCCCCCCCGGCCCTCAACCCCCATGGTGGGATTCCCCTAGGAACAGATGGTACTGGGACTCTTGGAAATATCCCCCACCCAGTTGGAGGGGGGTTACAGATCCAGGGGGAGGGGAAGGGGGTGCGGGCAAGGTCATTCTGGCAGGCCTCGGGATGCTGCTTCCACTTCTGCTGTCTCTCCCCAAGTTTTTTCTACAGATGTGGAGCCAGTGCATGGGCAAGATGAGCTTTGGCCGGAGCAGCCTCGGCGGAGAAGCCAGAGTCTTCAGCTGTGTCAGCCATCGATCCACAGACAGCTCAAACTTCAGCACCACCAGGTGAGATTGCGGCACTTGTGTCGGAGGCAGTGGCTGCGCTTGTTCCTTCATTAAAATGGGGCAGGAAGACTAACCTTTCAGACAGGGCTAGGAAGGGGAAATCCAAACGTAGGAAAGTGAAGGGTGGGAAGCCCCGTCAGCCCTCTTCTTCATCAGACAGTTCGCCTTCCTCTTCTTCCTCATCTTCTTCCTACATCTCGACTTATTCCTCTTCTTGTCTTTACCGCTCTAGCGTGCAGCAGATAGACCCATTGGTCTATACCCTAGCAGACAGGGGACCTCCTGCCCTAGTGTCCATGATGGAGCTATGGGAATCAGTGTCCTGAGTGCTTCAGAAAAAGATAAGAGAGCCTGCAATCATATATTTATGTTGATTCAATGCCGGCGTAAAAAGAAGGCAAAAAAAAAGCATCAAATGCTGACAACCCCTCAGCAGCTACATTGTTCGTAGCCAGTTTTGAAGAAAATTTTTTGTATCCTTCTAACTGGTTTACAAGCATTAGGCTATGGTGTCGATTTTTGGATGATGTCTTCTTCATTTGGGTCTGGTAGCGCTACACAAATGTTAATAATAATAATTGGCTGAATTCCTTGACTACTTCGCTACAATTTACTATGCAATTTAATACACAACGGATATAATTTTTGGATTTGTGTATTTATAGAGATGAAACAATGGTCCAAACAACTTTATATCGTAATTAAGCCAGTTACATGTAATACACTGTTGCACTTTACTAGTTTCCATCCTCGAAGTCTCAAAAGGGGCTTACCTGTTAGCCAATTTGTGAGAATTCAACGTAATTGCTCTACTATGGTTCAGTTTGAATTTCATGCCATGCAACTGAAACAGCGTTTGAGGTCTAGGGGCTATCCCCTTTCTATCATAAAAACAGCATATTTGCGGGCAAGATTTGCCAATCGAGATTTGCTGCTTCAATATAAATCTAAAGAAACCGAGGATAGCTTGGGAGCAGTTTTTACCTTATAATTCTGGATCTATTTTTGTCACCTCTTTATTATATAAATACTGGAAAATGCTATCTATCCATCCTTGCTTTCAGAAGCAACCTATAGTAGCATGCCAGCAGGGTAAGACTATTGGAAAACTTTTGTCTTACAGACAATTAAATTATGAATCATCATCTGTGTTCTATGGCCATACTGCTTGTACTCATTGCCAGTGGTGATCTTCTACAGTTGTAGGAGCATCATGGACGCCTCCTGGCACAAATAAGATCATTTGTTCTTGTGCTAATTCCAGCTGTGATACTAGTAATGTTCTATATGTTATAATTTATCCTTGTGACTTGATTTATGTTGAACGCTCATCGCACCCTCTTAAATATAGATTGGCAGAACATAAATCTCGTTTTAAAACTAAGGTTATATCAGCTCCAATGGTACAACATTGGATTAATAAAGCTCATGATATAACTGATATACGCTGGAGAATTATTGATACAGTAATTATGGGTAGGGAGGGTGGGGATAATCAAAAATTGTTGAACTATAAGGAACAACGGTGGATATTCACCCTAGATACAATATATCCTAAGTGTTTAAATAACCAATTAGACTGGAGTTCTCTGTTGTGATGTATCAGCCAGGGATTGGCCAGAGCACTCTTTGTTCTCATTGAGAGATCGTATTATAAATGTAGCAAGTATATGCCGGCGTTGTTGCCATATTGAAAATTTTTGTGTGGATGGCATTCAATGCAGTAAGCAATAATTTTATGACATGTTTAGTTTTTAAATGATAATTTGTAAGAGGATATTTGAAATTGGATATTGGTTATTTCGTAGTGAACCGAACCCTGAGGCAGCAATAGTGAAACATGCCGCATGTCGGCCAACGGCTATTTCTTGATTGTTGGACATTCGGTCTACAAGTATGTAATCAATTGTATGCATTCCTTCCTGTGTCTAGCTAGTGTATGGGGGCACTACACACCCGTGCACTATGACAAGCACTCCTTTCAAGCGGCCAATGGAACCGATGCTCTCAACAACACAGCGTCCACTGACCTGTGCTGGAGGTTTGACAGGGTGGGTTGTTCCTTCTCTGATTGCAAGTTCCGACATGTCTGTGCAGAACTGCAAAGTCACACACTCCATAAGCAAGTGCTCGAAGAAGCAGCCTCTTGCTGCTCCCACAGCGGGAAAACAGTGAGGTCTTTTCCCAGGCCCCCACCACTTTCCGCGTTGAGG
This sequence comes from Microcaecilia unicolor, assembly GCF_901765095.1. Taxonomy (NCBI): domain Eukaryota; kingdom Metazoa; phylum Chordata; class Amphibia; order Gymnophiona; family Siphonopidae; genus Microcaecilia; species Microcaecilia unicolor. Next base: position 28,880,743 of record NC_044033.1, on the reverse strand, counting down.
TTGTGCACCCATGGTTGTTGCAGTACCTGGATGAGGCAGCAGCTCATATCCTTTGGGGGGGGAGGGGTTCTCCAAAGACTTCAGAATCCCCTTCAACAGCTCCATTGTTACTCAACCAGTGCATAATTCCCTTTCCTCTGCTGGGACGCTGGCAATTCCTAAGCTGAGTGAGGAGATTGCTTTGGGGTGAATTGTGGGCCCCTTTGACTAACTACCATTCCCTGAGATGTGTCTATCTCCACTAGCAGTGATTCCCAAGAAGGAACAAGGGAAATTCAGGCTTATCCACAATCTTTCTTACCCACAGGGTGCATCTGTCAATGACAGCATTCCACGGGAATTCTGTATCTTACTCTATGCCTCCTTCGATCAGACCCTCAGCCTGGTGTGCCGTAGTGGCCCTGGAGCCTTGATGGCTAAAGCAGACAGAGTCTACATTCTGATTGCTGCGGTGCACCCAGACTCCTTTCTTTTGTTGGGTTACCAGTTTCAAAGTGGAATTTACTTTGACAAATGTATGCCCATGGGATGCTTGGTCTCTTGTGCCTACTTTGAATGTTTTAGCACCTTTGTCCACTGGGTGGTGAAGCAACAGTCAGGGTTATCCTCTATTATTCATTATCTCAATGACTTTCTATTTGTCAGTCCGTCTGACTCCAACCATTGCGTGCACCTCATGTCCACCTTTACTCAGTTACCCAAGGAATTTGGTATCCCACTCTTGGCAGAAAAGACCGAATGCCCGAGCGCGGTTTTCAAGCCACGTGGGCCCTGTTCCTACGTCAATTCAATGGAGCACAACCCATCCAGACACCGGAACTGTCTAACATTGATTTGGAGCTTTTTCCTGACGCTGCGGAGGGGCATTGGTTTTGATATCTTTTGTCAGGACTCATGGTGTGCTGTGCCATGGCCACCTGAGTGGGTGTCCTGGGGAGTAATGAGCAACATTGCCTTCCTCAAACTTTTTCCCATCATGGTTGTTTGTGAACTCTGGTCCGATCAGTTGCTGGATCGTAAAGTTATTTTCTGGTGCCACAACCAGGGAGTAGTAGAAGTGGTCAACAGGCAAGCTGCTCAATGTCAGAGAGTGAATTTATAGCACTCTCTGAGTGCCTGCAGTTAAATGTTTGCTTCAGAGCCCACCACATCCCAGGCTTCCTCAATTCCATAGCTGATGCCTTGTCTTGCTTTAAATTGCAGTTGTTCCACTAGCTGGTTCCTCGGGCCAACCGGGAGGGCACCCCATTTCCTAGTCACATATGGCAGCTTGCAGCAGTGACATTGGAGATTGCTGAGAAGTTCAGTGGCACCTACTACTTGGAATTCGTACGTGGCTGGTCAGGAGGTGGGTGCATTTTTGAGACAGCGGGAGAACAGCCCAGAAGAAACAGTGGACTCCCGCTTAGCAGATTATATTGTGTCCACCAAATGATCCGGTTATTCCAAGGGCGCGGTGCAACAGAATATCGCAGGTTTTGCATTTTTGCCAAGGCAATGGGTTACAGGAATCCCTCCAGTGGTTAAGCAAATGGTCAGGGACTGAGGTCAGATCGTACCTACAGTGCCTGATGGGCGTCACCCTATTACCTATCACAACATATTGTCAGTCCCTAAGGGCAACGATGCCCGCAGTAACCCTGAGAGCTTTTCCTTCCTAGCCTAACTACTAAAGAGTCTTCCTCTTTCTTCTTCCTCAAATCACTGAAATCCCATTCCTCTGTTGACCTCTGGCCACTAAGCCAGGATATTGAGGCATCAGGGATGAATGCTGAGCCTCTCCCATCAACCTGGGCCTCTCATGCAGCTGAAGCTCATACTGTCTTGGCCTTTGACCCCAGGTTCGATAAGCCTGATACACTTTCATATCAGGAAACCATGGGAAAAGAAGTAAGAAGGGGCACACCCCCACCAAAGCCATTCGTACTTCTCCTAGCCCACAGAATTTAAAAACACAGGTGGTGAGGGCAGGGATGGGGCAGAAGGTCCTGACAAATCATCCTCCCACTGGATCCTGACTCAACAGTGAAAACAGTTGCTCTCCTTGAGGTTGAGCTGGTGGCAATTTGCCAGAAGCGACAGAAAACCACACCTCCAACTGAGATAGTGCCTGCCCCTCTCTTGGAGATTAGACATGATCTCTAGATGTCATCCAGCTATGCCTTGTCCACAGTGACCTTCCTCTCCAGGTCTTGGGTGCAGAAGCTCAGAGAAAATACTCTTTTTAGGTCAATCCTTTGTCTCTGTGGTCTTTTTTTTTGGGTGGGGGAGAGTTTGCTAGCAAAGCAGCCTTCCTTAATCATTAGTGTATATTATGAACAGCAGCATGCACTATCTATGCAGGTATGCATGACCCAAGAACAGAATGCATTAAATAGAACCCACATTAACTGGAAAAGCATACGCTAACCAAACAGCTTGCAGCTCACATAACAATATACATTAAAAACTACCACATGCACAAACACCATTAAAAGAAAATACATATAAACCTAGCAAAAAAAAAAAACACCTGAAAAACTTAATCTAACCACATACTCCTCATTACAACCTTCTTTTGGAGGTGTTTCTGGGGAAGGAAGAGAGAGAGATAAACAGTAGCTGGGGGCCACATTACTCACCGGCATTGTTGAGTGAATTGGGCATGGTATGGCACTTCTCTCTGCAGTGGCTCTTCAGCTATACTGCTTTCAGGAGGAGGAGGGGGAAGAGAGGAATCCCTGGGGCTTCAGTTTTGCTTGCCTTCTGTTGACTTGGCTTTTTTTTTTAAATAAACTTTAAATAAAGCGTACTGTCAAACTACTATAGCCAAGAAGTGCTCAGAGAGGAAAGTCATGACCAGCTTCAAGGGTATTCTCCAGAAACTAAGAAAGGCAGGGCCAGGGAGAAAGCTCCATGTCACAACAGGACAGGCAAACAGCCCCCTACAGCCTTGCTCAACAATGAAATCCAAGCCTACCAGAGCCCTCTTGCTGCACCTCTGTTGGAGATAGAGTAAATATTGACAGGCTACCTGCTGCACCATCATATGTAGTGGATAGAGTGGGAATTTGCTCTGTCTTCACCTGATGGAAGCAGGATATATTGCCTCTGTTCTGGACTGGTCTGGCAGGGTTGAAGCGGTGTTAGTTCATGTATAGTTAAGCCAATGCACACTCTCATTCTCATTTTGTCTGACAAAATTCTTTAAACTAAAACGAAATCTACTCTCTAGACTACATAAGACAAAAATTATGCCACTAGCTGAATTTCACTGCCAAGCTGTCAACTTGAATTTCTTCTGTTTAAAAATAGCTGTTCATTACATTCAGTAATGGTCTGTCAAAGCATGGCAGAAATGAACCTGTATCATACACAGAAGCAATTGGGCAATGTGTATTATTATGTTTAGATTACAAGCATTCTTCACAAGACCCCTGGGCTAATTTTACATGAGATGGTTCACTTAAAATAAATCAAAACCAATTTGCTTTTATCTTAAAGCTTATATATACTTTGCTTGTGGCTGGCAAATTCTAGCACTTACAAGAAGGAAAAAATGAATTTAAGACCTATGTACCAAGTCATCTTAATGCACCACTACTACTACTAATCATTTCTATAGCACTACTAGACATTTGCAGCGCTGTACACATTTTAATGGAATTTTAATGCAGACATTAGTCACCAAAGTAATGTCCAATGTACCAAAAGGCATTGGGATTTTACCACCACTGGCAACCAGTAGGGCTGCATTTCATTTAAAAATTTTTAATCGTGATTAATTACATAATTAAGGGTATTTTATTTATTTCCCATTGCAGCTCTTTGTGACTCTGGGCAAGTCACTTAACCCTTCATTGCCCCAGGTAATAGTATAAGTACATTGTTCCGTCATGGCAGTGGCGTACCTAGGGTAGTTGACACCCGGGGCCGGTCATTTTTTAACACCCCCCCCCCCCCCCCCCAAAAAAAAAAAAAATCCAGTACTAGGCATGCCGAGAATACAAAACACTCAGGACCTTTAGAGCAATTCTACCATACCATAAGCAGTCATTTCTACGAGTCACACAAGGAAAAGGAAAGCATCTTAAACACTACAGTGAGCACTAGAACATCAATTCACCTATTGTAAAACGAAATCAGACAGAATAGTACAGATCGTAGATCCTGCACAGTCAATGCCAACTGAAAGCCATGTCTTTTTCACAAACACAGATACACCCTAATCCACTATAGAATAAGTAATCATAAACTTTCTATTTAGACAAAAATTAAACTGAACCCCCAATGCCAGACTCTGCATACAATGCAACACCACAGAAACTGTCCCCTAGTACTGTGCAAAATATAAAGACAGCAGATGTAAATTTGAAAAAAAAAAACCTAACAAGTACCAATCACCACTTTACAAATTAACAAAAGAAATAAAACAAATCTAGAAAGTAAAATAATACCATTTTATTGGACTAATACATTTAGCTTTCAGAGGCCAAAACCTCCGTCCTCGGGTCAGTACAGTATAGTGCTGTTACAGTATCCTATCCTGACCTGAGGAAGGGGGTTTTGTTCTCCGAAAGTTAGTCAAAATGTATTAAAATTAGTCCAATAAAAAGATTACCTTGTTTACATGTTCTATTATAAACATTTATTAACACAGCTACAATACTACTTTATCCTAAAGCAAAAAACAAAAATATATATTTTATTTACAATTTGTTGTCTCTGGTTTCTGCTTTCTTCATCTTCTTTTCACCATCTTCCTTCCATCCAGCATCTGTCTTCGTTCTCTACCATCCAGTGTCAGCCCTCTCTGCTGTCTCTTCCATCCAATGTCTGCCCTCTCTCCCTGCCCCTTCCATCCACATCTGCCCTCTATCTCTGCCCCTTCCATTCACTGTTTGCCCTTTCCCTTCCATCCACTCCACTGTCTGCCCTTAGGCTCTGCCCCTTCAATACACCATTTGCCCTCCCTCTCCCATCCATCCAGGGTCTGCCCTCCCTCTCGCTCCCCCTTCCATCTAGGATCTGTCCCCTCTCTCTCTGCCCCTTTTTTCAGCCCCCAGTTCCAGCCCCCTTCTCCCCTCTGAGACCCCCACCCCAGTCCCCTTCTCCCCTCCCCTTCTCCTGTCTGTGACCCCCACCCCAGTCCTCTTCTCCCCTCTGAACACCCCCACCCCAGTCCCCTTCTCCCCTCCCCTCCTGAGTCCCCCACCCCAGTCCCCTTCTCTCCTCCCCCTCCCCTGTCTGAGACCCCCACCCCAGTCCCGTTCTCCCCTCCCCGTCTCCCATCTGAGATCCCCAACCCAGTCCCCTTCTCCCCTCCCCTGTCTGAGATCCCCACCCCAGTCCCTTTCTCCCCTCCCCTTTTCCTCTCTGAACACCCCCACCCCAGTCCCCTTCTCCCCTCCCCTTCTCCCATCTGAGATCCCCACTCCAGTTCCCTTCTCCCCTCCCCTGTATGAGACCCCCAACCCAGTCCCCTTCTCCCCTCCCCGTCTCCCATCTGAGATCCCCAACCCAGTCCCCTTCTCCCCTCCCCGTCTGAGATCCCCACCCCAGTCTCCTTCTCCCCTCCCCTTTTCCCCTATGAACACCCCCACCCCAGTCCCCTTCTCCCCTCCCCTTCCCTTCTCAGATCCCCACTCCAGTCCCCTTCTCCCCTCCCCCTCCCCTGTCTGAGACCCCCACCCCAGTCCCCTTCTCCCATCCCCTTCCCTTCTCAGATCCCCACTCCAGTCCCCTTCTCCCCTCCCCCTCCCCTGTCTGAGACCCCCACCCCAGTCCCCTTCTCCCCTCCCCCTCCCGTCTGAGATCCCCACCCCAGTCCCCTTCTCCCCTCCCCTTTTCCCCTCTGAACACCCCCACCCCAGTCCCTTTCGCCCCTCTCCTTCCCCACCTCAGTCCCGTTCTCACTACTGTCTGAATCGGCGAAGCAGCATCGTAGGCAGCGCCTCGTCTGCCCTGCTTGTGTAAAAATCAAATCTCCCTCTTGACGTCGACTCGGGCCTTCCAATCAATCACTATGTCCCGCCCTCCTCTAAGGTAAATTCCGCGAGGGCGGGCGGGACATAGTGATTGATTGGAAGGCCCGAGCCGACGTCAAGACGAGGAGAAGGAGATTTGATTTTTACAAGCAGGGCAGACGAGGCGCTGCCTGCGATGCTGCTTCGTCGATTTTTGTTTAAAGGAGGCAGCGGGAGCGGAGCACCCCCCACCCACTGGCACCCGGGGCGAACCGCCCCCACCGCCCCCCCTTGGTACGCCACTGCGTCATGGCAATCGCCATTCCACAGTGAGAGATGTAAGTGGTATTACATAAAGAACATGAATGATAAAATAAAATTAAGCAAACAGGTATAAAGAGATCATATTTGGAATAATAGATGACGTGGTAATGCGTTAAAGTTCATATGCCTTGTTGAAGAGGCAGGTTTTCAGTGATTTCCGAAAGTTGGTTAGGTCACGTTGGTTTTTCATGTCAAGCATATAATATGTAAACCACTTTGATTGTAACCACAGAAAGGTGGTATATCAAATCCTATCCCCATTCCCTTCCCTAAAGGACTGATAACCTCCCTCACAGCATCTGCCCCCTCTCAATCCCCCCCCCCACCAGTGTACCTTAGAGGTGGTCTTCTGTTGGCTCCCAGCAGTGGCAGCATTGCAGATACTATGCATGCAGCCTGCTCTGAAGACTTCCCTCTGGCTCATCCCACCTCCTCTGACATCACTTCCTCTAGGAGCAGGACGGGTCAAAGGGAAAGCTTCAGAACCAGGCTACAGGCAGAGTACCTGTAACACTGCTGCTGCTGAGGTCCATCAGAAGCCCACCTTTAAGGTACCCAGCATGGTGAGGTGTGTAATGTTGAATTGCAGCTGGAGGAAAAATGCCAGATTGAACCAAGGACGGGGGTAGGGAGTAGAAGAGAACGGAAGAGATGTCTGGAGAAGACAGGAGATTCTGCAAAGTATTTTTTGAATTGCCATTAACAATTCATGCATTAAACACAGCGTTAACTGAAATTAATTTGCAGCCCTAGTAACAAGTGCCTTTGTTTTTAAAGGAAAAAAAACACATCAACATTCAGATGTGGTAAAAGGATGGGGTATAATTTTTGAAAATGTATTGCACACTACTAAAATGCAAAAATATGCAAACATACTGCAAGATGAATGTTTAAAAATATAGTAGGCTAGGACAGTAATAGGTCTGCTTCTCAGGTAACTGCTGGTGCTGACTGTGAGACTGTCACTCTGAGACAGGCAGTAGCAGCAGAAGACAGGATGCGTGCACAAACTCTCTGCATTTCGCCAGACTCGCAGCTAGCATGACTGATGTGCATTATTAGTGACGTGTGTTGACAGCATTAGCATGCACTAACTTGGTAGCACATGTTAGTAACTCGAGGGGTAAACTTTTTCTCCCCATACACAAACTCAGATTGGTAGGGAGAAAACTTTCCCATCTTTTCATTTTTATTGGTAGGGTGCAAACTTTATCTAAATTTAGATTGACTGCCAAATTCCCCCCCACCCCCGAAACACACACACACACACTCTCTCTCTCTCTTCCTCACACACAAACCCTTATTCTTTCACCACTATCCCTCAGAACTCTTCTCCTTCCTATCCCCAGGCTTGACCTCATTAGCCTCAATCCTTCCATTTATTCAATCACAGCCGTCTAATTCTTTCTTCTAATTCGAGCAGACCCACAAGACCCCATGGTAGTGCAGTAGAGAAGCCAGGGTTGAAAGTTCACTGGCACGCCTTGTGTTCTTGGGTAAGACACTTAGAGGGGCATTTTCAAAAGGACATTCAAGCCGGAGTAAGATGGACTAAGTCAGAACATCCCAAATGGAAGTCCATCGCACATGTATTTTCAAACAGGAAATAATGTTGAGATTTCCTGTTCGAAAATATGTGAAGTAGATGTCCAGCATGAACAGCCATTTTACAAACTGGAACACCCAAATTATGAACAGGGAGAACAAGGGACCTGGACATCTGTATGGCAGTATTCTTAGAAAATGGCCACACAGATGTCCATGCAGAGCAGAGGGACAGCCTAATGGTTAGTATAGCGGGCTGTAAACCAAGGGACGCAGGTTCAAATCCCACTTTAACTCTTCTATTTTGTAACTGTGAGTCCTCCAGGAACAGAAAAATACCAGCTGTACATGAATATACACCACTTAAATAGCCTTCAGGCTTGAAGGTGGCGTATATATTTAGGTACAGTAAATATTTCCTGTTCCTAGAGGGCTCACAAAAAAAACAAAATTAAAAGACAAAGTGGGATTTGAACCTGAGTCCCTTGGTTTACAGTCAAGTACACTAACCACTAGGACACTTTTCAGACTTGTTTCCTGCTTTGTTAAGAATGCCTATAATACCTGAAGCTGTCAAACAGCCTGGTATCCTCTTTCAGTTTCACTTTCAGGAGAGAAGGAGGAGGACAGCAACCACTGAAGGATTAAGGAGGTGTCATGCCTTAATCCCCTGATGGCGAACCTATGACAAGCGTGTCAGCACTGACACGCGTAGCCATTTTCGATGACACGCGGCGCCGCCGCAGTGTGGTCCGCCCTCCCTCCTCGCTCCCGGAAACTAACCTTAAAGCCTCCTTTCACGTCGCAGCAAGTAGCAGCAGGGCAGGCCACTCCTTCCTTCTGTGTCCCGCCCTCGCCTGACGTAACATCCGCGAGGGCGGAGCACAGAAGGAAGGAGGAGAGGTCTGCCCTGCTGCTGCTTGCTGCGACGTGAAAGGAGGCTTTACATAGTAAAACATAGTAACATAGTAGATGACGGCAGAAAAAGACCTGCATGGTCCATCCAGTCTGCCCAACAAGATAATCTCATATGTGTATACCTTACCTTGATTTGTACCTGCCTTTTTCAGGGTACAGACTGTACAAGTCTGCCCAGCAGTATTTCCCGCCTCCCAACCACCAGTCCCGCCTCCCATCTCCGGCTTTAAGGTTAGTTCTGGGCCTGGTAGCGGGTGGAGGGGGGGCCCAGCGACCTCGGGTGGGCAGCGATCTCGGGTAGGGGGGGGGCCCGGGGGCGGTCCTAGTAGCAGTGATTTTTCTCGAAGTGACACACCACCCGAGTTATGCTCGGTTTTTTGGCGAATTTTGACACACCAAGCTCAAAAGGTTGCCCATCACTGCCTTAATCCCTTCAGTGGACAGCTGTTCAATCAGAGGATTTTTTTGTACCCTAGATGTTCCTGAAACAGGTCTAAATAAGAATGCCATTTTTAGACTTGGACATTTCTTCCCCTTTGGTAATCGCTGTTGGACATTTTGATTTTGAGCCCTCCCTAATCCCACCCAAAACACAACCATAACATGCCCCCTGCTCTTTGGACTTATGGCAGTGTTGGACGTCCATATCCTCCTTTGCAAAATTGGAATTTGGATGTTTCAATAACATGGACATCCATTTCAGCATTTTGGGGCATCCATATGCTTTGAAAATAAGCGCCTTAATCAACCATTGCCTCAGATACAAACTTAAAAGGTACACCCTTCAGGGACAGGAAAATACCTAGCTACTACTGAAAAAGGCATGAGCTACATCTGAAATCCTTTTTCCCCTTCCCTTCTAGTCTGATTCCTCATTCAGCCACTACAGGCCATTACAACACTGCCTTTTTCCAGTCTGAAGGGTCATCACCTCCACCTTCTGCTAGACACTGCAAGTTAACATCATATCACACCTCCTCCTCCTGTAAGCCCACACAGGCCAGTGATGGTGCTTCTATCGTCTTCTGGCCCTTGTGGGCCTATATACTGGGATGTACCACCAGTCACTTCACTGGCTTCCGATCAGATACCACATTCAATTCAAGCTTCTCCTTCTTACCTACAAATGCACTCAGTCTGCTGCCCCTCACTATCTTTCTACCCTCATCTCCCCTTACGTTCCTGCCCGTAACCTCCGTTCACAGGATAAATCCCTCCTCTCAGTACCCTTCTCCACCACTGCCAACTCCAGGCTCCGCTCATTCTGCCTCGCCTCACCCTATGCTTGGAACAACCTTCCTGAACCCTTACGCCAAGCCCCCTCCCTGCCCGTCTTCAAGTCTTTGCTTAAAGCCCACCTCTTCAATGCTGCGTTCAGCACCTAACTCTTGCCGTTCACTGAATCCAGACTGCCCCAATTTGACTGCCCCTATCGGACCGACCGTTCACTTGTCTATTAGATTGTAAGCTCTTTGAGCAGGGACTGTCTCTCTTTGTTAAATTGTACAGCGCTGCGTAACCCTAGTAGCGCTCTAGAAATGTTAAGTAGTAGTAGTACCACCAGAAGAAAAACCCTGTGCATTTCCACAATCAATATTCAAGAAGGGACCCAGTTACTTTGATGAAACCTTCACCCTCTCCTCACAAGATACACAACAAGGACCCTCATACCTGATGGGCCTTGCTACCTGGCTCTCCAACATCCATAGCAAGCATCCTCCAGGGGTCTGATAGACCCCACACTCCCTGGCTACCTTTTCACCTATCTTATCTGAAGGAGGAAAAATAAAGATGGGGTCAGGAGAAAGCACAATTCCTGCCTACCAGCTTTCGAAAATGGTGCTAGCTGACCTTGAGATCCTTTGCCTTATATGATCAACCAGCGCCATTTTGGAAATCAGAATCAACAGATCAGGAACAAGTTCTGCTTTCTTCTGCCCCATCATCATTTGGCTAGTTTAGATAGGGTAGGTGACCAGGATCATTCAGGAGGTGAAAGGAAGAGCTCCATTAGACCCTAGAGGAGCCTTGATATAGATATTGGGGGGGGGGGGGGGGGGGTTAAAGGAGTCTGAGTTATATAGAAAGCTCACTGTTGGCTGTTTCTTAGTACTTGGGTTCAAATCAATTTAACGGCCTGTTATTAGATGGCAAAAGTCCTCTCGGCCTGTTTGAGATAAGAGATTTAAAAGCTGTACATCATGAGGGTTAATGACCTGCCGCCTAACCCCACTGGGAGCACAATTACATTACAAAGATGGCCAAAGGAGGATAATTAAACCTCCTAATATACTTTTTCAAAGCAGTTTAATCTTAGAAATTTTCTTAGAGGATATATCCATTTAAAACAAGAAGCCAGACAGATGCAAATTGTCATGAAATGCCTAGCCACCCACCTGGGGTTACCCCATGGCCACTTAGAGGGTCTATCCCGAAAACAGCTAGGGTCCACCTGTACCTGCCGCTTGTGCTCTACACTAGCATCCTCCTCCCACCTACTGGGTCACCATCGCCTCTGGGTGAGTATTCCACTTTCAAATTATTCTAGGTTGCTGAAGTCACACTCCCAGTGGTCCCACAGTTCCCAGAAAGCACTCACAGACCCAACATACAAACCACCAGGATTCTTTATCAGTCCAGACAGGCAGGATGAGCAAACAAATGTGTTTATTCTCAGAACTTCAACAGTGGACAGAAAATGTGCAATCAGCAAACAACAGGTAACTGAAAAATGGATCAATTAGAAAACTAACAGTGTGTTAAGGCCATCAGAACTTGTGTGTTTAAGTACAGTATCGTCTCAATTATCTAACCTCTGCTAATCTGATCATCCCTCATATCAGACAACCGCCCCCCAATGACATCATCTAATTGCCATGAAGAAGTGCACAGGTTCTCTTCCTGTTTTCTGGCTTCACATGCTACTGGTTAGTTAATAAACAATACTGTATTTTAAATACAGATACACTATGCCTGTTCTTTATGCATAAAGTATGTTTTCCATACATTTTTTAAGGAGTTACCATTGTTTTCCATATTATCCAACTTTTCACTTATCCGACAATGGCTCGATCCCGTTTACCTCGGATAATCGAGACTGTACTGTATAAAGAAAGAGTATTCCTAAATTCAATTATATGTGAAACATGCTAAGGGAAAAATTGTGAGCTGTGGTATGCTCAGTTCTAATGACTATATTTCCTTTTTCAGGAGTGGTGAGAGGACACAAAACAAATATTTTGGAAAGCTGATATCAAGAAAGCAAGTTTTCAATTACTTCTCCCCACCATATTCATCCATTGCCTTCCCCAGAAATTGTTCAGGAAGAATGACAGCACACCAAGCCACTCTCCCCAGGAACAAAGATGCTCTAACCTAGTTCCTCTGAACTGCAGAATGAAGAAAGAAAGGGCTGTGAGCTAGCAATGAGCATAATACGAAGGCTCGAGGCCTTCAGACCCATTTACACGAAGAAGCTGAATCACAAGAGGAGAGAAGCAATGCTGCATTTTCCATTCATCTATTGGGGGAGAGGGGAAGTTATTAATGTGGGCTACTGTTGGGTTATTTTACCACAAGCCATTGTATTTTAGCATAGGGTTTAATTTTATGCAGGGAGACCCTGGGCTAAAATAGCCCATCTTAATGCTAGCTCACATTGATAACTTCATCTTGTACTAGAGCTGCTCAATATGAGGATTACTGTGGCCACATCCATATGGAGTTACATCACTCAGGCGCTGCAGGAGAAGACAGATATTGTAAGAACCCAACAATGCAAAAGATTTTCTCTGGGTTTTCAAAGTACTTTAAAAAACTAGGACAGAAAGATATGCATAAGGGCAATCATATTTCACATAATAATGTCAAGGGGCCACCTGCAGCTTACTACATTATTTTGCAAATGTTTTACTTCTTTACTGGCAATGTATCGGAAAAGTAATTCCATAGATTTGGACACATTAGTCTCTCTTTTTGGGGCCATTTCTCCTAAACCTTAGAAAAATCTGAAATCACAGTATAGTGGACAAGATTCGGGAATACACATAAATTAACAAAATATGTGACTTCAGTTGCCTAATTTAAATGTACTCAAAAAGCACTTACGAGGCAAGATTCAAAGAAGAAAAAGGAAATGAGAAAAAGAAATTGAATTCTTGGCAAAACGATTGAAAACCAGTTTTATATTTATAATGATGTTACACAAAATGTTGTGCAGAGATTAGAAAAGGTTCAAATTTACATAGAAAAGAAAACAATTCCTATTTTATCCCTACATTGCACTTGGACGTACTCTCATTTCCTTATGACTCGCAAGGTATATCAAGAACTGACCCCTTAAAAAATAAGGCTTCAAGTCTTTGAATAGCTAGAAAATATAATTCTCCGTGTTACAACCCTTAGCATAACATGATCTGAAATTTGTATACTGTATAATGTCTTACCAACATGAAAAATACAGATCCTTCAGTCCAAGGAGACTGCAGTCAGGGTTAACAGTGACCAAAAAGGCAGGGAGAGGTCCAGTCCCATCCTAATCTTCTCATTATCTCCTCAAATATCACCAGAAAACAAACTGTTTCTATATATACAGTAGGATGCCGATTATCTGGACTAACCTTGGCAGAGGGCAGTCCAGATAGTGGAAAATCCAGATGATTGGACAGTGCTTTTCTCTGCTGTGTCCCCGCGAGGATGAGAATTTGAACTAACAGTAGCCATACTGGGTCAGACCAATGGTCCATCTAGCCCAGTATCCTGTTTCCAAACAGTGGCCAAGCCAGGTCACAAACAAGTACCTGGCAGAAAGCCAATTAGCAGCAACATTCTATGCCACTAATCCCGGGCCAAGTCGTTGCTTCGCCATGTCTGACTATGGACTTTCCTCCAGGAATTTGTCCAAACCTTTTTTAAGCTCAGAAACACTAACCACTGTTACTACATCCACTGGCAAGGAGTTCCAGAGCTTAACTACTCGTTAAGTGAAAAAAATATGTCTTCCTATTTGTTTTAAAAGTATTTCCATGTAACTTCCTCAAATGTCCCCTAGTCTTTGTATTTTTGGAACGCTGGGAGGGTACAATGGGGAAGATTCAGAGAAGGGGCGGATGCTGGTTCACCGGCAGAGGAGAGGGAGACAGGGGAGTGATGCACTGCTGCTGAGTGGACCTGTTCCTACCCGCAGCTATGCCACTCTGCTCTGGTCCGGATTATTGGACATCCGGATAATCAGTGTTCCACTGTATTCTCTGTTCTGTAAAAAAAAAGCTATGGGCCTGATATGCAGCCAGCAGCAATTGATTTTTGGTGAACACCAGTGGCTTTTCTCCCTGAATACTCAATGTCAAGCCATGTCCGTGCTCTGGCATTGAATATCTGGGCGTACACAACTGGACAAAACTTAGCCAGTTAAGTGCATTATTCAGCAATTAACCGGCTAAGAAGACCTGATAAAGATGGGACTGCCTTTTATGTGGTCCTATTTATGCGGGTTATCTTAGCCAGTTAAGTACTGAAAATTGGCACATAACTAGCCAAGTGCCGACTCTGCCCCCGGAACGCCCCCGAAATAGCCAGTTTCGACTTGGGCACTAACTGGGCATTTTCAGTGGCACTATCTGGTTAAGGGCCACTGAAAATCCCTGGTTAGCCCAGGACAGGCAATTTAAACAGCCAGGAGCGGTTTCTAATTTAGACAGGCATTTCATTTTATCGGACAAAGGGAATTTTGAATTTATTAGGTTTCTGTTTTCATGAAGACAATAGCTTTAGGTATATTTTCTTGTTGTGGATGTTTTGAGAGCATGTGGTCAGGTCTTTCCTATTAAATAAATGGTGTTCCTAATTGTGATTTTATTGTATGGTTAATAGCCATGATCAGTACAACCCAGGCAGTATACTAAATTTTTATAATATACATAAATTGCTTTGAATATCGCCCCCTATATTATCACCGTACTTATACTATTTAGCGCAGTGATGTCTATGTACTGGAAGACCTGAGTGTAGATTTGTAAGTGGGAGCATTGTATGTGTGCTATCAGGTGATGTATGTGAATTATGTACGCAGAAATAAGATTGCAGGTAGTAGTGTTATGTAGTATTTTAAGTAGTTAGTTTGCTAACATGGCTAAATATTGTGCAGTACTACATTAGTGCTTAATATCCCTGAAGTCATGGGCATTTATAATTGCATCGATATGTGCTGTTTGACGGTAGCTGACTAGTATACATAACAGGGACAATTCCTTAACATAGGCGCAAACATTTATGTGCCCATTGTGCATGTAATTGTTTAAAATAATAGTATTTTTATACACATATATGTGAACATACACATGTAAATATTAAATTTCTGTTAAGTGATCTGTAAACAGATGCTTAACTTACATAGCATGTATTTGCAAAGGGGGTACACACATAGGCACAGCAATTTATCTGGGATTTTTTTCCACAGGGGATATGTCTCCTGCCCCACCCCACCCCCACTCCAGTCTTGCCCAGCAAGCAGCAGCGGTACTCATAGGCTGCCTGCACCTGTGCTGGGACTCTCTCACACTCTGAACTGTCCCGCCCTTCGCAAAACAGGAAGCCATGTCAGAAAGGGCAGGATGGTTCAGAGTGAAAGTCCTGGTGCAGGTAGCCTTTGAGTGTCGCTGCCCGGGCATTGCCAGGAAGGGATGTCAGTGAGGTCAGATTGTAGCAGAGGGCAGGAGGGAGAATACAGATAAACTGTCTGACGGGGGGGGGGGGGGGCATATTTATTTATTTATTGCATTTGTACCCCACATTTTCTCACCTATTTGCAGGCTCAATGTGGCTTCCAAGTACCATCAAAGGCGTTTGCCCAGTCGGTGGATAACAAATACAAAGTTGTATAGTGATCATATGAGGTATAAGTGAAGGGTCGGAGTGGATGAAGATTGCTTGTTGTCCTGTTCGATCATAGTCATGCTGTGTTGGCAGGTGAAGAAGGTTACGTGGGGTCGTTGGGGTAGGCCTTTTTGAAGAGGTAGGTTTTTAGTGATTTCCTGAAGTTCAAGTGGTCGTGGATTGTTTTCACAGCTTTTGGGAGCCCATTCCATAGTTGTGCACTTATGTAGGAGAAGCCGGCTGCGTAAGTTGTTTTGTATTTCAGTCCTTTGCAATTTGGGTAGTGTAGGTTTAGGTAGGATCTTGACGATCTGACTTTGTTTCTTATTGGTATATAAGGTGCAACGCACGCACCTTGTCTAGACATGCCACTGCATGGGCAGGGCCCAAACTTATTGGAAGCTACCTAGGTATGTGCAGCATTGGGCTGGTTGGGTATGTTAGACACTAACACCAGCTCTATGGTTGGCATAAGTGTTCACACCTATGTGCCTATGCGCATATATACTCAGTTCTGCTACTATGTCCCCCTTGCAAATATGCACTATGGGGCCCTTTTACAAAGTGGTGGTAAGCCCAACGCGGGCTTACTGCACACTGTGCCAGAACTATCACTGGCCCAATTCAACCGCCGGCAGTAGTTCCAGCTCGAGAGCACACCATTTCTGGCGCGCCAGAAATTATTTTTTTTATTTAATAGCATAGCGCTAACCTCAATAGGTGGCGGTAAGTGTACTCTTACCACATGGCCATTTCTTTTAAGGGCTCTTTACCAACTGCAGTAAAAATGGCCCTTGCCGCTACTGCAGGGTCCTTTTCCCCGCAGCTTAGTAAAAGGACCCCTATGTAAGATAAGAGGGTACTTGTAAAACCATGTTTGGTGCACTGCTAGCACTTATGAAGGTGTATGCCCACAAATACACTAGTATTCTAGACATTTTACATGCACAAGGGTGTATAAATGCAGGCATCTTTTTAATTTTCACTTTATTATTCAATTGTCAAAGTATAATTTTTAAAAAGTATGCAATATTACAAGCAATAAGCAAAGAATTCAATAGTTACTATAGTCCACATCAAACAGTGAAAGAAAGCAGAAGAAAATTCTCTCAAAAATAGTAATATTTAGGCTTCAATTTATATTTAAACCCCAGCTAATCTACTTAACCACCAAGAAAATTAAATCATAAAACTTGACTATCGGTGTATTTCATTTCCCCAGTAAAACAGATTCCAATTGCAATGGGTCAACAAATGTATAGCACACTTGCAAAGCAACCTAAGGGGGGGAGTGAATAAAGCGGGCATCAGGATTACAAAATTGTGCATATATGGACCAAAAATCAACTGATAAGGATGTTATACATTCACTAATGCCTGAAGAATGAATAACTTCCTTTGATTATTGGCCCTAATAATATTAAAAACAGAATAGACCACACAACCTAAAACTCAGAACATTTTAGAACACTTTCAGGGACTAAACTATCCTATTGTCATGATCAGAGAGCACGCTTCTGAAGGAAGCCAAATTTTTTACACTCTTTTTGGCCTGTAATAAAGGGCGTTTTGGGGGCTTTGCGCATAATTTTACTCTAGCTAATTCTAGCTCTGCTTTTCATTTACTACTTCAGTTAATCCTCTCAGTCCTGTACAGGTTGTGCCTTTGGTATCACCACAACTTTTCTGTGTGAACCTCGAGTGGAGGAGTGGCCTAGTGGTTAGGGTGGTGGACTTTGGTCCTTAGGAACTGAGTTCGATTCCCACTTGTGACTCTGGGCAAGTCACTTAACCCTCCATTGCCCCACGTAAGCCGCATTGAGCCTGCAATGAGTGGGAAAGCACGGGGTACAAATGTAACAAAAATAAAATAGATACTATTGGAGATTCTACATGGAATGTTGCTACTATTGGAGATTCTACATGGAATGTTGCTATTCCACTAGCAACATTCCATGTAGAAGGCTGCGCAGGCTTCTGTTTCTGTGAGTCTGACGTCCTGAACATTCGTGCAGGACATCAGACTCGCAGAAGCCTGCGCGGCCACATTGGTGATCTGCAAGGGCCGACTTCTACATGGAATGTTGCTAGTGGAATAGCAACATTCCATGTAGAATCTCAAATAGTAGCAACAGTGGAGGAGTGGCCTAGTGCTTAGGGTGGTGGAACTGAGTTCGATTCCCACTTCAGGCACAGGCAGCTCCTTGTGACTCTGGGCAAGTCACTTAACCCTCCATTGCCCCATGTAAGCCGCATTGAGCCTGCCATGAGTGGGGAAAGCACAGGATACAAATGTAACTAAAATAAAAGATACTATTGGAGATTCTACATGGAATGTTGCTACTATTGGAGATTCCACTAGCAACATTCCATGTAGAAGGCTGCAGGACGTCAGACTCACAGAAGCAGAAGCCTGCGCAGCCACATTGGTGATCTGCAAGGGCCGACTTCTACATGGAATGGTGCTAGTGGAATCTCAAATAGTAGCAACAGTGGAGGAGTGGCCTAGTGGTTAGGGTGGTGGACTTTGGTCCTGGGGAACTGAGGAACTGAGTTTGATTCCCACTTCAGGCACAGGCAGCTCCTTGTGACTCTGGGCAAGTCACTTAACCCTCCATTGCCCCATGTAAGCCGCACTGAGCCTGCCATGAGTGGGAAAGCGCAGGGTACAAATGTAACAACAAAAAACCCAAAAAAAAATCCAGTGCAGTAGGCGGAGGGTACTGTTCTCATTCAAGGAAAGATCCCACCAGTTGTCATGTCTTCCTTTGTAGAATCTGTATTTTTCCACCATAAGCCTCTTTTGTCCATGCTTACCATATACTAGGTATCTGTATTATAGACAAGACAGCACATAAATTGCCTGTAATACAAAAATCAACAAAATGGATAATATTCTCAGTAGTGTGAGCAACAGCAATTGTCCTTATGAAGGCAGCGTAGGCTGATAATTGGAAAAGATCATGCCAGAAACATACACATATACTGACATTTTTAGTGTGATGAATCAATTATACATGTTTTTAACTAGCAAATGTATAATCTGTCTTAATAACTCTCCATATAATTTAGTATAGGATATTGTGAATAACTACAAAAAAAAGGCACATAACGCCTGCAGCTGAGCCATTCTTACACAGCATGATATCATAAATCCAAAGGCATGCCAGAATAGCTTAAGGATATCAAAGAACTAGCGTTACAAAAACGATCACAGACAATGTGTAAATATATCTAATGAATTCTAAGGCTAGATTATTGACTTTTTGCTCCCACTTATATTTGTTAACAAATACAGATGGCTTACGATGAAGAACTATATGTCAAATAAGCTATACCATTTAGAAGATTCTTATAGCAAAAAAGGAAGCAGAATTTTACCCAAGATAACTTATATATGTTGTCCTTATTTTTTTAAAGACCTTCAAGCCATTTTACACTGTTGTTGAAGGTTTCTACAGTAAGGCAAACAGAAAGAAACAGAGAAAATAAATGGAAGAAATTCACAAAGAAAGTATGTGAATCAAGGAGCATCAGGAGGCTTCTATGTAAAGCTTAATAATACCATATTTCAGTGGTATACTGTATCAACCAAGACTACCACATTGAAACAGCGCTGGACACAATGGGCTGTTTTTACTAAACCATGCTAGTGATTGCAGGCGCAGCAAACGCGACGCAGCCCATTCAATCTGAACGGGCTTCGTCATGTTTGCCGCATAGGAATTTTTTTATTTTTGTTACATTTGTACCCCGCGCTTTCCCACTCATGGCAGGCTCAATGCGGCAGGCAATGGAGGGTTAAGTGACTTGCCCAGAGTCACAAGGAGCTGCCTGTGCCGGGAATCGAACTCAGTTCCCCAGGACCAAAGTCCACCACCCTAACCACTAGGCCACTCCTCCACTGTTGCTACTATTGGAGATTCTACATGGAATGTTGCTATTCCAACATTCCATGCAGAAGTGGGCCCTTGCAGATCACCAACATTCCATGTAGAAATCGGCCCTTGCAGATCACCAATGTGGCCGTGCAGGCTTCTGCTTCTGTGAGTCTGACGTCCTGCACGTATGTGCAGGACGTCAGACTCACAGAAACAGAAGCCTGCGCAGCCTTCTACATGGAATGTTCCTAGTGGAATAGCAAGATTCCATGTAGAATGTCCAATAGTATCTATTTTGTTTTTGTTACATTTGTACCCTACGCTTTCCCACTCATGGCAGGCTCAATGCGGCTTACATGGGGCAATGGAGGGTTAAGTGACTTACCCAGAGTCACAAGGAGCTGCCTGTGCCGGGAATCAAACTCAGTTCCTCAGTTCCCCAGGACCAAAGTCCACCACCCTAATCACTAGGCCACTCCTCCACTTCAAGTGCAGTTCAGTAAAAGGGGCCCTACATGATCTAGCATACAACTAAAAGGAAAAAGGTATTCAACTATAATTGGGAAAAGCAGCTGGACTAATAGCTATTTTCCTGGACAGAAAATGAATGAACTTAATACAATGTCAATGTTAGTTTTTGAGAGCTGAAAATAGGGGTCATTTACTAATGTTAGCATGTGTTACCTGCTACAGGGCCCATCTGGAATAGCACTGCAGAAAGCTACAAACACATCTTGTTCGAAGATATCACTAAATACATGAAATATGTTTGTATACATTCCATCCAAAATAATTAATGTCCACTTCTTGGTTATGCTGACAACTATGTGAGTTGTCGTGCTTGGTTCCTACTGGCCATTTCGTTACAAATGCGTATTATAATCTGGACAAATCAGACACCATTGAGTGTCGCATGGTATGTGTCACTTATCCAGGGATTTCAAAGGAACTGCAGGGCAATAGTACTAAGAATTTCAAAACAGCAGTTTAAAAATTCTCGTTCACAGTTGAGAACGTATGGATTTCATAACCTGGCTATGCACGTTTAAAATTTACCACCCCACTGTAGGGACGAGCTCGTCTAAAAACTCGAGATTTGCAAAAAAAGAAATAAAGGCATTCCACAATCACCCGTGTGAATGAACAATGCATTCATACTATGAGGGGAAAAGGCAGCTTTACCATATCTATTTGATTTCCACAGGTAAAGTCAACCACATATTGAACCCATCTGTGTCTTTATCCAAACAATGTGGCCCAACAAGATAAATGTTTCCAAGAACTGGCAGTTGTCCCTTGTTTCCATTAACATGGTGCTACTTATAGGATGAAAAGTGGCTCACAATTAGGAATACAAAGAACAGCAGGCTCATTCTGTAAATTAGAGGTATTCTACGCTCCATTTTCTCACATTAAGAATTTGCTTTTGTGCTGGAGTTTCAAAGCTATTGATATTGTGCAAGATGATTAAAACAATGGGGTTTCCCGTATATTTTATTCATATATAGTGTTTCTGCTTTCCTACACAATACAGTGGAAGCTTATAAAGGAACTTTATTTTTCTAGCATTTTTTAACTGAAAGCTAAGATTCAGAATGTGGAAAAAGTGAGAAACATGAAAGGCAATTCTGGAAAAGACACCAAGTGTCCTGATGGTGCGCCTACAAAGGCATGCTGAAATGCCCACCAGCATTTGGTAAAGATTTCGCACCTATCAGTGGTCTTTGCAGAACTGAAACCCAGCATCACGCTAATTTGTCTGCTGAATGGTGGTGAGGCACCCACTGGCATGGTGCTATGCACTGTGTGCCACAAAGTACATGCAAACATTTATGCAATGCATGCACTGATGTCAGAGACATGGGGACAGTCTCAACATGGCAGCTGTCATTCGCATGCTACCATTTGTTGAGGAAGACACCCTCCTGTTGGCCAAGCTGTCTCCATCTATGCTTAGAAAGTTGCTCCCCCAGCCTGGCCACAGCAGGGACCATGTAAGAATGCAAAGGGCCTAACAGAGAATGTGGAACAGGTTCGGTGAGAGTGTAGCCATCCTCAAAGAGCTAAAATGCCATCATGGGGCAAAGTAGGAAGAACGTGTGCAGAATTGAGTTCCTTTCTCTAGAATAAGCTATAACCAGATTTTTATTCTTAAAACATTTGTGGCCCTCAAGGATATTCCAGTTCTTCCTTATAATTTTCTGGACCTGCGTAGCAATATGCGAATACCTGAGTGTACCTACAACATCTGGAGCTTTTACAATCTGTTTTTCAGTGAGAGAAATCATTTCTGAGTCTGTTCTAATGGTCATGTTTACTTTCATGCACAGTTACTCTTGTTGACCCCTGAAACAGGCGGTTTGCATCAGCCGAAACATGGACCCGTGTCGGGTCATTCATCTGGTGCTACTGAATAAAGGTTTTTTGCATATCATCTCCCAGGCTTGGAGTCCCTTTGTCACCCTCTGTCCTTGTGTTGGCTCCTTTGATGTTCTGTGGAGGGGTGCTGCATACTCAATGTCCAATGCAAAGCTCCTAGTTTTGTATGTAGGTCCACATCCAGAGGGACCAGGGTTCCCCTTGTCACTGCCCACCCCCAACCAAGGGCACACTGTCCCAACCATGATGATCCTGGTTCAGAAAGTGTGGTCATATAGTGTATTTTTGCAATACACCCAGCCTCTCAAGCTATAACACCAGCTCCCTACCCCCTGGTAGCATATCAGCTGCACCTTGACTATACACCATGCCCCATGACAGCAGTAGGCTTAGCCATGCAAACTGAGTGGCTGAAGTACAACAGACTCTTATATATGCACACCACTTCTAACCTGCCTAACTAGGTCATCTGCATACCCATATCCCTGGGTCGGACAGAAATACCACTGTGATCCAGCTCCCTGGCATGTGTAGGCCATGATGTGTGTCCTTTGCCATATAGCACATACATATGATAAGACTGTATTGATTTCCTTAGATCTGACTGCAGCATTCAACCTGGTAGACCATGCCTTTTTATTAAACCAGCTACACAATGCAGGTATTCAAGATGTTGTCCTACAGTGGCTATGTTCCTATCAAACATATAAACGGCGAGTGACCGTACTCACTCGCAAATGCGCAGTAGAGACCTTCTCTGCCCCGCCCCCACGTCAATACGTGATGACGGGGGGCGGAACACAGAGGGTCTGTACTGCGCATTGCTGAGGGAGGGACACCGCCGTCTAACGCTCCCCCCACCCGAGTCGCCGCCGCCACCCACCTTCTACCCGGTCGGGGGTCCGGGAACGCAGCACTGAGCTCTGCTGAGCTGCCGACATCGCCCTTCCTTCTTCTTCTCTGCCTCTGTCCCGCCCTTGACGACGTTACGTCACACGAGGGCGGGACAGGCAGAGAAGAAGAACGAAGGCCGACGTCGGCAGCTCAGCAGAGCTCAGTGCTGCGTTCCCGGACCCTCGCTGTTTCAATAGCGGAGCGAGGGCCCGGCCGGGTGGAAGGTGGGTGGTGACGGCTCGGTGGTGGGGGCGCCAACTCGGCGGTGGGGGCGGGCCTTTCAACCCCCCCCTTCCTATAATAGCCCGTTTTTACGGGCTCAAAGTCTAGTTTAACCAATAGATCATCTGTAGTTCAGCAACGTGAGGTCTGCTCTTCATTCTACACTTTACCTTGTGGTGTCCTACAGGGGCTCAGTTTTAGTGCCACTATTGTTTAATGTTTTTCTGGCTCCCCTGTTAGGTAATACAGAGCAACTAGGTCTTACAGTATTTGTATATGCTGATGATGTTCAGATCTTAGCCTCGGACTCTCCTAATAATAGAAAGCCCATTGCCCAATTGAACTATAAACTAGATCAAATATCTGACTGGATTACCTCTCATCACCTTCAGCTGAATCTGGGCAAGAGAACTGCTATTTTTCTCAATCACTCCACTGCTATCTCCCCGGTCCAACCTTTCCAAATAGCAGGCTGTAATTTGCCAGTGGTTGAGCAAGTGCGTGTCTTGGGGGAGTCATTACTGACAATTCTTTGTCTTTTCACATCATACCTCTCAAACGGTTAAAAGTTGTTTCTTTAAACTCAGGAAGCTCTACTCAGTGCTTCAATTATTTACTGCCTCAGTTTTTCATATCGTTGTTCACGCATTAGTGATTTCCACTCTAGATTACTGTAACGTTCTACTGTGTGGAATTAACCAAAAGGACTTAAGGTGCTTACAATTAGTACAGAATGTATCTTTAAATTTACCTACAGAAGTCAGTCATTTTGAACATATTACTCCCTATTTACAGGTTCGGCATTGGCTTCCTGTTCCTTATCAAGTCACCTATAAATTATTAGTTTCATTTTTTAAGATCCTTCTCTCTCTGGCTACCCTTCTTGTCACATTTTTTGGTCCCCTACTGCCATTCGAGGATGCTCTGTTCTTCTCAGGGCTGTCAGCTCCAAGTCCCCTCACACATTCAGATTTGTCTTGCTGCTGTTAGGATGAAAATATAGAGGGGCCCTTTTACTAAGCCATGTAGGTGCCTACGCGCGCCCAATACGTGCCAATTCAGAACTACTACCCAGCTACCGTGTGGCCCAGGCGGTAATTTGATTTCTTACACACGTCCACTATGCATGCCGGAAAATATATTTTATTTTCTGGCGCACGGCGCTAACCTGGTGGTAATCAGCACTGTATGCGCGCTGACGGTTACTGCCTGGTTAACGCATGAGACCTTATCACTAAGTGAATGGGTGGCGGTAAGGTATCAGGGCCAAAATGGACGCAACGCCAATTTTCATGTTGGCGTTACATCCATTTTCAGCCAAAAAAGGCCTTTTTTGCAGGTGCGCTGAAATACGGACCTGCACGCGTCCAATACACGCGTCTACAGCAGCACAGGCCACTTTTTAGTGCACCTTAGTAAAAGGACCCCTTAGTGTTCAGGGTTCCCTCCTATGGAACTCTCTTCCCTTAGATCCATGCTTGACAGAGACTCTGGCTGATTTTAAGGCAACACTTAAAACCCATTTGTTCGGTAGGGCATTTGGGTCTTAGGAGTCCAAATGCTACCTGATGATGGGGGCGGTGGTTTGATGGTTGCGGTGTTGATGTCTGGATCTCTTCTTTGCTATTCTTTTCTTTAATACTGTAGTTCTATTTCCTCTTTTCCTTATTTTATTTACAAGTGTACACCACTCTGATAGTTCACTCCTGAGTGGTATACTAAGTAATAAATACACTTGAAACTTGAGCTTTTGTTTGTGCTGATGAACCCCCTGGTGGTAGAGTTGAGGCATTCAGAAATACCTCTTCACCAAGCCAGCTTGACGATGGTGTTGACCTTAGACCCTGCCTCTCCATAGAGGAATCATATAATGGGGAATAGCACCTAGCATTTGGCTCACAAAACTACAAATTATTGGCGTCAATCATGTATGTAAGAACTAGTATTATACAGATTAGGCACATTATTGGTGCCTACATTTAGACACCAGCTTATAGAATTGCCTTTTATGTAATTATGTGCACTCTGATGAAATATGCACAAAATTATATAGGTATATAACTATATAATTGCTTAGGGAGTAGTTGAAGGAAAACTAGCTTTATCAGTGGAGAGAGACCTTTTAAGAAAAAGAGCAAAAGCTGTATTGTAGCAAGGAAATGAAGAACACCTACGACATAAAAGTAGAGTCATCACCAAGAGAAGTAAATAGAAATGAGTGATTCAAAAAGTAAATAAATCTACTAAGTGCCTTACTCAAGAATAAAAACCTGGAAGGAATATTATGGAAGGAAAAGACAAGCCACCGACAATAATAAAAAATGAAGCCAACTGATAATCTATTTTGTTTATTTCTTTTCACTCAATGCATAGTAAAACTGTGGAACTTATAAGAAGAAAATGTTGTGAAGGCAATTAAAGTTGCAGCATTTAAAAAAGATTTGGACAAATTCCCAAATGTAAATTCCAAAAACCATTAAGGTAGACCTAGGGAAAGCCACTGCATGAAATCTTGCTACTTTGGGGATTCTCCCAGGTACAAACTTATACCTGGACTGTTTACTGTTATTGCAACAATTTTATTATTGTTTTTTCATTTCATAAACCGTATAATCTTGGTAAAGTTTCAAGTTTGGTCACCTGCATCGGTCACTCAACGCAAGCTTATACAATGCCTTCCACAAAGACCAATACAGTCTTGCCATTGTCTGTGGTGCAGGTTTGGCACAATTGGTCTAATGACAGTTCGTCTAAGGATACAATTTGTCTAAAGTCCAATTTGTCCAAAGACACAATTCATCTAAAAGTTAATTCATCTAGGACTAGATTCTATATATATGGTGCCAAAAATATTTCCACCTAGGCGTATTCTGTAAACTGCGCCTAGATTTAGACACGGTTTATTGAATACGCCTAACGGCCATGTCTACACATAACCCTAGGTGCGTCCATTCTCGCCAAGTAAATACCAGCGCTTAAGTTAGGCACGAAGCAGGTGTATTCTATAATCATGTGAGTTAGATTTTCAGAACGCCCACGGTCTGCCCATTCCACGCCCATGGCAAGGCCCCCTTTTTCACAGCATGCATTAGAATTTATGCGCACCACTTTACAGAATACGCCTAGCAAGCTGTGCATGTAAATTCTAATTAATGCCAATTAGTATCAATAATTACTTAAGTGGCAATTATCAGCACTGATTGACTTGTTAAGTAATTAAATTGCATGGGCAAATCCAAAATATTAATCGGATTTGTGAACACAATTTCAGTTGCGCTATATAGAATCTGGGGGCTAATGGCCAAATGGTCTAAAAATTAAATAATCAAGATAAAGATAAAGATGTGAAGTCATACATTTGTCATGTGGCAGATCACTTTTTTTAAAGTCAATAATGAAAATACAACACATGCTTTAATCTAATCAATGTATTAACCCTGGAAGCTACTTGGTATTATAATACAATAGGCAAACATTTTACTGAATGTGAGAGAGGTGCAAAGTCACAGGTGTTTGATGTGGAAGAGTAAAGACCAGTTATGAATGAATGTATTAACTTACTAAAAATTTTGTTTAGGAAGTCAATTATTAAATATGACTGCGGCTTTAGGCCTAATTGTGAATGAGATGAAAACAAAAGCTGTGAACTGATGCCCCAGTGATCAAATTCCCCGCGCTGTTCTGAACAGAGCTGAAAACTTAGTGCCAGAACAGTGCGGGGAAGTAAAACCCTCATGATCAAAACTAATAGCATGCAAATCCTGAGGGAGGATTGTGCCTGGGCATGCACCAAAACACAAACCTCCTGCAGGAGTTGTATGACAGGTCCAGGCTGTCAAAAAAAAAAAAAAAAGACCTGCCAAACAGGGCTTGATGCCTCCCAATCCCTCCAACAGGGAAACTCCCTACCCCCCCCCCCCCCCCCAGAAGCAAATCCAAACCCCCCCCCCGCCCCTGACAGGGAGGACTCGAGGTTTGGAGGTCCGGTGTACCTCCAGCCCCTCAGTGGTCTAGTGCCCCCCCGAACCGCCCTTCTTTCAGTGCCGCCCTGCCCAGTGCATCCTAGGATGTGTTGGTCAAGGCTTCCCTACCATATAAGGACGTTTCTCCCTTATACGGTAGGGAAGCCATGACCAGTGCATCCCAGGATGCACTGGGATGCACAGGGCATGCCATTATTTCGAGGTTCACTGGAGCTCCAGCCTTCAAGCCCTCCCTGTCTGGGGGGGGGGGGGAGAATCAGGTGTGCTTCTGGGAGGGGTTGGGGGTTGCTCTGTTGGGGGTGTGAGGTTGGGGGCACTAGACCACCAGGGAGTATCGGGTCCTGTGTCAGGAGGGTGTCTGGTCCTTTGTCCGGGGTGGGATGGGGAAGCCTGCTAGCAAGCAAATGCATGCTGGATAGGGTTCTCCATTCCTTCCCAATGCTCTGCAAATCCTAAAACCAGCTCTGAGCTGGCTTAGGGTTTGCAACGGGAGTAGCGCCCTTGTTTGGCAAGCTGAGCATTGGGGAGGAATAGGTAATGCCCTGTTTAGCATGCATTTGCATGCTTATTGCTTTCAGAGCCGGCGAGCGCAATGTTTCACGCACTTGTCGGCTCTGATCAATGGGTGGGAGCAAATGCGGGCGCTGGTACAGCACTATTGGCCTCTAGTGCCCGCATTTGCTTTTGAACATCTGCCCATGAAATCACACGTTACAATTCTATAGAAGGCAGAAACTGTTATAAAAATTTATGCTTCAAGTATAAAATCCAGAACTGCAGTTGATGTTCAGGTATTGCAAAAAGTGGTGTTTGAAGTAAAGTATTTCAGTTATCTCAACTGTTACAGTGGATATATTAAGAAAGAATAGAAAGACGCTGAGGTCAGATGGAATGCATAATACGAGGTGAGCAATGAAGGAAACAGAAAACTGATTAAAGAAGCCATGAAGATTATATTATGAGATTTCTAAATGTTATATTTCATTGGAAATTCATAATTCTTTTTAGTTTTTATACTTTTTTATATTTTTTTAAATTGTGCATCTCTCAAATGTTGGAGGTTATCTTGATTGTTAACCACTATGAATCCTAACTGGAAAAATGTTTTATTTGTATATCACTCAAATTTTGGAGCTTAACTTGATTGTTAACCACTATGAACCCTAATTGGAAAAATGACAGTATATAAAACGTTAATTGAATAGATTACCTATTTTCCTTTATAGAACCGACTCCAAAAAGGCACTTTGTAAAAACAGACGCCCCTTTATAGAATTGCCCTCCACGTGACTGTATATCGCTGCTAAATGAATGGTTTTTGGTGCTGCATCTGCCCTTTGATATGGACAATATGGCGCTTTCAGTGAGTTAAATGGCCTATTATCCATGTAAGATTTATAAATACACAGATAGGCAATTTTCAGACTTTGCTCAGTGATGTTTCCTTGAATTCTCTGTCTGGGTTTGTCCTTTTGAATTTTAGCAACGTAGGCAAGTCAGTAAAACAATTATCCTCCTCACATTTTTAGGCATGTTAAAATAACTTTTCAAGAGTCAGTCACAAGAATTCAACTACACATTACAAAGTGCACAACAAAAAGTGTGTGGGTGGTGGTGTGTGGTGTCTTTATTGCACTCATTCACTGCAGTTTCCAAAGAAAGAGAGACTTAACAGTGCTCTTTGGTATTTCATAGTGCATAATTGCATGATGTGAAGCGTCTGTTCACGCTTTCCAAAAATACTAGGACTAGGGGGCATGCGATAAAGCTACAATGTAGTAAATTTAAAACGAATCGGAGAAAATTTTTATTTACTCAACGTGTAATTAAACTCTGGAATTCGTTCCCAGAGAATGTGGTAAAGGCGGTTAGCTTAGCGGAGTTTAAAAAAAAGTTTTGGGCAGCTTCCTAAAGGAAAAGTCCATACACCGTTATTAAATGGACTTGGGGAAAATCCACTATTTCAGGGATAAGCAGTATAAAATGTTTTGTACATTTTTGGGATCTTGCCGGGTATTTGTGACCTGGATTGGCCACTGTTGGAAACAGGATGCTGGGCTCGATGGACATTTGGTCTTTCCCAGTATGGCAATACTTATGTACTTATGATGATTTAAAGGGGGGGGAGGAGCAAATGCAAGGCAATCTTTCAAATAATAAGCTAACTGCCAGAAAAAAATCAACCCAGGGAAAATGAGACAATCATCTATTTAGGCTTAGGTAAATAATTTTAAACTTCAAACAACTATATCTCAATACAGATACACTCAGTGAACATTTTTACTCTGAACAGAGAAAAGAGGGGGGAAATGTACACTGAACAAGAAAGTAACTGTAACTTTATTACTTTTGAAGACTAAAGATGTAGTGGTTCCAGTTTCTTTCTGTCTTCTGAACATTGCTAGATTGCTGAGGAACTGACAATGTTAGGCATAATTAGGGCTAAGATCTTCAAAACTCAATGACTGAAAATAATTGCTTCTCTCTCTTTTCTTTCCCACTATTCCAAAGTCCAACCTAAAGCTTTAAAGCTGACTGGAGAAACACAAAAGATGTCAGAAACAGTGACCGCTGACATGCCATTCAAGGCACAAGGAAGAGAGTTCAGGCATGAATGCTTCTAACCTGCTCACTGGTAAGATCAGCTATCAGTGAGACATAGTGTAAGTCAGGACTATTCACTGAGCCTGCTATGACCTTAAAACTATTGCTCCTGGGGCATGTTCATCCGCCAATTAGTTTATATGCTCACTGGAAGTCTATTACTCAGTAAATGCACTGGCTTCTCATTCCATGGTGTTGATGAAGTGTGTGTGATAGCTTTCTCGCTTTCTCTTCACAAGTTGACCCCTAAAGCTGACCCATCTGGAACAAGAGTATTTACGACCCTTGAGCACATCCTTGGCTATTACTCATCTTGATATTTTCTTTCAAAATTATTCTAGCCAATGAACTGTAGTTTCTGGAAAGAATGTAGATGTCAATGTAAACAAATAAGAGGAAATTTTGTAACAGAGAAACCAAATCATACATCTATAGTGTATGCAAAATATGTCAAATCAATGCAAAATAACATTTGAAAGGACCATCGTAACTGAAGCCAGGTATAAATAAATCCCAGTGCTTCAAAGAGTTTTAATCATCAGTCCAAGTCTTTCTAGTCGAATTTTGGCATACCTTTGTTTTGCAGTTCGTTCAAAATATATTTGTTTTGTATTCAGTTCAAAAAAGAAACACCGAAGTGTCCATCAAATCTTCAATTAAGTGCGCAACTTTTTAATACCATATAAAAACATATATAAATAAATACATAAATCTAGCTATCTATATATAATCACTTAGCATGCGCTATAGGTGTCTGTCTCCTGTGAACTTCAACAGAACTTTATTTTCAGTATCAACAAAAACGGAACCTCACAACATAATCGTGTTTCGAGTGTTGGCTTTGCAACAGGGGCTCTATGAATGTGCCGAATGTGATAATTAATTCCAAGGTCCTGGTCGATTCAACAACTTAACTACAATGGGTTGTAAAATACTTTAAAATGGTTCTCGCTCTTATTAAGCAAAGAAACTATTAAAAAAAAAACAAATCCAAGTCAGGCATGCTTATGTGAAAATGTTTTTTGGATGATAATGAAGGGGCCCTTTTACTAAGTTGCATTAGGCGCTAACACACACATAACACAGACTGGACCTTTTTTTTGTTGTTACATTTGTACCCCGCGCTTTCCCACTCATGGCAGGCTCAATGCGGCTTACATTGGGCAATGGAGGGTTAAGTGACTTGCCCAGAGTCACAAGGAGCTGCCTGTGTCTGAAGTGGGAATCAAACTCAGTTCCTCAGTTTCCCTGGACCAAAGTCCACCACCCTAACCACAAGGCCACTCCTCCAATTCAATTGTCTATGAGCAAGTTCTTCCAGGAAAGGTCTTTTTAAAGACCAACCTCATTGATCATTACACCATGTGCTTTTAAACGTCTGCATCAACTAGTCTCCGTTGACTGAGACCAACCCCATTGACCACCTTACTACATGTTTCTAAACGTTTATATCAGCTGTTCTCCGTGAATCAGCTGTTCTCCGTCGACTGAGACTCCTGATGCAGGCCTAACGGCCAAAACACGTTTGTGTCAAGTCTTTTTTCATCAATAAACAACTTTGGTTTTCCGTGGTCAAACATCCCACTTTCTCCCATACCTGTATTCTCTCGTGGGGCGTTCGAGTTCTCCGCTTGTGGCGGATTATCTGGACTAATGCAGGTTGCACTATGTTTTTGTTTTATTTCATTTGCTATACCGCCTTTACAAGGTATGGTCAAAGTGGTTCACAATAAAAATAGATAAAAATAGGAGAGGGGGGAGGAAATACATTATGCTGATAGGAAAGAAGTTAGTCACACACAGAAGTCTGACAGAAAGGCACTACCAAATAAAACAGGACAACATCACTCAATGAGCTTTGCTACATCCATGAGGTAAGTGTTCTGCCTCAAGTTTTGTCATCGATGCACGCAAAACGAATGGTATTTTTTGCAATTTTCTTTTTTTGGACGGGTAATATCAGGGGCCGAGAAAAGGCATGAATGGGCTAACTGGTTAGTGTATCCATAATGTAGGAGCCCTTAGTGCCCCCTAAGTAGGAGGTGGTAAGCGCTCCTGTGTTAATTTTTTTTAAATAGCCATGTGCTAATGCTAACATTAGCGCATGGCAAGAAAAAGATATAATAGAAAAAGGTCAAATTTACAGCTGTGCTAGAAATGGCCTTAGTGTGTGGGAAAGACATGCATAGGCACATGCTAAGTCTATTTCTTAGTATGAGTTGTATATTTTATATAGCGTTAAATACTTTCAAAAGTAATTTACATTTTATTGTGGAATCTAGTGAACTATTAAGTTTTTTTAGACATCTGTATTATTAAGATTAATTAAACTGTTGTTACAACAGTATATTGTAAGCAGGTAAAGAAAAATAATTATCTTTGTTTTTCTAGTCATCATTCATGTCATCTAAAAGCCAATTTAGCTGTCAGTCAATATCTAAGAGTTAGAAGAATTTGCTCTACTGTGGTTGAGTTTAAAGTACAAGTTGCAGATTTGACTCAAAGATTTCTGGATTGGGCCTATGGATTTCCACTTTTGAGATGGGTTTATAAAAGGGCCAGATATGCCCATTATAGACTAGATTTAGTAAATAGCACCAAAAAAAACGGTGAATAAAAAATCCACGCAGAGTACTATTCTATAAACGGCACTCCGAGTTGCACAACCATTTATAGAATAGCACTTAGAGTCGATTTCGTGTCAAACTTTGGTCACAAGGATTTACACCAACTGAAAGATGGTGTATATCTTAGAATGTAAGATAGGTGCAGATCCCTGATATTCTGTAATACTGCGCGCATCAATATTGAATGGCACTGACCCACCCATGCCCCTCCCATGGCCACGCCTCCTTCAGAGTTGCATTCTATAAGATTTGCATGCAGATCTTTATAGAACAGCACTTAGCATGATATGTGCGAAAATCCAAAATGTTGCCATTTAACGCTAATTGATTGTTAGCACCCAATTACTGGTGATAATTAGCTCATTAGCCAATTTTGTTGTGCACGCAACTCAGGATAGCTGGCTGAGGCTGCAGAACGATGATTACTAAAGGTAGGGAGCTTGGGAACAGAGGGGAACCCACAGAGGAGGCATTGGGGGGTTGTATATGGGTCCCCAACAATTGATCTGACAACTGAAGGAAAAAAGAAGCAACATAAGCACTGGCAAATTAGATGCAAAGCATTGATAAAGAAGGCTAAAAGAGAATATGAAGAGAAACTTGCCGCAGAGGCAAAAACTCACAGTAGCAACTTTTACAGGTACATCAGAAGCAGCAAGCCTGTGAGGGAATCCGTGGGACCGTTAGATCATGAAGGAGCAAAAGGGACACTTGGGGAGGACAAGGCTACAGCGGAGAGACTGAATGAATTCTTTACTTCAGTATTTACAGAAGATGATGTAAGCAATATATCTATATCAGAAATGGTTTTCAAGAGTGGAGGAGTAGCCTAATGGTTAATGCAGTGGGCTTTGATCCTGGCAATCTGGGTTCAATTACCACTGCAGCTTCTTGTGACATTGGGCAAGTCATTCAACCCTCCATTGCCCCAGGTACAAAGATTTAGATTGTGAGCCCTCTAGGGACAGAGAAAGTACCTGCATATAATGAGTACAGCGCTGCATATGTCTAGTAGCACTATAGAAATGATTAGTAGTAGTAGGAACTGAAAGAAATCTTGGTGAACCTGGAAGACGTACTGAGCCATATCGACAAACAAAAGAGTAGTAAATCTCCTGGACTAGATAACATGCATCCCCTAAGGGTACCGGAAGAACTCAAACATGAAACTGATGATCTGCTGTTAGAAATCTGTAACCTGTCATTAAAATCATCCATAGTACCTGAAGACTGGAGTGTGGCCAATGAAATGCCAATTTTTAAAAAGGGTTCCGGGGCAATCCAGGAAAGTACAGACCGGTAAAGCCTGATGTCAGTGCTAGGTAAAATAGAGGAAACTATTATAAAAAATAAAATTATACAACACATAGGGTTTCATGGGACAGAGTCAGCATGGATTCACCAAGGGAAGTCTTGCCTTACCAATTTGATTCATTTCTTTGAAGGTGTGAATAAACATGTTGATAAAAGTGAGCCAGTTGATGTAGTGGATATGGATTTTCAGAAAGCTTTTGACAAAATTTCTCATGAAAGACTCATGAGAAAATTAAAATGTCATGGGATGGGAGACAATGGTTCTGTTGTAGAGTAGGAATTGGTTATTGGATAGAAAACAGAGGGTAGAGTTAAATGGCCATTTCTCTCAATGGAGGAGGATGGTGGAGTGCCGCAGGGATCTGTACTGGGACCGGTGTTATTTAACATATTTATAAATGATCAGGAAATTGGAACAAAAAGTGAGGTGATTAAATTTGCACATGACAAAAAAAACTTTTGAAAGTTCTTAAAACACACACAGACAGTGAAAAATTGTAAGAAGACCTCTGCAAACTGGAAGACTGGGCATCCAAATTGCAGATGAAATTTAATGTGGACAAATGCAAAGTAATGCACATTGGGAAGAACAATCCAAATCAAAATTACTTAATGCTAAGGTCCACTTTGGGGGTAAGCACCCAAGAAAACGATCTCGGTGTTGCTGTAGATGATACGCGGAAATCTTCTGGCCAGTGTGCAATGGTATCCAAAAAAGCAAACAGGATACTAGGAATCATTAGGACAGGGATGGTAAATAAGACCGAGCATACTAAAATGCCTCTGTATCGATCCACGATGCGACCTCACCTAGAGTACTGCCTTCAGTTCTGGTCAACATATTTAAAAAAAAGATATAGCAGAATTAGAAAAGGTTCAAAGAAGAGCGACCAAAATGATAAAGGGGATGAAACTCCTCTTGTATGAGGAAAGGATAAAGAGATTAGGGTTCTTCAGTTTGGAAAAGAGATGGCTGAGGGGAGATATGATTCAGGTCTACAAAATCCTGAGTGGCGTAGAACGAGTAGAAGTGAATGGACCTTTTACTCTTTCAAAAAGTACAAAGACTAGGGGACGCTCAATGAAACAAACAGGAGGAAATATTTTTTCACTCAAAGAATAGTTAAGCTCTGGAACTCGTTGCCAGAAGATGTAGTAACAGCAGTTAATGTATCTGGGCTTAAAAAAGGTTTGGACAAGTTCCTGGAGATAGACATGGGGAAGCCACTGCTTGCCCTGGGCTTGGTAGATTGGAATGTTGCTATTATTTGGGTTTCTGCCGGGTACTTGTGACCTGGATTGGCCACTGTTGGAAACAGGATACTGGGCTAGCTGGACCATTGGTCTGACCCTGTATGGCTATTCTTATGGTGTAAAATGCACAATGGCTAATGGGTTAGTTGGTCTAAACAAAAGAGGAGACAGGGTACTGATACAAAAATCAGTGTAAGAAAACTTTTTGAAAAAAACTACAAGCAGGATACAAAAAATTAAAATTAGCATACAAACTTTACGAAAGAAGTTAATTTTTTAAATTATATATATATATATATATATATATATATGTGTGTGTGTGTGTGTGTGTGTGTGTGTGTGTGTGTGTGTGTGTGTGTGAGAGAGAGAGACAGAGAGACAGAGAGAAAGAAAGAAAGAAAGAGAGAGAGAAGAAAGTTGAATATGAGAAAATTAAAAAGCATGAAAGTTGGTCAATGTTGTTCTAAAAGCACATATTATGGGCAATGCCACATAGAAAATCCAGAATATTGTAGGAGGCTCACTGTCCAAGAACGGACATAATACGATCTTCATAGTTTCATCGTTTTTCTGCTTCTTTCATGGCTCAACTCGTATTATGCATTCCATCTGACCTCCAACATTCTTCTGCTCTTTCTGTAATTTGGTGATCAATTTATATTCTCAAACATATGCTCCCACGATTCCACTATGTTCTGTGTTCTTGGTATGCCCAGGTCAACATGAGAACTGACAGACCACAGAGATGGTGGAAACAACAGAGGTGATTTGATATGCTGGTCGTGTAGAGTACTGAGAAACCATCCATGAACAAAATTTTCATTAAATCACTGGGAGAAATCAGCTGCTTTGTCAGGAAGGGCTCCCACCAATTCAAGCCATGCCAGTTGAATTTTATTAGGAAGAAATTCTAGTGCTGCAATTTGGCAAACATTTATACTTAAGTCCTCATCTGTTGCGTTTTGATTTGAAAGTCCTAGGCCTATATCGTCCTATATATACTTTACCCAAAATGGCAAAAGCAAGCATTATGAACAAAGTCAGGAAGTTCTTCTACAAGCTCGTATAGTTGACTGTTTGAAGTCAGAAATAATAATGGGAGGTTTCAGGGCGATATTGCTGTCAGCTGCAAAGTCCACTAAGTCCTGAAATAATGTTTTGTAGCATTCGAGAGACTTACGTGACATAAGGCCATTAGCCAGTGGCAGGATTTGACTTCTGTCATCAGGGCCAAGAGGAGCATGTATTGAATACAGTTGAGTGAATATAGTGGGAATGTTTTGAATGTCCCATCCATGATCCAGTACTGACTCTCACTAAGCTTTGGTGTCTGCTGTGAACAGAAGGACTTTTTCTGAGTCAATGTCTGAGTTCTTAAAAAGACAAGCCTCCCCACTGAGAGTCTTTGGGGCTCATTTTCGAAAGAGAAAAATGTCCACAAAGCACCATTTGGAAGATTTCTTCTAAAAACGTCCAAATCGATATTAATGAAACCTATTTTGCAGACGTTTATCTATGCATTTCGTGTGCAATGTGTCCAAATCATAAGGGGGCATGTTGGGGGCATTTCAAAGACAGGATTAGGGCGGGCTTAGCGCATGCCTAACCTTTGTGGTGAAAACTGTGAGCCCTCTAAAACTCACCAGAAACACACTGTACCCATATACAGTTGCCCCCTTCTTCCATAAGGGCTATTGTAGTGGTGTACAGTTGGGAGTAGTGGGTTTTTGGGTTGGTTTTGGAGGACTCAGCAGACAAGATAAGGGAACAATAGAGATATGTGTACCTGGGAGCATTTATATGAAGTCCACAGCAATGCCCCCGAGGGTGCCCCATTGCTGTCCTGGGATTTCTGGGGGACCAGTCTGCTGAAAATGCTGGCTCCTCCTACATCCCAATGGCTTGATTTTTAACGTTTTTCACTTGTTCTATTTTTTTTTTTTTTTTTTTTAATGGCCTGAAAAATAAAGGCACAGAGCACAACATCTTGTTACAAATGGAAAAAAAAAAAAGATAGACATTTTCCAGTTTCAAAAATGGCCATATTTCCTATTTGGATTTGGGACGTTTAGCACAAAACGCCCAGAGTCTGACTAAGATGTCATATCAAAAATGCTCTTCCATGTGTATTCTGGAGGAATAATCAAATCAGCCAAGGTCGATGGTTTTGGCTGATCTTCTTTTCAAACTCATTTGATAATTTACTTCATAGACACTGTATTCAGCAGGTACGGTCGTGTAATATGGTCGTTTGTTGCAAGTGTGGATTGAACGATTTGGGCAGGCTTGTCATTACTGTTTGCAGCAGCTTGTTTTATGGTGGCCTTCACATGGGCGACATCAGCTCAGTGTGCAGCAGCAGCATGCATCGGATATTCTCCAAACTTTTGTAGTTGATGCTGGCCATTGACAATTATTGTGACTGGTGACCCGTTACACTCTCTATCTTCACAACTCCAGTAGTAAGCAGTTTCTCCCGTCATCTTTCTGACACACTTATGTCAAAGGCGCAGAAGATAACCTTGGGCAACTAACTTCTCTTTTCACTTTTTTGAATCTACCAAGTTGCAGAACTCCATTCCCTAATATATCCATTGTAACAGTTGCGCTTTAACTGAAATATTTTACCTCAAACACCACTTTTTGCACTAACTGAACATCAACTGCAGTTCTGAATTTTATACTTGAATCATAAACTTTTATAACAGCTTCTACCTTTTATAGAATTGTAGTATACGATTTCAGTTCACAGCTTTTGTTTTTGACTCATTCACGAACAGGCCTACTTCAAAAACGCAGTCATGTTTAATAATTGGCTTCCTAAACAAATTTTTTAGTAACTTAATATAATCATTCATGACCGAAGTCTTTACTCTTCCACAACAAACAGTTGTGACTTTGCACCTCTATCACCTTCAGTACATTTTTTAACCTACTGTATTACAATACCAAGTGGCTTTCAGAGTTAATGCCTTGATTAAAGCATGTGGTGTAGTCTCATTACTGACTTTAAAAATGTGATCTGCCACATGACAAATGTATGACTTCACATCTTTATCTTGATTATTTAATTTTTTGACCAATTGTCCATTAGACAAATTAACTTTTAGGCGAATTGTATCCTTAGACCAACTGTACCAAACCCGTCGGATATTAGGGGGACATCAGAGAGGAATTTGTTATGAGGAGCTTTGAGGGAGTATGGCCACAAGGGGGAGACATAAGAAGGAAGGGGCATGTGTTAGGGAGGGCTTCGGTGGGGGGAGGTGGCAACTCCAGAATTTGCATGCCAGTCCCTTTAAGACGCAGCTCAGAAGCATCAGGACAGAGCTTATTGTCAATGCCCACGAATAGCACAGCTTGCATGGTTCTTCAAAAACTGTGTTATTTATATACAATGGGAGTGACTAAACTTGTCAAATTGAGCTATTACAGGTAAACACTCAAAATTAAAGTGTGGTAAAAGACTGATTTTTGCCATACCTTAATATGTACCCCTTGAAATTGACATCACCGGGCTTACTAATGTTGTTCTTTCACTGGTGCCTAGGCACAGCCCTGAACAGGCTGAGACAGGGATGGGCAACCACTGTCCTTGAAGGCCACAACCTCACTTGGATTGTCAAGATTTCTACAATGAATATGCATGATATTGATTTGCATACACTGCTTCCTTTGTATGCAAATAGCTCTCATGCGCACTCATTGTGGAATTTGAAAATATGACTAAGTTGTGGCACTCTCGGACCATTAGTTCCTTTTTTCTGGGCTAGTTGGTCCTTTCAAAAAATAACAGCAGGGCAATATGGGTACATTCCTACAGAAAAGGTACAGTATGGAGAGTGGCATTAAGTTCTTAATGCCACTCTCCATACTGTAATGCCACTCTCCATACTGTACCTTTTCTGTAGGAAAATAGAAGAAGTTGATTTCCAATACTATCACTTGTAATTTTGATTTCCAGTTGTTTCTTTCATGAGCAAGAAATTCATGGGAGAGGAGAGAGCACAATAACTAGATGCAAATCTAAGAAGAAATTTTTCATGCGGACATAAATGTTTCCAATAACCATGTAAGGTCAAACATTTAGAAAATTACGACAAATATCCAAGTGTAACATGATACAAGACCATTGTAAAACTTAAGGGATTGAATAGGATCACAATTAAAGAAGTCGCCTGTAGAGACCAGCGTTATTAGGCCACTGCGGGTAAGATTTTGCTTTTTAAGATTTATACAGTTTATGCCATTTTATTATTTAATATGCATTTCATAATATCAAAGAAACTACAATATAATTTCCATGTTTCAAATCATAAAATTGCAGCCACTATGGAGGTTAAGAATGTTGTTAAGTTTTAGGTAATGCTAGCAATTATGAATAAGCACTGCTTTTCTGCTCTGAAGAATGTCATTTAGAGGTTTCAACAGTTCTAGTAAACCTAGGCTGTAAGTGCCATGCTTGAATAATTTTTTTTTTTTTTTTGGATTTGTGCCCAACAATAAATGATGCACAATGATCTGAGGACTCCATTCCCATCCAAGAACTTAATCAGATTAATGATGTATTTGTTTTATTTTAAAAAAGGAAGTACATTAAGCATGAGAAAGCCTAATTTGCATATTCAATAGTTGCTAGGGACCAAAACTACTAGTGGTTTATTAAACCAAGATTACAAAATTGTCTATTGTCCTGAAAAAATATGTTAAAAACAAACAAATTTTTAAAATGACAAGCAAGTGTTGATTAGCAGTATAAATTCATTAGCTAATGTTGCAGTTGCACAAAGACTTTCCTAATGGCACAAGTCAGAAATGCATAACACATACTCTTTAAAGCTAGTAGATATCATGTGAAGTATCACCAACTCTAACATTGTTGCAATACTGATATACCACCTAAGTTTTTCTTCAGTATAAGTAGCTCAATAGAAAAAGACAAGTACATTTCATTTCAAATAGAAAAACAACTTTAAGACAAATATATATTTAGAAAACCAGACAAAGGATAACATAGAAATGCAAATGACGATAGTACCAATTAACAATTTCAGGGGCCCTTTTACTAAAGGGGAAAGGGAAATGGGACTTGATATATCGC
Organism: Microcaecilia unicolor; assembly: GCF_901765095.1. NCBI lineage: Eukaryota > Metazoa > Chordata > Amphibia > Gymnophiona > Siphonopidae > Microcaecilia > Microcaecilia unicolor. The sequence goes on along the minus strand of NC_044033.1, from coordinate 28,840,879 downwards.
CTTTCTGAGGTTTTTGCAACTACATTCAAAGCGGTTTACATATATTCAAGTACTTATTTTGTACCAGGGGCAATGGAGGGTTAAGTGACTTGCCCAGAGTCACAAGGAGCTGCAGTGGGAATCGAACTCAGTTCCCCAGGATCAAAGTCCGCTGCACTAACCACTAGGCTACTCCTCCACTAGCAATGTTCCATGTAGAAGCCTGCCCTTGCAGATCAGCAATGCAGCTGCGCAGGCTTCTGTTTCTGTGAGTCTGACGTCCTGCACGTACTTGCAGGACGTCAGACACAGAAACAGAAGTCTGCGCGGCCGCGATGCTGATCTGCAAGGGCAGGCTTCTACATGGAACATTGCTAGTGGAATAGCAACATCAACATTCCATGTAGATTTTCAAATAGTAGCAACAGAATCTCAATAGTAGCAACATTCCATCTAGAATCTCCAATAGTAGCAACATTCCACATAGAATCTCAAATAGGGAAAGGGAACTGGGATTTGATATACCGCCTTTCTGAGGTTTTTGCAACTATATTCAAAGCAGTTTGCAACTACATTCAAAGCAGTTTACATATATTCAGGTACTTATTTTGTACCAGGGGCAAAGAAGAGTTAAGTGACTTGCCCAGAGTCACAAGGAGCTGCAGTGGGAATCCATCTCAGTTCCCCAGGATCAAAGTCCACTGCACTAACCACTAGGTTACTCCTCCAACAAGCTTGCCGTGCCCCAATCCGGAGCTATCGCCGGGCTACCGCGGGAGCCCGCAGGTAGTTCCCACCCCCAGTGCACACTATTTCCGGTGCTACACAAATATTTTTGATTTTGTAGTGCCAGTGTTAGTGAGGAAGCCCTTACCCCCCCCCCCCCCCCCCCCAAAATAGCCCGCGTGGCAAGTAGTTCACTTACTGCACAGCCATTTCTTTTCTCAAAAAAAAGACAGACTTTTACCTGCTGAGCTTAAAGGGGGCCTCGGCGCGTATCAAAAACACACGCTGACGCTAGCGCAGGCCCCCTTTTACCACAGCTTAGTAAAAGGACCCCGCTATAGGAAATAGATTTCCTATAAGAAAACTGGTTACCTAATTGTTTACATGACAGAATTTAATGCTACGTCACTTCTGAAGCAAGAATTTGTCATCAATTAATTTAATATATTCATGATACTGTTATGTAAATTGCTATGTTCATTAGGAATTGTCTTCCATTTGTATGCTATGATATACTACTGATTTCACAATTCTCAATCTCATAGATTCCTCAACATTCCAACCTAGTGGAGAACTTTGTGAGTGTACTGAATTGGTTTACAGGAAATGGGTTACATACATTGGTAGTTTATGACAATTCACACTCTTTAGCACCAGAGAACTTACTTCTTAACAAAGATCTTGAGCCCGTTTACATTCACAATAAAGTTCACTATTTGGGGATATTTAGGCGTAGTTTATAACAGGGTTTCCCAAGTCCAGTCCAGGAGTACCCCTTGCCATGTCAGGTTACCAGAATATCCACAATGAATATGCATGAAAAAGATTTGCATATAAAGGAGGCAGTGAATGCAAATCAAGTTCATGCATATTCATTGTGGAAATCCTGAAAACATGACTGGCAAGGGGTACTCCAGGACTAGACTTGGGAAACAAAGGTTTATAAAATATGCTTAGGTGGCATACACAGAGTCTAGCCCTGTGCGTCTACTTTTAGGTGCAAGCACTTACAGTAGCTCAACAACCGGTGTAAATGTTCACATTAGGCTGATGCTCAGAACTCCTGTGGTATGCCAACAGCGCGGAAACCATACCGCTGGAACGGTACAGAAACCTAGCTCACCAATGCTCAAAGGAAATGAGTTTCAAATTATATTGGGATCTTGCCAGGATTGGCCACTGTTGGAAACAGGATGCTGGGCTTGATGGACCTTTGGTCTTTCCCAGTATGGCAATACTTACTATTACTACTTATCAATTCTAAAGCGCTACTAGACGTACGCAGCACTGTACACTTGAACATGAAGAGACAGTCCCTGCTCGACAGAGTTTACAATCTAATTAGGACAGACAAACAGGGCAAACAAGAGATAAGAGAATATTAAAGTGAGGATGATAAAATAAGGGTTCTGAACTAGTGAATAAGGGTTAGGAGTTAAAAGCAGCATCAAAAAGGTGGGCGTTTAGCTTAGATTTGAAGACGGCCAGAGATGGAGCTTGACGTACCGGCTCAGGAAGTCTATTCCAGGCATATGCTGCAGCAAGATAAAAGAACGGAGTCTGGAGTTAGCAGTAGAGGAGAAGGGTGCAGATAAGGGAAATTTACCCAGTGAACGGAGTTCCCGGGAAGAATGTAGGGAGAGATGAGAGTGGAGAGGTACTGAGGAGCTGCAGAGTGAATGCACTTATAGGTCAATAAGAGGAGTTTGAACTGTATGCGGAAACGGATAGGAAGCCAGTGAAATGACTTGAGGAGAGGGCTAATATGAGCATGACGACACTGGCAGAATATTAGTCGTGCAGCAGAATTTTAAACAGATTGAAGAGCAGAGAGATGGCTAAGTGGGAGACCTGCGAGAAGCAAGTTGCTTATGTACTTTTTATGTGATGTACAAGCGAAAGCAAGGGGGAACGTGTTTGGTGCATGCACAGATTTTCGCGGTAAGCTCAGCTCCTGGATGCATGTGGTTGGCAAACGCAAAAGTGAAGCACACACTGGCACCTGTTTTCTGTGCCTTTAAATATAAGTATTTCAATTTTATTTTTTAAACTTGGAACACTTACATTTAAACGCAGGAAACAGGCACCAATGTGTGCTTTCAGTTTTGGGTTTGCTCTGACTCGCACACATTCATATCTCACTACCAGCGCTTAGGGGCTTGAATGGGCTTCCTTCTGCTTTCAAATTATTTTAAAAAACAGCATATTTTAAAGAAAGAATCATGAGAAACCCTCTCTTCAAATACCCAAATGCCTGCTCCGAGATGACGTTATTTTTTTCAGTGGTAAGAGCGGCTTTGTTTTGTGTGCTGTTCTCTGAACATTGGGAAGGAATAGGAAATGACCTCATTACTACTACTACTACTATAAATCATTTCTATAGCGTCTGTTTGACTACATTAACATGCTACTTGTGCTAATCTTGGGCATGCTCATTGTCTCCCGTTCTAGAGACTTCTAAGCATTCTATGCAGGCGCTAATTCGGCGCTAATCACCTCTAGCGCCCATCAGCCCATCACTTAGGCACATAACTGACAGTATTCCACAACCTGTCAATACCAACTACAGTTACATGCATAATTGCAAAATAATTAGCATCAATTAATACCAATTAACAGCAAGTAACATAGTAACATAGTAGATGACGGCAGAAAAAGACCTGCACGGTCCATCCAGTCTGCCCAAGAAGATAAATTCATATGTGCTACTTTTTTTATTTGTACTGTCCTCTTCAGTGCATAGACCGTATAAGTCTGGCCAGCACTATCCCTGCCACCCACCACCGGCTCTGGCACAGACCGTATAAGTCTGCCCAGCACTATCCCCGCCTCCCAACCACCAACCCCGCCTCCCAACCACCAGCTCTGGCACAGACCGTATAAGTCTGCCCAGCACTATCCCTGCCACCCACCACCGGCTCTGGCACAGACCGTATAAGTCTGCCCAGCACTATCCCCGCCTCCCAACCACCAACCCCGCCTCCCACCACCAGCTCTGGCACAGACCGTATAAGTCTGCCCAGCACTATCCCTGCCACCCACCACCGGCTCTGGCACAGACCGTATAAGTCTGCCCAGCACTATCCCCGCCTCCCAACCACCAACCCCGCCTCCCAACCACCAGCTCTGGCACAGACCGTATAAGTCTGCCCAGCACTATCCCTGCCACCCACCACCGGCTCTGGCACAGACCGTATAAGTCTGCCCAGCACTATCCCTGCCACCCACCACCGGCTCTGGCACAAACCATATAAGTCTGCCCAGCACTATCCCCGCCTCCCAACCACCGGCTCTGGCACAGACCGTATAAGTCTGCCCAGCACTATCCCTGCCACCCACCACCGGCTCTGGCTACCCTCTCTATTGAAAATACTTTGCCCGAGTTTATGCTTCAACTTTTAATACAATATTTATATTCCCCATGTATTAAGTCATGGGATTTGGGTTTAGTCCAGTGGCTCAAGTGAGAAATGCTATATGCACTGCCATGCGGAAGGTCCCCCTAGCTCAGTCCCCAAGTCAGGTTTTTCATTCCTTAGATGGGCTGGGGTGGGGGATGTTGTGGAGGCACAATTCACAATCCCTGGGAGAAGAAATCATTGCTAAAAGGTGACACCTGTTGACTGCAGTCATGATTGCAGGGTTTCAGAAAGAGCCCTGGTGCATGGGTCCCTGGCCCAGAACCATCACTGTTATGAAAGAAAGTTCATGGCAGTAGATCCCGGTCTGGTTCTGAATGCATTAAAAGTAGAAAGGCCGTAGGAAACTGCTGGGTCAAAAAAAAAAAAAAAAAGACGATAGAATTTGATGAAGATCAACAAAGCAGCATTCACATTACGGACATCATAACAGAATGAATTGTTAAACGGAGGAACATTCACACAATATGTTTAATAATTTAAACTAAAACCAGACTAAAACTGGAGAACATCAATGGTTTTGTAAGTTTCAACAGCCAGCTGAATTATCTAACAATGTGCCAGAGTTTCTGTTTTATTCATGCAGCAACTTTAAAATCACCGAAATTTCATGAATTTGATGTTATATAGTTTCTGCATTCCCTGCACTAATCTGATGTAATATACCCTGCCTAATTCTTTGCTTCCGGATATACCAAATTTGCCACCCAAGGAGTTGTTCCATTGGCCATTTACGTTAACAGTATAGCCAAAACTATTTGAGGGGAATAATCTCTCTCCAATCCAACATGGGCTAAAAGGCCCTTATTTATCCAGCATTTTGTGTCCTGAATTGGAGCATTATTGAGAAGAGTAAGCAATAAACAAAAACACCTCAGGGGCCTGGGAGGAGCAATGTAACCAATTACATTTAATTAAATCAAAGGATGGAAACCCTGGGGCTGAATGAGCCGAGGAACAAATTTGCATTAACACCTAGCAGCCAAACAAGTAGCTCTGGGTTTAGTATGGAAGTACAATTGTTGCCATCCACTCTCAGCGCTGAAGGGGGGCCATTAGCTAAATTCTTAGGCATTGTTTGTCCACTGATGAGGAGTTGCCTTCTCAACATTTCAGGTTATCTCACAAGAAAAGCTTAGACTAAAATAAACAATTAGCTTCCTCTGAACTCCAGCAAACAAACAAATATCTTGCTATCTGACTCCTGCTTTGCCATTCTTTAACACCTCTGTGTTTATACAAAAAAAAAAAAAAATCACAATCTAAGGAGTTGTCTCAGCTCTAGTAGTAAAAAAAGGCATGGGACGCACAGCGTTCCTTACTCAGCATTAATTGGTTTTTGTAGTAAGAGTTCCTAAAAATAATTCACTATAAATTATTGCCCCAGTCTTCTTCACTTAAATGGGTACCAATAAAATATTCCAAGAACAAGGGCAACAGTTGATTACATATGCCCGGCATCTTTAAAGATGTGCCTATTATTTTGTCAACTGTATTTATTTTATTTTTGTTACATTTGTACCCTGCGCTTTCCCACTCATGGCAGGCTCAATGCAGCTTACATGGGGCAATGGAGGGTTAAGTGACTTGCCCAGAGTCACAAGGAGCTGCCTGTGCCTGAAGTGGGAATTGAACTCAGTTCCTCAGTTCCCCAGGACCAAAGTCCACCACCCTAACCACTAGGCCACTCCTCCACTGTTGCTACTATTTGAGATTCTACATGGAATGTTGCTATTCCACTAGCAACATTCCATGTAGAAGTCGGCCCTTGCAGATCACCAATGTGGCCGCGCAGGCTTCTGCTTCTGTGAGTCTGATGTGCAGGACGTCAGACTCACAGAAACAGAAGCCTACGCAGCCTTCTACATAGAATGTTGCTAGTGGAATAGCAACATTCCATGTAGAATCTCCAATAGTAGCAACATTCCATGTAGATTGTCCAATAATATCTATTTCATTTTGTTACATTTGTCCCCCGCGCTTTCCCACTCATGGCAGGCTCAATGCGGCTTACATGGGGCAATGGAGGGTTAAGCGACTTGCCCAGAGTCACAAGGCGCTGCCTGTGCCTGAACTCGGAACTGAACTCAGCTCCTCAGTTCCCCAGGACCAAAGTCCACCACTCTAACCACTAGGCCACTCCTCCACTCCACTTATCATTAGGACTTCATTTTATTCATACAATTATATTTGATTGATTGTTATCCAGGAAGCTAATAACAATACACATAAAAACAAACAACAATTGGGTGAACTTCTTCAAAACGGCAGTAAAGTAAATCCTAATAAATAAATACATTCCTGAAACAATAATTAACAAAATGACAATACCTCCAAGAAAAATTACTTTGCAAATAGGAAGAATCTGTGTAGTTACCTTGACAGTGTTTTATTTCTATACAAATAGGAATACCACTACAAAAACAACACTGGTTACAAAAAGTACCAACTGTGCCCTCTCATGCTCCTCTCCCTACCTAGTTTGCCTTACTACTATACATAAACATTGACACAGTACTACAAGGCATTCATTCAAAGTACTCTACAAACATTGTCTTGCCAAAACAGGTGGCAATGCTACCTTTGTTTAGAGGTAGAGAAGAGGAAGCCAAGTCCACTACTGTTCGGGGGGGGGGGGGGGGGGGGGCGGGGGGGAAGCAACTATTTCTTTTTATTTATTTTTCACATTTATATCCCACTTTCACTTTCAAACAAAGCAGCTAACAAATCAAACAAACATAATAAAATAACATTACACAACATCAAAACAACCAACATTAAAAGGTTGTCTCTTAACAATACCCTAAGCTGAAATACTGAAACACATATACTCTCTATCAAAGTCCTACTCATTCCCTTCCATAGGCTTTGACAAACAGATACATTTTCAGTAACATTTAAATTGTTGAACATTGTCGCAAAGTCTCATATAGCCCGGAAGGCTATCCCACATACCAGGGCAGAAAAGGTACGCTGAAATGAAGAGGTTGGCTGAGTTGGAAAATGATTTTAAATAAAGGGGAAAATAAACATATCTAGGTAGTCCCAGTTCCAGTGCCGTAGCGAGGGCTAATGACACCCGGGGCGGGTCGCCGCTGCGCCCCCCCCCAGGGTGCAGCACGGCACAACCCCCCTCTGCGGCGCACCCCCCTCCAGAGCGAACCCCCCCCCCCCCGGACCGCATTCTTACCTGCGGAAGGGTCGATCCGTCCCGAGTGCTTTCTGAAGTAGAGGTAGTCTTGAATTAGGCATATCCCCTCTGGAAGTGAGCTCCAGAGTTTGGGGGCTCATACTGAGAAGGCTCACTGGCAGACATCACATTGTGCAAATTCCTTTGAAAAGGGTACAGATAGTGATTCTTGTTGAGAAGACCTAAAAGGCCTCATAGTCGTGTACAGGACTAACTTATTGTTTAGGTGAACTGGCCCATTTTGTCTGACGGTCTTGGAAATCAAAGAGACAGCTTTAAATTTGGCCCTATAGTCAGTGCAGTTTTTGAAGGTAGGGTATGGTGGAGGAGTAGCATAGTGGTTACAGCACCCATCTTGACATCCAGAGGTGGCCAGTTCAAATCCCACTGCTGCTCCTTGTGATCTTGGGCAAGTCACTTAACCCTCCATTGCCTCAGGTACAAACTTAGATTGTGAGCCCTCCCCCAACAGAGAAATATCCAGAGTACCTGAATGTAACTCACCTTGAGCTACTACTGAAAAAGCTGTGAGGAAAATCTAAATAAATGAATAAAGATTCTAGAATTCTAAAGAATAACAAGATTCCATGCAGAATTTCAAAGTGTAGCAACATTCCATGTAGAACCCCAAAGAGTAACAAGATTCTTTGGGGTGGAGGAGTGGCCTAGTGGTTAGAGCACCAGTCTTGCAATCCAGAGGTGCCAGGGGTTCAAATCCCACTGCTGCTCCTTGTGATCTTGGGCAAGTCACTTAACCCTCCATTGCCTCAGGTACAAACTTAGATTGTGAGCCCTCCAGGGACAGAGAAATAGCCAGTGTACCTGAATGTAACTCACTTTGAGCTACTACTGAAAAAGGTGTGAGCAAAATCTATGCTTCTGAAATCGTTGAAGCTGGTGTAACTCTTTGGTTTAACCAATATTCAGAGTGTTACAGTAGTCTAGCCATGACATTTTATCGTGGCATTACTCATTGTGATTAGACTCATCTTTTTGTTACATGAAGAATGATTCTGTATTTGCTGCAAGAGATAAAGGAGTTTTTAAAAGTTGTTTGAATTTGCCGGTTAAACAAGATTTTTCTTTGGAAATAGAGGCCTTGCAGAGAGAGACTAAACAAACAGATGCATTTAAGCTGGCTGTAATAAAAGATAATTCAGAAATAAGAAGAAAAATTGAACAAATGGAGAATTTCAATAGGAGATTGAATCTTCGGGTACTTAATTTTCCCAGACTGTTAGGAGTTTCTCCACAGGACATGTTTACTAGATTTTTGAAAGAAAATTTGAACTTTCCTCAAGAAGTTATTCCTCCATTGAACAAAATCTATTATGTTCCAACTACAATGAAAAAAACAGAGGGAGAAAAATCTATTGATTTGCAAAATGTTACAGCCATATTGGAACAATCACTTGAAGATGTGTCTGAAAGGGAGACGCTGATGGTTTCTTTTGTTTTCCAGCAAGACTTAAACTCAATAATGAGACTTTATTTTAGATCAGCTAACCGCATGTTTGGGGGCCAAAAAATTTGGCTATACCCTGATGTGACTAACATTACTCAAGAAAAGAGGAAAAAGTTTCTTTCTATGACGTCTAAAATTTTGGAATTAGGAGGTTCTTTCCTTCTTGCATATCCGTGTAAATGCGTCATAAGGTTAAATCAGATAAAATATGTTTACTATATACCTGATCAGCTTAAGACCTTCCTAGAAGCTAGACAACATTAGAGACATAAAATATGAGAAAACGACGCCATAGTTTCTTTATCATTGTTTGCATTAAATAATCTTCACTTAATTCCTGCCCGCCTTCTCTCCTTAACAATCGAGGTCTAATGAAGCCAATGTTTAAATTATGTTATGAAAAGATAATACTTCTGTAATAACTTTGTTGTTATACCTGAGGCTGTATTTCACTTGAACAGTTTATGTCTGTGTTAAGTTTATAAAATTAATAAAAATTATATGCATAAAGGTTGTTTGAATTTGTAGGGTCAAAGTAAGCACTGAGTCTAGCAGAATCCCAAGATTCTTGATCTATGATTTTAGAGGGTGTTCATATTTCCCAAATGGTATTTTGAAGTCTGGTACCTGGCTGTTTGTGTTAGGAACCCATGAATCTCTGTTTTATAGGGGTTTAGGCAGAATTGGTTCCTTTAATACCCATTTCCAAGTTAGCGTTAGACAGTCAATTCATTCAAAGCAGTTGCTAGACCTAGTTTAATGGGTATGAATTGCTGTACATCATCAGCACTGACATAAAATAATGAAGATTAATGACAATAGACTCAGCTAATAGGATACCGTACTAGTAAATCTAGCTCTTAATTTTATTGGATTCAATCCTTGAGTAATACTTTATGGCTACCCAGTTACCAAGCATACTGATTTAGAAAACATGGTCAGTTTGTTACCATCATATGTAGAGGAGTGTGGTAGCCGTGTTAGTCCACTCTTAAGGTTATCAATAGAAATCAAACAAAATAAAACATGGAAAACCAGTGATTTCACAGTAAGAATACCTAAAGGTAATTTTAAAACAATACAGGAACGTAAGACCTTTGAAATAAGAATGATTGAATATTTTGACACCCAACAAACAGGACTTAATAAGGATCTGGGTTTTCTAACCCATTATAAACCATAAAGCTGTATTTCTCTGTTTATTTCTCTGTTTATTACCCTCCTCTCACCTACCAACACCCATCCTGTTAGAATATCAATGAAATGCTTTGATGTCCCCATGCATACCCCCACCCTCCCACTCTGTCAGACTGTCAAAGTAATGCTTTGATGTTTCTCTCATATATACTATCTGCTACCACATTTGCTTATTTCCGATCTGAGGAAGAAGGGCAACCTTCGAAAGCTAATCAAGAAATGTATTAAGTTATGTCCAATAAAAAAGGTATCATCTTATTTTCTTTTCCATGTTTTATTTTGTTTGATTTCTATTGATTACCATCATATGAAATCGAAGACAAAATAACTCACATCTTCCTTGTCAGCTGAATACAGAGAGAAACAAATTGACTCCTATCAAATAACAGCAAAGGATCAAACATCTATGGGGTTCTTCTACTAAGCTGATTACGCCACCATTTGTCTTACAAAAGAACATCTTGATACATGCTCATTGCTAACAGAAAAGGAAAAATTACTTAGGTGACTAGAATATATATATATATGCGTTTTTTCCCTACAATTTAAAAATATTTGAGAACAGTCATGAGTAAGCCACAAGAGTTAACGAGCATTGTGCTTAATAATCCAGTCTATAATTTATGTTTTGTCCCCATGTGCTATTGTCTGGGGTTTAAAAAAAATAAAAAGAAAGGCCCAGCAGCACTCTTTTCCACATGAATACATCTCAGGCAATGATCACACAGCGTCTGAATTCAGGATTTGTGTTTTTGTGACGCTATATCTATTTATTGGTAATAGTGCAAGGTTGCAAACATAACAGTTTAGAGTTAATGGTTGCAATACAATACTTTGCAGAAAATCTTCAATTTTCCATACTGCATCAGATTTAGGTTTGTATGTGACTACCTTGTATTTAAATGCATCCATTACACCACCGAAGAGCTATGTATGAAATAGTAAGCAGACTCTCAAACAGTTCAGGAATTAAAATAAAGGCTTGATATTTCAGCATAAAGGTCCTGTTTATTCCTTATATTTCTGAAGCCTAAAGTGTCTCATATTCTCTAGTCACAGAAATTAAATAAGTCTTAAGTGTTTACTCGGGCATGAAAACAGAAACCATAGCTTAATTTCAGAAATATACTCCAATGAAAGGCAAAGGCCATTTATTTTGCTTTTTACTATACACTTACAGCAGATTCTTTGTTAACTATAATAATTCTATCTGGGATGGCATGGTGCAAGAATATTCCTTCTGTGTACTCAGGGATGGGAAGGCGAAAGATGTTTATGTGTGAAGCAAAGTTGCTTACCTGTAGCAGTTATTCTCTGGCAACAGTTAGATATTAGTCCTCACAGAGGACGTAGGTTGAGCTTCGGCCTAAGAGAGCTAAAATAGAGCTTTCAAAGCTCACAAGCTTTCTTGAGTGGTGCTCCATACATGTGCAAGGCTTCTGTGTCTGAGTCACCAAATGAGGCCACCTCGGGTCATATAAAGCTTCAAATTAGGAAAACAGAACTCCTGGGGGAGATGGACAGATTTTATAAGAAGTAATATCCTGCTATTCTCAGAGAACACCTATTTTTGATTTCTCTGAGAACAAGCAGGATCGTTAATCCTCACAAGAGTGGGAATCACAGATGGGAATCCTTACTGTGTTTCCCCGAAAATAAGACACTGTCTTATATTTATTTTTTCTCCCCAAAATGCGCTAGGTTTTATTTTCGGGGGGTGGGGGTGGGGGGTGGGGATGTCTTATTTTCTTGGAAACATCGGTCGCCCCCCCCCCCACCCGAGGTCACCTGGCCCCCCTTCCGTCGCTCCCGGAACTAACCTGAAGCTCCTTTCACCTTCGCTAGTTCGGATTCGGAGCAGCAAGCAACAGCAGGGCAGACCTTTCCTTCCTTCCGTGCCCCGCCCTCGCCTGACGTTATGTTACGTCAGGCGAGGGCGGGACACGGAAGGAAGGAGAGGTCTGCCATGCTGCTGCTCCAATCCGAACTTGCAAAGGTGAAAGGAGCTTCAGGTTAGTTCCGGGAGCGACGGAGGGGGGGCCCAGCAACCTCGGGTGGGGGGGGGGGGCGCGACCTCGGGTGGCTCTCGGCGGCCCTGTTAAAAAAAAAGTTTGGTAGGTCTTATTTTGGGGGGGATGTCTTATATTTTAAATTTGCAGGAAAACCCCGGTAGGTCTTATTTTCGGGGTAGGTCCTATTTTCGGGGAAACACAGCTACAAACTGGAAAAAAAATGACGAGTAACAAACGTGTTTTTGTTGGCTACAGGACATTTTTGTCATTTTCTCTCAACAAAGGAATTCAACCTAGAAATAATACAAATGGGTCTGGAGTAGGGGATGGAGTTGGATTCTACACCTCATAAAGATTCTGCAGGGCACAACACAACCATGCCTATTGTCATACTGCAAATCCCTCTCTAAACAATAATGGGATGTGATTCTATGGACCAAAGTCCAAGTCACAGCCTTGTAGATATCCACTAGGTATCCTACTAGATATACTAGCTATCCTATTGAACATATCAAATGCATCTTCATGGCTTTGGGTCAGAGGGTGAAGCACCTAGGTGCACAGGCAATGTTCTCATCGATCCTTCCTATTGAAGGTAAAGGCTGAATGAGGGAAGCTCGAATTCTCGAGCTGAATGTGTGACTGTGTGATTGGTGCCAGCGCTTTGGTTTGCTAGACCATGGGATGATTTTCCAAGAGCTACTGGGCAGTGATGGTGACCATCTTTAAAGAAAGGGATGTAGTGTCTTCAGTAACAGACTGGATAAAGTACTAAAGAAGGCTTTAAACTAAATTTGCTGGGGATGGGACAGAAAAGCACCAAAGTCATTAATAATCCTCAGGAAGGTAAGACATCAAATACCCTTTAGAAAGTGGAAAAAGAGTAACACCTAGAGAGCCTTGTATATCAATGCCCACAGTATGGAAAACAATTTTCTAGATCTAGAGGCTAGAACGATAGAAGCAGACTTGGATCTAGTGGCAGTCACGGAGACGTGGTTCACTGAGAACCATGACTGGGATATAGCTATACCTGGCTATAATCTATTCAGAAAGGACAGGGTAGGAAAAAAGGGAGGAGATGTGGCATTATATGTAAAGAATAATATTAAAGTGACAGAACTGCAGGATGTATGGGGTAAGGAAGAAGCACTGTGGGTTAAACTGGTAAGAGGGAAAGAAAAATGTATTTACATTGGTGTAATATACAGGTCACCTTCTCAGCCAGAAGAACTGGACAGAGACTTAATTGAAGACATCCACGAGATAGCTAGGCAAGGGGAAGTACTACTGATAGGTGATTTTAATATGCCAGATGTTGACTGGGGCATCCTTGCTGCGGGATTATCTAGAAGCAAAGAGATCTCGCATTCTCTACAGGACGAATTGTTTCAGCAGTAGGTAATGGAACAGATGTGGGACGGAGCTATTCTGGACTTGGTGCTTACAAACGGGGAGAATGTTTCTGATGTTACAGTGGGAGATCATTTGGCATCTAGCAATCACCGAATGGTGTGGTTCACTATTAAAATAAAGAAGGAGAGGACTCACTCAAGATTGAAGCTAACTTTGCAGAGATAAGGGAATTTCTCAAGGAAGAGTTAGTTGGATGGGAGCAGCTGAAGGAAGCAGAATAACAGTGAACAGAACTGAAAGGAGCTATTTAAAAAAAAGTTACATAAAAGAGGAAAAGAAGGCCACTCTGGTTCTAAAATGTAGTAGCTGAAAAGGTAAGGGAAAGCAGGTTGGCCTTCTTACATTACAAGATGACTCAAAAAGAGGAAGATAGACAAAAATACCTGGAAAAGCTAAGAGATGCTGGAAAAGTTGTAGGAATGCAAAGAGGCAAATGGAAAAAAAGATAGCTGATACAGTAAAATTGGGGGACAAGATATTTTTTAGATATGTGACAGGAGAAAGTGCTATAAACATTGTGAGGCTCAAAGTTGAGGGGGAGTAACATGTAGAAGCAGATAAGGATAAAGCTGAACTGCTTAACAATTAATTCTGTTCTGTGTTCATGGATGAAAGGCCAGGGGTAGGACAGCAGAAAACAAATGCTAATGGAGATGGATGTATGGTAGCCCGGGACTGATTCGCGGAAGACTATGTTTGTGATTAGCTAACTAAACTAAAAGTAGACAAAGTGATGGGGCCTGATGGGGTACATTTGAATGTTCTCAAGGAACTCGGAGATGCTCTGTCAGCTCCGCTGTCTAACCTCTTCAATGCTTCCTTAGAGTCTGGAGTGATCCTGGAGGACTGGAGAAGGGCATATGAGGTCCCTCAGCACAAGAGTGGAAGTAAGGAGGTTGGGAATTACAGACCTACCAGTCTGACATCGGTGGTGGTGGTAAGTATACTAATGGAGACGCTTAAATGGAGGATTTTGAGGTTTCTCGAATTGAATGGACTGCAAGACTCGAGGCAGCATGGCTTCACAGGCCATGTCAGACAAATCTGATTGATTTCTTTGACTGGGTGACCAAATGGTTTGCCGTGGGAGGAGTGCTAGATATGGTGTACTTGGATTTTAGCAAAGCCTTTAACACGGTTCCGCACAGGCGACTGATATGCAAATTGAGTGCCCTCTGTATGGGTCCTAAAGTGACTGACTAGGTCAAAAACTGGCTAAGTAGGAGGAGACAGAGGGTAGTGGTAAATGGAGCTTGCTCTGAGGACGAGGATGTTATCAGTGGTGTGCCGCAGGGATTAGTCTTCGGGCTGGCTTTCTTTAACATCTTTGTGGGCGACATTGCGGCAGGACTGTCTGGTAAGGTTTTTACGGATGATACCAAACTCTGTAATAGGATGGACATCCTGGAGTGTGTGGATGGCATCAGGAAGGATCTGGTGAAGCTCAAAGAATGGTACGATAATTGGCAACTAAGATTTAATGCTAAGAAATGCAGGGTCATGCACTTGGCTCACAAGAATCCAAGGGAAAGGGAGTGAAATGCTTCTGTGTATGGAAGAAGAACGGGACGAGGATGATTGTGTCTGATGACCTTAAAGTGGCCAAACAGGTAGATAAGGCGACTGCAAAAGCCAGAAGGATGCTTGGGTGCATAAGAAGAGGGATGACCAGCAGGAAAGAAGAGGTGATAGTGCGCTTGAATAAGTCCCTGGTAAGGCCCCATCTAGAGTATTGCTTGCAATTCTGGAGACGGCACCTATAGAAATATATAAACAGGATGGAGTCGGTCCAGAGTGGGGCTGCAAAATTGGTACGCGGTCTCCATCATAAAACATATAAGGAAAGGCATATGAACCTCAACATGTATACAATGGAAGAAAGGTGGGAAAGAAGGGATTTAAATACCTCAGTGGCATTAAATGTACAGCAGGACAGCTTTTTCCAACTGAAGGAAAACTCTGGGATGAAGTTAAGAGGAAATAGGCTTAGGAGGAATCTTTCATGGAAAGAGTGGTGGGTGTGTGGAATGGCCTCCCGGTGGAGGTCGTGGAGACAAAGACTGTGTAAAATTCAAAAAAGTGTGGGACAAGCACGTGGAATCCTTTGGGAAAAGTAGGAGTTAATGGTTACTGAAGATGGTCAGACTGGAAGGGCTATTTGGCCCTTATTTGCTGTCATGTTTCTGTTACAACTGAATAGAGCACTTCCTGGAATCTAGTTGATTAGAGGATCCAACAACATAGTTTCCGTATGATGCTAAGATGAGAACAGCTGAAATAGAATTATTACCTTCATTTCCAAGTGGAAATCAAAGCATATTCTCTCCTAGAAAATCATTACCCACTAATCCAAAATGCACCGTATCACTTGCATCACGTTTTGAAGGAGTACAAATGCAGTGAGAATAAGATAAAGTGAATACAAATAGAAAGGAGACATGGCAAAATTCATCTGGTCAGCTCAGTGGCAGTGCTGTGTATCCCTATGCAGAAGGTCCCCAGTTCAATCTTTGAATTGAGCTCTTTAGTCCCTGAGTGGGCTGAGGATGCTGCAAAGGTAGCATTCACAGCCACTGGAAACATGCTTGTTTTATAAAGGCATATATCTCTTGTCTTAAGGGAAGTGAAGGCTTAAATATCACAAAAACCTCTAAAACACTTCTACGGTCTGTGCCTGAAAATGGCAGATACAAATCAAAGTCAGGTACGCACATAAAGTAGCACATATGAGTTTACCTTGTTGGGCAGACTGGATGGACTGTGCAGGTCTTTCTCTGCCATCTACTATGTTACTATCGGCCTTATTTTTGAAAGTGATGGGCGCCCATATTTCGACCCAAATCGGGAGATGGGCGCCCATCTCGGTATAATCGAAAGGCGATTTGGGCTTCTTCAACTGCACTCCATCGCGGGAATGAACAAAGTTGACGGGGGCATGTCGGAGGCGTGGTGAAGGCGGGACTGGGGCGTGTTTACCGGCCGAGGAGAGATGGGCGCCTTCGGCCGATAATCAAAAACAAAGGGTGGCAGAAGCGAGAATTTGGATCGCTTTTGCAGGACCCTTTTTTTTTCATGACCCAAGTCCCCCAAAAGTGCCCCAACTGGCCAGATGGCCAATGGAGGGAATCGGGGATGACCTCCCCTGACTCCCCCAGTGGTCACTAACCCCTTCCCACCACAAAAAAGAACTTTAAAAACTTTTTTTTTGACAGCCTGTATGCGAGCCTCAAATGTCATACCCAGCTCCCTGACAGCAGTATGCAGGTCCCTTGGAGCAGTTGTTAGTGGGTGCAGTGGACGTCAGACAGGCGGACCCAGGCCCATCCCCTCCTACCTGTTCCACTTGTGCTGGTTAATGTTGAGCTCTCCCAAAACCCCCAAAACGCACTGTACCCACACATGTAGGTGCCCCCCTGCACCCCTTAGGGCTATGGTAATGGTGTAGACTTGTGGTCAGTGGGGTTGGGGGGGGATTTGGGGGGCTCAGCACACAAGGGAAGGGTGCTATGCACCTGGGAGCTATTTTAATTTTTTTTTTAATTTGTAAAAGTGCCCCCTAGGGTGCCCAGTTGGTGTCCCGGCATGTGAGGGGGACCAGTGCACTACGAATCCTGGCCCCTCCCACGACCCAATGCCTTGGATTTGTTCGTTTTTGAGCTGGGTGCCTTCGGTTTCCATTATCGCTGAAAACTGATAGCGCCCAGCTCAACAACGCCCAAATCCTAGGCATTTGCCCCGCACAACCCGTATTATCGAAAAAAAGATGGGCACCCACTTTCGATTATGCCCCTCTATGTATGTTAAAAAGCATTTAACTGGTCAGGATTGGCACCTGGCCGGTTAAATGCCCTATAACTGGCTATCCAGTAATGTTCAGCGGGGAATAGCCGGCTATCTCCTGCTAAATATCACTGGTTAGAGGCTAGCAGACAGCCGGTTATATCGGGCCGATATAACCGGCTACCCGTCGATTTTCAGCCCCAATTGTGCGGCTATATTTGGCCACACGAACTTCATGTGGGATATCTTTGACTGGTTAGAAGATAACTGGCTAAGTCTGAATATTAATATAGCTAGTTATTTTCCAGATATTCAATGCCAGTCATCTGGGTTTAACGGTGAGCAGTCTGAATATCAGCTCCATTCTGTCTATTTTGAATAGTACAAGATTTTTAGGAATTATTATATGGCTGGAGTGTTTTAGAGATTTTAGTTTTATAAGTGCAACATAGGTGTCCATTTGTGTTTACAAAATACACTCCGACAATCTGTCCATATAACACGCAAATACTGATCCACACATTTGCATCTACTCCAATGTTGGTGTAAATATGTGCACATACTCTATGCATGTGCAAGCATCCTATATAATAATTCTCACTTCCAACATTCTGCGCTTGGGACCGTGGCTCCCTGGAGGTGGTGGTCTGCTAGGCAGACACGCACTGACGTCACTGACGTCAGGACAGCTGATTCCAAGGCAAGGGGAGGAGTAGGGAAGCACGCGCAGCGTGATCCCTACTCCTCCCCCTGCCTCGGAATCATCTGTCCCCCCCCCCGCGCTATGGCCCCCTCGACCCCCCCCCCCCGGCCCGCCGAAAACCGCCCCCTGCCGCCGTTGTGGACTACCTGTGCTGACGGGGGACCAAACCCCTGACAGCCGAAGTGCTGTTGTGCCCTTCGCGTTGTTCATCTTCTCTGCAAGTTTCTCTGCGTGCGTCTGACGTCAGACGCACGCAGAGGAACTTCCAGAGAAGATGATCAACGCGAAGGGCACAACAGCACTTCAGCTGTCGGGGGTTTGGATCCCCCGTCAGCACAGGTAGTCCAGAACGGCAGCGCAGCGGCGGGGGGGCGGTTTTCGCTGGCACGGGGTGGGGGGTTGATGGGGCTGTAGCACGAGGGGGGGGAGAAATTGCCTGCCTAGGGCCCATTTCCTTGCCTTCAGAAACGGGCCTTTTTTACCAGTATTCTATAAAACTAGTAAAAATAGGCCCGTTTCTGACACAAATGAAACGGGCACTAGCAAGGTTTTCCTCGGTTCCCTGCAGCCTCCCATGTCCAGCAACTCTCCTCTCCTCCTGCGCCCACTGCAGCCACCCATGTCCAGTGAACCTCCTCTCTCCCCTGCCCCCCTCCTGCCACCCATGTCCAGTGACCCTCCTCTCTCCCCTTCCCCCCCTCCAGCCACCCATGTCCAGCGGCCCTCCTCTCTCCCCTGCCCCCCCTCCAGCCACCCATGTCCAGCAACCCTCCTCTCCCCCTGCGCCCACTGCAGCCACCCATGTCCAGCGACCCCCTGCCCCCCTGCAGCCACCCATGTCCAGCGACCCTCCTCTCTCCCCTGCCCCCCCTCCAGCCACCCATGTCCAGCAACCCCCTTCCCCCCCTGTCCGACCTTCCTCTCTCCCCTGCCCCCCCTCCAACCACCCATGTCCAGCAACCCCCTGCCTCCCCTGTCCGACCCTCCTCTCTCCCCTGCCCCCCCTCCAGCCACCCATGTCCAGCGACCCTCCTCTGGACATGGATCAGCTGTGAGGCATGTTTTTTGTTTTTCCCCCGGGTTCTGAAGTTGACATCATAATTGCTACGGTGATGCCAGCCTGATCTACGGAGCCTAGCAGACCAACTCTGAATGAGCCATGGTTCCAGGCAAGTCAGAACATTGGAGGTGAGAATTATTATATAGGATATGGTATACATAAAACTCCACCGCTATTCTACCCACACTACATCCCTGGAAATGCATATGTGCAAGTTTGTAGGCACGTGTACATATCTGCATGTAAATAGTCATACAATTTTATAAGTGGTTATTTCCATGCCTAAAACCATGCAGAAAAACCTTTAGAAAATTTCATCCTTACTGGTCAGAGGGAGCCTTGGTATATTTCTCCTGGCCGAGGATTACTGCCTACAGTGAGGGCCGGAAGAATTATAAAAATTGGCAGAAAACTCATGAGCAGTTGTGAATGAAGGCTCACTGGATCTAAGCAGGAAGTCTAAAGACAAGTAAAGAAAACCCGGATATTGCTGACCTGCAGTCATTATCCTAACAGAGACACGTTAGCACATTAATAACTCGTAACAGACAATATATTTCAAAAGTCTGAGCAAAAACATTTACAGAATAGAACTGAAATAGCTTTTCATGTATATTTCATCTGGATTAAAAGAGGAAAAACAAACCTTGGAGACTGTACAACAAAAGATAGATGCTTCTTGACCAACATTATCAACAATTTTTCATTCAAACAATGTCAGAGAATTAAAAAAAAAAAAAGAAAAAAAGAAACCCATACCATGGGATTAAGGATCTCAGCATGATGTAATGTGTAGGGGTTAGAAATTAAGTGCTAGATATATAAGGGGATGTCAAATACAATGGAAAGGGAAACTATGATTTCTAGTGCACTTCCCACCAAGGCATTGCAATTTTCATTCTACACAGACCACTTAAAGAGCCGTGGAATCATTTTCTTTTTCCCCAATTGAAGTCTTTAAACATGTAATTCCTTCTTGAAACGCACTGATATGATATACATATAAATTAGCAAGTAATCATTTTGTGTGTGATGTATTTGAAATAATAGCATAACCAGAAGTAAAACAGCGGTACACTATTATCAGAGATAAATAGATATGTACACTTAGCTGCAACTGATATTCAGATTCTGACAAGGTTTGGTTTGATGAGATTGTGCGTCAGTTTGCTGCTTTATAAAAAAAAAAAAAAAAAGATAATTTGAGATAGAACGTCGTTTACCTACCTCATAAAACTGTCATATTAAACACACACAAAAGTGTTGCATTGTAAAAGCTATCCTGAATTGGATTTTACATTTACAGACTATTCAGAAATTAATCATATTCTCTTAAACATCAGAGAAAAAAAAATACAAAGCACTAAATCTGCTAATAGTTTTAATTTTCTTTCCGACTTGACATAGTTTTCCATAAAATTTCGTGGCAGGCCTTTAAATCTGTGAACAATTATGTATCTTGTTTAAAAACATCCATTTGGGAAATGATGAGCATCATTACTTACAATTATATCTTTAAGAGGATAATTTTATGAACAATTTTCGAGCACAAAAAGCAGGCCAGCGTATACTTGTACAGTAAGCGTGCTCAGGGGTAGAATTTGGGCAGATCATGATATATGCGCGTAACTTGCAAACCAAAGCACCTGAGCAGAGCGGAAGGGTAATATAAAGTGGACATTTACACATGTAAATTTTTAGAATACCAACATATATGAGCATATGCAGATGAATGCCAAAATTCCGCCTAAGCGCTATTTTTTTTAATGAAATTGTATTGAACTTTAATTTAAAAAGGCAATAACAGGTAATGCAACATAGGGTGAGAAATCACAGCAAAAAAAAATACAATCAGAGGCAATTAGTGGGAACACGGGCTAGAATGAACAAAGTAAATAAAGAAGGCAATCATTTATGAAAAATTAAAGTATTGGTTGGGGACCCAAACGAATTAAACTCAGCAGGTGGTGCCCAAATAGAGCGTTTTTTGAGAATGAACCCGAGAAAGCGGCAGCTGTTAGTTCATATTTATGGTATAGCAATACTGATTGACACCAAAAGTGTTGATTTAATAATTTGGGGGCCCTTTTACAAAGTAGCGGTAAGCCCAACTCAGGCTTACTACATGCTAATCTAGAACTACCGCCGGCCCGATGCGGGAGCCGACGGTAGTTCCAGCCCCAGTGCATGCCACTTCCCGTGCTACATAAGTACCTAAGTATTGCCATACTGGGAAAGACCAAAGGTCCATCGAGCCCAGCATCCTGTTTCCAACAGTGGCCAATCCAGGTCACAAATACCGTGCAAGATCCAAAAAATGTAGAAAACATTTTATACTGCTTATTCCAGAAATAGTGGATTCTCCCCAAGTCAATTTAATAACGGTCTATGGACTTTTCCTTTAGGAAGCCATCCAAACCTTTTTAAACTCCGCTAAGTTAACCATCTTTACCACATTCTCTGGCAACGAATTCCAGAGTTTAATTACACACTGAGTGAAGAAAGTTTTTCTCCGATTCGTTTTAAATTTACTACATTGTAGCTTCATCGCATGCCCCCTAGTCCTAGTATTTTTGGAAAGCTTGAACAGACGCTTCACATCTACCCGTTCAACTCCACTCATTATTTTATAGACCTCTATCATATCTCCCCTCAGCTGCCTTTTCTCCAAGCTAGGGAAAGTAGAGAAGTAATTTCAAACATGTCGCTAACCCGATGGCAATCGGGTGGGCAACATTGCGCGCTACCCAGTTACTGCCGGGTTAGCACAGGAGCCCTTACCGCTACCTCAATGGGTGGAGGTAAGTGCTCCCCCTTGCACGATCATGCGGTTAGAGCAATCATACTGCATGGCCATGGCTATTTTCAGGCTTTTTTTTACAAGCTGCGGTAAAAAGGGCCACAGCGCATGGCAAAAACGGCCCCTGCCACTAGCGCAGGACCCTTTTTACCGCAGCTTAGTAAAAGGACACCTAAGAGTTTTTCCAGTTAGTCACGATCATGTGTTACGCTATAGTTATTAGAATATCAAAACGAGACTTGTGATTGTCAGGAATCAGGAAAGGGTGAAGAGCAGAATTTGAAGATAACACAGGGTAGAGAGCGAGAGAGAGGGGGCAGCTTTTACAGGTATCACACTAAATGGTATTCCAGAAGCATTTAATGGTAGGACATTCGTAGATCATGTGAACAATAGTGCCTATTTGAGCGTGGCAATGCCAACATAAATTGGAGGAGCTCAAACCAGCCCTATGCAATTTTCTTGGCGTCCAGATGGCCCTGTGATAAAAAAAGACATGGACTGCAAAATTTTAGCTGCAGAAAGAGGTTTAAGGAAGGAGGACCATAAATGAGATTGAATGCTAACAAAATGATAAAGGGAGATTTCAATTATCCCATCATTGATTGGGTAAATGTCCCATCAAGACACACTAGGGAGAAAAAGTTTCTAGATGCCATATCTGACTGCATCCTGGAGCAACTTGGTTCTAGAACAGATAGGAGGGAACTATTCCCTGCAATGCAGGACCTGATATTACGGGATAATAATAGTGAGGCTGCTTAGCAATAGTGTTCATAATGCAATCAAATGTAATATACCTGTAATTGCATCCTGTGGTGCTTTATTTTTGCTGCGCTAGGCGCGTTAGCCTTTTCTCCCTTGACATGTCTGTTGCCTTTGGTCTGGTTGATCACAACATTCTACTTAAATGACTCCATAACCTCAACATCTCTGGCTTACTTCTTCTCTGGTTTCACTCATACCTCACAGGGTGCTCCTTTGTTGTTCGCCACTCCAACTCTACATCTTCGCAGTGACCCATTATTATCAGGGATCCCTCAGGTACCAATACTTGGACTGATACCCTTTAAGGTCTTTCTTGCCCTTCAATCTCTTGGTTTCACCTTCTTTATGTACATAGGTGATATCCAACTTCTTTGTATTGTTGCCTCTTGCTTTCCTCTCTCCCAAGCTAGATTACTACTACTACTTATCATTTCTAGAGCACTACTAATTGTATACCGAGTTATACACAAAACACATACAAGACAGCCCCTGTTCAATAGAGCTTACAATCTATGCAGATTGCAGACTGGCTTACTCAGCATAAATTGAAACTTAACACTAGCAAGTCTTCATGATTTTTTTCCTCACAAACATCCAATAATAGTTCACTCCACTTCTCTATTAAAGGAACTCCCCTCCCCTTTAACCCTTCCATTAAAATCCTAGGCATTACTCTTGACAGAAACCTATCATTCCATCCTCACATCTCTAAAGTAATATCTTTCTACATCTTCCTATTTCTTCACCCTTAGACAGATATGATCCCTCCTGGGACCTACATCCTTAAGTATCCTCCTGGATGCTCTCATGATCTCT